>NC_086042.1:3935000-4269810 GCF_947568885.1 Cydia strobilella
GATGGTAAGCTGCGCTTTGAAGAACACGTCACCGAACTAGTGCGAAATTGTTTTACAGGCTCAAAGTGCTATATCGATTTCGTGACTTTATTAGTGTTGACTTGTGAATAAATCTCTGTGGCTCACTAATCTTATCTAAGTTGGGTTATGCCGATGATGTCTGATGGCGGCTGCTTGCTGGCTCGTACTTCTATTTCGGTACAACGTATACAATTAGACCGCGAGCCAGGCGCAAATTTCGTCAGTCATCGCCTCCTGGGCGAAAACTCGTATAGCGGTTAACGGCTATGTATGATGAACCCTCGTGAATGTCAGCTACCGCTTCGTTGGTGTGTTGAGGAATGGCAGCCACCGAATCGCGTAACACGGTCTTTCCACCGTGATACAACAGGCTGACGATTTGTTTTATTAACAATAGCATCTAAACTATCATCTGATGGAAATCTGTTCCTAGCCCGGGGTCTAAATGTTTTAATTTATCATGCCATTCTCACATCACTTCAATTCTAAACAACAATATTTTTCTGAAAATGTCCGCCAGGAGAACTTTACACCCTTCTTTGTTAATTTTAATAATTTTTGCAGTTATGCATACCAAACAACCGTCATATCTTTTTAATAAGTAAGTTACAATACAATACTCTATGCGTGAAGTGCGGGGCGCTCAACGACTTGTTGGCCCGAAGCACAGTACGTCTGCTTTTCGTGGCAGCTTCCTATACGCCTCCACAAAAGTGTTGAAATAATCTGCCACCACCTATTAGAAATTGTACTTTCACAGCAACTTATTAAAAAGTATTTAATTGATCTTCAAACTTCCAACACATGAGCTGACGTTCTGCGCTATATGATATTTTATTATTATATATTATTAGCTATTTGTTATTAAGTTTGCTTCATGTTTACAAACACGTACCTACTTTTAGTCTCTAATTGTTTAAACCACAGATTATGTACTGTTTTTGTCTCGTTATAGTTTAAACTCACCTTCTCCCACATTCTAGCTTAGTTAGTTATGTTTTATTTTATCGTGTTTTTCTATCTGGTTGCCCTGAAAACCAGCGCCAGGTTATCTTAGTCATCGGCACATGCTGAGCGTGTATGATTGTACCTACTAGAATAAGATGCATTATAGGTTAAGTTTTATTTGTACACTAAATTAAACTAATTCTATTCAATATTATGATTTGATAATAAATATTTTCAAACGATAGTTGATCAATTATCGAGAACGTTTCATTTTGACTCTTGAACTGCAATCCAATAAATGACGCCGTAGTGAGATTGAATGTACCCTTTATTGAAATTGTACGATAGATTACAAGAACTTCTGTGCGCCGCGGTTCGTCGCGCAAGGTTTTACCTTTTATCTATACTTTACTGAAAATATGTTTAATATTTGGGTCATGTAATCCCTATCACTATCACAAGGTAGCCATTTTATACTAATATTACACTGCTATGTAACGCAGCATGCAGGGTAATTAATAGTATGCTACTGGAAATAAATGAAAGTTAAACATATTTTCGTGTTTTTTTCTATCTAGCCAACTTTAACCTTTTAAAGTTTTAGTTGAAATCGGCCCGTTACTTTTTTTATGACATTTTCCTTTAATTAAAATGGGTATGAAATTCAATGTTTAAACTACTGTGGAATCCGTTTATTATGACTCTGACCAACCGCTTACTATGACATAATTACTGTGCGAAGTTTGGTTTACATATAAAATACCTTGCAAGCATATTCGCTCATTGGACAGCTTCCATCTAAGATGCCTACGCGAAATTATGGCCGTCCATTGGTCCGACCGTGTTAGGAACACGGAGATCCTTAGGCGTGCCGATGTCGCTGGAATGGAGGCCTACCTAATGAGACGACAGCTACGATGGTGCGGTCACGTTTCCCGCATGTCCCAGGATCGAGTCGCGAAACGCATCTTCTACTGCGAACTGCAAGATGGAAAGCGCAAGCAAGGCGGCCAGTTCTTGCGGTTCAAAGATGTGTTGAAGCGGCATATGAAGTGTTCATATAAAGCCAACGACATGGGAGAGCCTAGCCAGTAACCGTCCACGTTGGAGGCATATTGTGCAGACGCAGGTGCGTCAGTTTGAAGCTAGGCGGCGCACAGAACTCGACGCTAAGCGCGACGAGCTAAAGGCCAGACCACCTGTGGCCATACGTTACAATTATGTCGGAGGGGTGCTGACCTGCAGCGAGTGTGGTCGCACAATTGCTGCAAAAATTGCCTATGTCAGTCACCTGAGAGCGCACCAGCGACGCTCTCAGTGGTAAAACGCAGTCGCTGTGGCCGAAATCGGCTAGGAGATGATGATGATGACCTTGCAACAAAATCTGATAAGATGACTTCGCTTATAGTGACATATCGCTTACTATGCCTATTAATCCTATTTTCATGAAATGATAACCGGTTATACTGACACATTCCCTGGTTTTCGTGGTCGTCCCCACGTCTTTCCCTGCGAGGACGTTTGGTGCGTGCGTGGCGTGAAAGTTGTTTTAGATTTGATCTCCGTGACAAGTTGATAATTGGTACAAGATTAATAAAACTCATCTCTCATAAAGGAATTTGAGATTAATTTGGAAAACTTAACATAAATAAGAAGTTGATCAACTATGTCTTGTATAACATCCGCTTAGTACCTATGACGTATTTGTCGCTTCCCTTCGATGTCATTATATGCGGATTCTACTGTAAAATTTGTTCAATAGCGCAGCGCTATTTTTTTTTTTTGCAGATTGGGATAAGGTGAAAAGGCCAACAGTTCTAGACGGTACGTTCTTCAAATTCTGCCCCGAAGATTCTACTTCGACGAAGTTCGTCGGGATCTGTGTCCAATGTCTGCCTCGTACCGTCAAAATCTCAGGAGCACAGACCACTTCAAACTTCCTCAGCCACTTAAAGAGGAGACATGGGGATGGAACTATAGAACAGTATAAAACTTATTTAAGGTCTATCAGGAATTTAAAGAAAAATTTCGTAGTTCTCCAGTAATTTACTTTAAACATGCTACGAAATTAAAATCTGATAATAAATGTGTTCAAACGATAGTTGATCAATCGAGAATGCTTCATTTTGACTTTTAGATTGGAATCCAATAGATGAAGATGACGCCGTAGTGAGATTGAATGTACCCTTTACTGAAATCGTACGATAGTTTACAAAAGATATGGTGATATGGTCGCGCAAGTTTTTACCTTTATCTCAACTTCTCTGAAAAAATACTTAAAATACTTTTTTTATACAGTTGCTCAAAAAGTGCTACTTTTCGTGGCTGTTTAGCGTGCGGAAAGTTGGTTTTCGCGAACTAGTGCTTTTTACTTTTCCAATTTTTTTTAAATTTTTACTTGTTTCAATTCATGACTACTTATTGATGAGTGTTAATATTAGTTTCCTTTAAATGTCGTAATCAACATAAAAACCTACTGTTAATGTAAGAATACGAAAAATATGCATATTTCATATTTCATTACTTACCTCTTCATAATTATAAGTATTATAACACGTTTGTTTTTTAATGTTGAAAAACCGTTCTTAATAAGTTGTCTGAATGGAACGGAACGCCTGTCAAAGAAGAGGCGTATTTTCTTACTGCAAGAATGTTTTAAGTTTCCAAAGGCAACATTCGATATTGTTTTTATAAATACACGATACACAAATAATCGTAAAAAATGATATTTAAACTTTCATTGAAGTGGGTTCAATAAAAAATTATTCTAGTCGAATAAAAGCTAGAAAAACACTTCTTCATAATGTCAATGTCAATGATGTCATAGAATTAATAATATAAAAGTTTCGAATTCCATTCCTTACTTGTTGCTTTTCTTATTTTTTCTGTATTAAAAAACGTCGTTCGATACACGTGCGGAAATGTCATTCTTCACTCGTCCCGAGTCTTGCCACTGGCCTACGGCTCGTGGCAAGATATCTTGGTACTCGTGAGGTAATGACATACTTTCCGCACTAGCATCGAAATGTACTATTGTTTATAATTTGGCTCGTCAGATCCATCGGCTATATCACTAGCGATTTTAAACAAAAATTACACTGCTATGTAACACAGTATGCAGAGTAACAATATGCGACTGAAAATAAAGAAAGAGACATATTTTCTTTTTTTTCTATTGAGCCAACTTTCACCTTTAAAGTTTTAGTTGAAATCAGCCATTGCATGTTTTCATGATTTGTGACTATTAAAATGGGTAACAATAACAATAACAATAACATATTTAAACTATATTTTTTTCCATGGCGCTATTATGTTTCTTTGCAGATTGGGATAAGGTGAAAAGACCCACAATCCTAAACGGTACGTTCTTCAAACTTTGCCTCGAAGATTCTACTCCGACGAGGTTCGTCGGAATCTGTGTCCAATGTATGCCCCGTACCGTCAAAATCTCTGGAGCAAATACTTCGAACTTCCTCAGTCACCTAAAGAGGACACATGGGGATGAAACGATAGAAAAGTATAGGACTTATTTAAAGTCTATTAGGAATTTAAAGAAAACTTTCGTAGTTCTCCAGTAATTTTCATTAAACATGCTATGAAATTACGTATATGATCTGATAATAAATGTGTTCAAATGACAGTTGATCAATTATCGAGAACGCTTCAATTTTACTCTTGGATTGAAATCCAATAGTTTGAATGTACCCTTTACTGAAATTGTACGGTAGATTGTAATGTATGGGATAATTTTTATTGTATTATAAGTTTATCTAGCTAGTTAAAATGATTATTGTTCGGAATTATCATTAATTGTAATGTAAGCAGTGCCGGCCCGAGTCCTTGGTCAGGGTAGAGCGAAATCGGGTTTTGGCGCCCTTCGTTGAAGCTTTTTACCCAAAAGCAAAACGAACCGTATTTTGGGCCCGCGTCACACTCGCGTCTTTTAAAACTTTTTTTCTCATTTGCCATTTTGGCGGCCCCCTTGCTATCCGGCGCCTAGAGCGGCCGCTCCACTCGCTCTACCCTAGATCCGGCCCTGAATGTAAGTATGGTATTATAAATTGATCTAGCTAGTTAAAATGATTTTTTTCGGAAATATCATTAATTGTAATGTAAGTATGGTTACATTAGCCATTTATTTTGGATATAAAGATTTTAACAATATTAAAGTGACTTCGGTTACCGCGATAACTTACTCATGAAATAAAACAATGAAAACGGATTATATAGCGTATATTGAACTTATAATACATCCCAACATATAATCCGTTTTCATAGTTTTATTTCATGAATATTTAAGTGTTTCTATTATAATAGCAGCATTGTACCGATCAAAATATTAATCTTGTCTTTGTAACTAACTAAGTTAATGACACCATTCGACTAGACACCTTTCAACATGACACTACACTAACACCACCTCTATAAATAAATGTCAACATCATAAATGAAGCTTCTAATTTATTCGACATTTTTGTGTCAAATGATTTTTGATGTATAGCGTGGGAGCCCTGTGATAATGGTTAAGTACATAGCTGTCCTAGTATTGTAACTTTAAAGGTAATTACTGTTAATACATCGATTACGTTTTCATTTGCAGGCCAAGAAAGCACCTACAAAGTACCAACGATCATTGACGGGACCTTCTTCAAATATTGCCCAGAAGAATCGAATGCTCACATATTTGTGGCTTATTGTCTGCAATGTCAGGTCAAAATCCGTGGCTATGTTAACACGTCGTCAAATTTCCTCGGCCATCTAAGAAGAAACCATGGGGAAGACGCCGTGCGAAAGTACAAAGATTATTTGAATTATGTACGCGCTTTGAAAAAGGGAAAATAAAACTCGACTCGATTTAATTGTCCTTAGTGGTGAAATTTATTGACTCCTCTATAAACAATAAGGTTTAAACTTTCATGATCTTTACTCATTTATTATTCACAACGAAGGGACTTAATCGCGTAAGATAAGTTTTATATTTACGTTAGCCAGTCTTCTCCGAGACCACGGGGACAACGCCGTTCAAACGTCGGAGGTAAATTTAAAACTTATTTTACGCGATTAAGTCCCGTCGTGAATAATAACAATATGTTTTCCTGAATCAGTTGTATTACTTGTATTTATTCGGAATTACATAGATAGAAGAAACTTAAATTTGCGACGTGTTTAGATCGTCTAAGCTAACTATGTACCGAATTTGACGTGACGACGTGTGGAAGTGACACTACAAATGACTTTGGTGTTTATACCAGCACTGCCACATTCTGTCTTTGCAAAGTCTATGCACACATTAATGATGACATTTTTATTACCTACTTTATCTGCACTTTTTTTTGTTTTTTGTTTTAAGTGTATTTTTGGAATTTTATTTCTTGACATGTCCCGCTCTTATTTATGTGCATGTATTAGTTTGTAAGATTTTTCTAACACAATATCATATTGTTATAGAAATAAATAAATGAATAAATGAATGTGCAGATATCTTGGCCCGACTATTTCCTAGCTAGAGTAACGTTCAACCGTCACAGACTGAGCGATAATATACCAAAGGATATAGGCTCGGTATATTACGATGTATTTTGATATATTTCGTCTCTCTCACCATGTAGATGCTAGACAGAGAGCGATATATATTTTGATATCGTTGTCGTGTATGGTGCTTAGCTATACTATAGTTGAAATAAAACTATGAAAACGGATTATATCGCGTATATTGAATGTATAATACATCCCGACGTTTCGAACTCTTTACAGCGTTCGTGGTACGCAGCGGTGGTGGTGGAACGCTGTAAAGAGTTCGAAACGTCGGGATGTATTATAAATTCAATATACGCGATATTATCCGTTTTCATAGTTTTATTTCATGTGTAACTATCGCGGTAACCGAAGACAATATTATATATTATAGTTGGTCAAGCAAATCTTGTCAGTAAAAAAAGGCGGCAAATTTAAAAAAATCTAGGCGCGAAAAATTGAATTTCGTGCCTTTTTCTACTGACAAGATTTAATCATAATCATAATAATGAATATTTTGATTATTTTAATAGGTGACATACTCAATTTTTTTTTTTACATTAGCTGACATTCCAATATTTCCAATTTGCAAAAATGCGACTGTATAGTGTGTATATAGCTTATAAATGTATTGACATAGGTATAATAATTTGCATGGTAGTTTTTAAATTTCGGAATAATATTTGATTCCACCATATTTTGCATGCCAGATGTTGGTAAATTGTGTGAACCTGTAAATATATCTTAACTACTTCTATTATGTGCCACTTTTTATGCAAAATAAAGATATTGATTGATTGATTGAATCATCATAATCATAATATTTTTATTCAAAATAGATTCATACAGAACACTTTTTGAAAGTCAAAAAATTGTAGAGAATAATTAAAAATAATTGACACTGAATATATAGGTCTATAAAATTATAATTATAACTTATATGCCACGCTTAACTGTAAGGTAATAAGGTATCCGACCAACTATAGTTTGTCAAGGGACTGTCTCATTTCAAACATGGACAGAGATAATCATACTATCTTTGTCTTACACTAGTACTAGCACTCAAAAGAAAAGGATGAGTATAGTTTTTTTTGTTCCTATTTACTGACATGATTTGCTTGACCAACTATATATAAGATATTATATTTCGGTATCTTACGGTTTATTAATAATATATTGTCGCTCCGTCTGTAACGGGCTTTAGTGCCAGAACCAGAAGAGATGTCAAACTGCGGTCAAACATTTACTCTAAATATCTAATTATGTTTAACGTCAAAGTATTAACTTCTTCAGTTCCTAATAAATTATGTGCCTAATGTCGATGGTTTTTAAATGAGCAGTTAAAATAACTTTTTTTTTCATAGAAAAATCCAGGAAATAGAATAATAAGATAGTACCTACACAGTATTGTTCAATAGTCTTGTTAGCAGTTACTGTTTTTTACTTTGTCTCTTTCTCCCTTAATCCTCCTTCCTCCTCACCACCCTCCTCCACCTCCTCCTTCTCCTTCTTCTTCTTCTTCTTTTCTCCTTTTTCCTTTAGTACCTAATCATAATTCTGTTTGATGAGCATAGCATGTAGAGTTAGTAAATTAATAATTGTATTTAGTACCCTAAGAGTAGTTTAAGTGTAGTAATTTCTATTACATGTTTTAGTGAGATCTGTTAAGGAAATAAGTGAATGACCTTAGTGTGTATTTGTAATCTCATCTCCTGCTTACTTATTTCTGTTTGCTTTTATAATAAATAAAATGAAAAAATAAAATAAACTTTTAAACAATTCACGTACGTGACCTGCCCAGTCTCACTTCAGCCTAGCGGTCTTCCTACACAAAATTAGGCTAAAAAAAATAGAAACATGAACATTAAAACGTTACTGCCATAATATTATTTAAATCAAATTCAAACAAACTCGAAATGTATTAAAAAGTTAAAAGTACTACCGGTATATACAATTACATTCTGATTCTGATTCAATATCGTTCTGGTAATATATCGGGTGGAACAGAATGAGGGACTTTTATGCGAATGGGGAATTGTTTAGGCTACGTACTTTAATTTTCGCTTATTAATCACATTAATATTTATAACCGTTTTTGAGATACAGTTTGTTAAACATTAGTGCAAAAATCTGTATGTTTCAACCCTAGCAAGTAGATCCGATGAATGACATGACATGTGTCAATTTAAAATTCAAATAACTTTGTAGGGTTGTCACTGATATAACATATTTCATTTTTACCTCAGCAGCTCGAACAAGCCTTCTTTCGTCACTCCCTGGAGTGAGGAAAGTGCGACTTTCCTCATTCCAGGGATTGAAGAAAGTGCGACTTTCCTAACTCCAGGGAGTGAAACAAAGTAGCTTTTTAATTTAGTGATGGCCATGAACTGCCACTTTATACTTTTTTTTCCTTCTCTGTATTATTCTGTGTAATTCGAAATACATTTTAACCTTTAATATGTTCTCACTACTGAGGTGAAAAATTATGTGTGCAACACGAGAGCAAAGTTATTTTACGTCTTGTGTTTTTGAGTCCCTTGCTACGCTCAAGATTCTAACTAAGAATCACTCGCTTCGCTCGTGATTCAATTATAGAATCTTTCGCTTTTTCGGGACTCAAAATAAACACTCGCAAGAAAGACCAACTTTCCTCTCTTGTTGCACAAATAACTATTTAATGATTTTATTTTACTTTTTAATTTACGTTTATAATAACTCGAATGTAGATCACTTAGATAACACTTTCCTTTCCAAAGCCAAGAAATTAGAGGATGCATTAACACTAGTTAATCATACATACATCACAAAGGCTGTGACTTCAGCCAAACTATCCGTTCCTAGAATTAATAACTACTACGGGGATAGAACCCTTAGGAAAAGAATTCCATACTTACTTAATAGTTTGCCCGAAGCCATAAGATGTGAAAATAATAAGTCTAAATTTAATTCTTTGTTTAAAAAAACACCCACAATATTTTGTAGTCATTGCACTACTATAATTTAGTTAAATAAGTTAAGTACATAGGTAACTAGAGACTGATGACCCCACAGACAAACTCTTTATTGAGTTTTGCGGGGCTATGATTATATTTGTATTTTATAAAATAAATAATAAATAAATAATAATAATTTCAGCTCAGTCTCTAGAGATGTTAACAAATGCTAACATAATAACTAATGCTGGTACGGTAATCATTTTGTAGAAACATCTGTCAAACCTGTATCAAGAAACCTCTCAGTGGTGCAGAAAGTGCAAGAAGATATAGGGAAAGATTAAAAACGTGAGCGTCCATGCGGAACAGTGTCGAAGAAGTTTACAACGAATGTTAACCCCAAAGGAGGATAATAAATGAATTGTCTAATGCCGAGGCACAAATGCGAAGAAAAGATGGAGAAGGGACAAGCGCAAACAAAGACAAATACAGAAAACATTTAGAGACTTTAGTTCGTAATTCTGACCATTCGTATTAAGAAAAGTCTATCGCCATCGCCATATAATTACCTTAATAAAATTATTCTCATTTCAATCTGTAAATTGTTCATTTTTCATATTTTTTTAAAGTGTGGATGATCCGGGATATAATAATGTTATCGTTCAGACTTTAAGGGGCCCACTGACTATCAGTCCGCCGGACGATATCGGCCTGTCAGTTGTTCGGAACTGTCAAATTTTTGTTCTAACTGACAGGCCGATATCGTCCGGCGGACTGATAGTCAGTGGCCCCCTCAGATAAGGATAGATAAAGTTTGAGTAAGCAACCATTAAAAATTCAGTTCTTACTAAAAAGCTTCTGATGATATTTTGTAGAATAGAATAGAATAGAATATATTTTATTTGTAGTAATTGTACATCGTCATATTCAAAAATTATTTACAATTAGAAGAACAATAAATACAATTATTAAATTAATAATACATTTAGGTATCATTTAGGTAGGTTGTATGTTGATTAGTGAAATGATTCGTTTGGGTAGGAAATTTTTATGCCAAATAAATCTCAAAGTAAATTAGCAATACTTACTGTTTACTTTTAACATTCCATATTGAACCACAACTTCTCGTATTTGTATTAAAAATAATGCGTATCTATCTTAGTATGACTTGTTTCGTTTTAACCTTCTGATACCCTTTATGTGAGACATTTATATTTTATCATTAATTTTGTTTGTATCTAATGTATTCTCTTCTAGAATATTCTTTCATACCAACGCATCGTGGCAAGCATTTGTTAATGCTGAACGGATACACTTATTCCCAAATGAAGTTTACGAATAATTACTACTGCTCCAAAAAGCAGTCTGGGAATTGCCGAGCTAGAATCAATTTAGACGGCGATGGAAGGATTGTCAATGGGGACTTGAAGCATACTCATCCACCGCCTAAGTATATTAAGACAGCTAGTGGGGACTATATAAAAGTGTAACGGATACTTTATAATTTTAGAAGCGTTTGTAGTTAAATTCCTTGTGTTTCTCAATAAATTCACAAAACAGGTACTTTTTCATAAGGTACAATTAAACTTGTACTATTTTATCTTAAGTTAAATCATTTTGTTGTTATTATTACCTATAAGTTATTAAGCTATCAAGATTTAGTGAAAACTTGCTCCTTTACTACTATGAACTTTTTATAAATTATGAACATTTTTTTCATTAGATGATGAATATTATAAATGCTTTTTCATTTCATAACGTACACACCGTTGAGATGTATGTTGCATTGTTAAACATTTAACAAGACGTGAGTATTTTTAAGACGCTTGGTTTTAAAAAAAAATATTGGATACTTATTTTTTCCTTACTAAAATGTTTGTTTATATTTTATGTGCAGTAAAAAGAAGATCAGCCGGAAACTGGATAAACATGTACTGCACCAAATTGTCCGATAGCCAATATAAGTGCAACTTATGCGCCGTAGTTCTGACACTGCAACAGGGACATTACGGCAATATGAGGCGTCACTACAAATTTAAGCATCCTTATATATTTTATACGGAATCTGAGAATTCAAAGACAATGTGGAAAATGAAAAGAAACCCTAAAATTTCTACAGCAGAGACAAATAAAGTCAAAGTGGAAAAGGGTGATTCTAGAACTAGACTACCAAAAAGTGATTTGCCTCACGTCACAAGTGAGTATAAAACTGTAGAAGCACCGTAAAATCCTCAGAAATTATAATATCACTGATAAAAGTAATGTAAACATTTTTTCCAGAGAAAAGAAGGAGCGCTATGTGGAAATATTTCATCGATTTGGAGAAAGGCTTCGTTCGTTGCAAAATTTGCAATATGAAATTGAGAGACAGACACTACGTTGTTGCCCTACATTTGAACAGACGACACCCGAAGACTTTCTCTGATCTAGGCGACTTCAATATAATGCCATTTCGACGTAAGTATTTCGAAACCACATTTAATTATCGTAGTTGTTGTTGTTTATATATTACTTCTCCGGAAGACATTTTAGGCATTGCCTTTAAAGTGCAGTCTACGCACGAACTCTTGAGCATTTGCGGGAGAGCCATATCGCTTCGCACTCTTCCTCAATAGGAAAACGTTACGAGTTCATGCGCAGATTATACAATACATAGTAGACATTACTACAAGAGAAAAATATAAAGATAAGAATAATCAACGGCCTGATCCAACGACTCATATAAATATTTACACTTTGTTTTTGTTGCAGAAAGAAGCAATTTTCTTTGGAACTTTTTTATTGACGAAGGAAACAAATTTGTTCGCTGTTTGCTGTGTGATATTACCATGCGTAAGAATATGGCTAAACATCTACAGACTAAGCATCCAGACAACTTTGAACAGGCAGTAAGCCTCCACAGAGAACAAATCACTAAGTACTGTAAGTAATAGTAATAAATAACTTGCATGCTGCTTTAGTCAGTTCTATTTTCATGTTTTACTAACAAGTTTTCGTTTTAGGTGCACCGCGACTTGCTGTCGGCAGGAGAACCTGGGTGAAAAAATATTGCACTAAAATAGCGGATAAACAATATCAATGCAACCAGTGTAAGAAAATTCTAAAAATGCCTAATGGTTTTTACGGTAATATGAGGCGCCACATCAGAATTAAGCACTCAAAAATTTATGACGAAGAGAGTAAAACTACTATTGCAAAATCGGATACCGTAGTGGAAGAAAAAATAATAGATCTAGTAGAACTTGATAACAATTCTAATGCATTGGGCCTAAAGGATCCTTTAGCTGATTTTGATTTAGGCAGTCCTGCGATATCTGAAACAGAAATTGCCGCAAATTTCCTTGAGAACGACAATTTGACAAACAATCCATACTCCGAAATTGATTTGGGTGCAATAACTGATTTACCTACTTTAGAACCAAGTAAGTTATCAGCTTTTTTATATGAAGTCTTTGCAGAACACACGTTTTAATTGAGATTTAGCTATATTAAAATAATACTTCTTTGGTTAATATTTTAGGTTGCCAAGTAGATAATTACGACAAATCCTATTTCCTTTTGGTAGAAGACGGGCAATTTAAATGCATAGAATGCGAAGAAACAGTAAATTGCCCTGCTGTCGACGAACAAGAGGCTCTTTTTACTCACATAAGAGACAAACATCCAGAAGAAATAATGACTTTACAAGCCACCTCTACTGAAAACGATGACGAATATCAAGTGGTCGTGTTAGGCAATATAGACAATTAAATTATAAACCTTAAATAATAAATATGACGGCCTTTATGATATCAATTTAAACGCCGACGAAAGCTTTTTTCTGTATTTTATTTTTAATCTCATGTCAAATACCCTATTATAAGTTAATAGGGTATTTGACATTTTTTTATGAGTGGTATCAGTCGATCAGGTTTGTTTTGAGGATCAAATGTCTGTATGGGACCCATAATGATGGTCAAAGTCTGGCACCCGCATTTTACTGACGAAACGTTCCTAACAAAATTGCAATACATCGTGACGTCACCATGTAACGTCGCTATTGCTTAGAAGCCATTTCGATGTACGGAAAACAAGGATATTGCGATTTTATCGGTGAGATATTGCATTTATGTATATTGTGGCCATACAATATTTTTTTAAATAAAATGTAAGGAAAAAAATGGTACTTTTTTTCTTATTTGGGAGTTAAAAAATAAATAAAATTTTGAAACTGAAGTCTTGTATTTTTTATTATTCCCATATATTTTTAGGTTTCCAATTTAATGTGATAAATTGCACATTTTCTATCTATTTAACTAGGTTTAGTATAAAATTTAACATGCGTCAACGTCAACAACCCTATTGTGATGGAAAATGTGTTGATACTAGTCGATATAAACACTAACTCAGTGATATATTCAGTGTAACCTAATTATAATTACTTTTACTTATGTTTTATTTTATTTATATTATTCACTGAATAAACGTTCAAAATATTTATCGGTACGGTTTTTACTCACTATTTTTTTTAGTCGCTTTTGGCGACATGTCTCGGATTCTTTGGGAATCCATCCTCAGGCTGATAAATATTTTGAAATATATCTCACGATAGTTTAAGTGTGAATAAACGTTATTAAATAAATATTTCTTTGTTTTACTTATGATATCTGGTATCCGCTGTTGCTGATGCGTTTATTTTCTTTACTGCTTAGGTATGAAACTTCTTTGAATTAAACAGTCGTTACATTTTTCCTGCCGGACATGTATATCAATATCCTGCTTTTATAATTATATGTTTTTTCTGTTTGTTCATACTTAATGACACGATTAATACCTATATTCGATTCTGCATTTATTGAACTGGATCATGTTTTATCTAAAGTCAATGGAACTAAGTCTCCGTCTTGAGTATAGGTATAAAACGTAGGCAATTTTCCTTCAGATATACGTGCATAATCCTTGATGTTGTTATTAACTATGGTTTTTTCTGCTGTTCTCAGTGTGCGCAACGATTGAGAGCGAGATTCCTATGACGAGTATCTTCACTCCTGTTATATTACCAGTGGATGTTACAGTTGGTGAGGAACAATGCACGTTTAGACTCCACGTATCCAGGCGTGAATTACTGAACCACACTCTGCAGGAGCCTGAACCTAAAAGCGAATTTCTATCCCCACATGTAATGCGGATTCCAAAATTGTACCATGATCAGCCGTCTGCTATATGGGTTAAATGCATATTTAATGTTCGATTACAGCATTCTATGCGCAGGATGATGATCACCGAAAGTCAAGCTACTTACTCTTCAGTTTTGTTAACAACAGACGTTGTAGTTGGCGAGCAAGGATGCATGCTTAGATTTAACGTATTTAGGCGTGATCTGATAACACCTATTATGGACGCTCCGAGAAACCAATATCACTTGCTGATTCCACGGCTGTATCGAGATCAGCCGTCAGCCGTGTGGTTTGGATGCAGGTTTAATATTCTATCCGAAACAGCAATTAGATCTGTAACACCTTCCTGCTTCCCTTTTTCTCCATTGCTTCTTCCCCCACCGCCTCCGCCGCCTCAACCGTTTCCATCCTCTCTTCCTTCATCTACATTATTCCTTGCTCCGCCGCCTCCACCTCCAAGGTCCCCTCCTTTAGCATCATTATGCCCTTTTCTGCAACCACCAATACTATCACTGCCTCTATTTTCATCGCCAGCTATACCTATGCCAGCGACACCACCATTGCCAAATTACTCACCACCTGTTATCCCTGCAATTATGCCCTTGCCCATTATAGATTCCATGAAGCCTAAAACGACACTTTTATGTAGATTTAAAAAAGAAAGCGTGGAAGACTTAGACGAGAACGAAGACTTTTCAAACAGCGAGTGAGACTTTTGATATATTATGTTGTAATTTTCCCCTAAATAAAACAATAACTTCCATTAGTTATGGGTTACCTAATTATATGTCCGTATCGTCCGTCCATGCCAAAGTAGAACTTTGGCTAGGCGCGTTTGGTGCATACTAATTACTTTTATAGGTTCTTAAGATATAGTAGTAAGTACATTCCAAAAAGTGTAGATTTGTAAAAAAGGAGTCTGAAAAACCAAATGTGTACTCTTTTGTGTATAGGCGTTGTAATGACCGAAACCTTTGTCTAAAATCTAAATTAACATAATCAATTATTGTAACTAAAGGGTAATTCAAATTCCTTTTATTTTAATATTAGGAAAACAAAGAAAATTAACTTATTTACTTATGGTACAAACAGCAACACTCTTTACTCTCCATAGGTGGACCTTATACCTTTTGTAATAAGGTTTGCAAACTGTCAGTTAACAGTGTGGGCGATGGTATGTACATTCGTTTCTGTGATATGTGTTTTTTACGAAAGTTAGGCTCATAGTCTGATTTTAAAAAATCTTACTAGGTACCTACTTATTTATTTCAAACGAATTTTATCACCTCTTTTTTTCTTATAAATTTTATATGTTATTTTTCATACTTTAATTAATTAATGCTATCATTATTAACATACTGTGATTTTGAAATAACTTAAAAAAGTTATCTTTAATATTCTAGTCTTGAAACAATAGGGATGTTGACAATTTTTTAGAACTGTTTTCATTTTATTATTACACGTAATTATTATAAAAAAAAATGAATATATTTTTATTTATTAATTTTAAATAAAAAATCGAGTTTAATTAGTTTAGTGTTTCAATTTCGCGCCTAAACGCTCCAAGCTGTCACGTGATCTTGATGACGTCACGATGTGATAAATAAACAAACTGCTGTCAGTCAGTCATGTCGTAGATCAAAAGCTGTTCTATTTAATTTCTCTCTCTTTCTAAAAGATAACGTACATATATAAGCTAAAAGAATGAATACAATACAATACAATACAATCATTTATTAATAAAATTAAAATTTTACACGTCATAGTAATTTACAATGCTATTCTAAATTACATTATTATTCATATACATTAAATTATTAAAATTACAATGCATTATTATAAATTCGGTACACAATTGTTAACCAAATGTTTATTATATATAATATTATAATGTTTTAAATGTGCAGGACTCATGTGACATTCTATTCCTATCAGAAGAATTCGTTTAACGAGTAGAAGGCAGCAGAGACTAGGTATTTTTTAAGTTTGAGTACGAAAGAATTGTAGCTATTCGCAGTTTAACAAGTGTTATGCATTGCCTATGTGTAAAAGAACAATCAAGACACTAGAATTGGTAGTTATTCGTATTCGCTTTTTGAACAAAATAGTACATTTCATGGTGAGTGCGAAGTGTGTCATTACATTAACACTTCCGCACGTATCCATGAATGACGTTTTTTAATACATTTGCGTATACACTTACAGTTACGAATTTTGCCTTGACCTTGAATGACATTGTTAACTCGGCGTCGGCACTATATATTATAACGTTCAGCGATGATAAATACATTGCAAAAATTAATTATAATAACTGATTTCATACAAAAACACTTACGGTTACAATTAAAGATGAATTAATTTGATACAAGTAAATTTTGAGTGCAAAAAGCGGGCGCCGGTTTAACTTTTTAAATTTTCATTTTTTCTGTTTCTGACAGCCAACGTGGCAATTGATAGTTCGATTCAGCCAAATAATTAAAAAGATTTTTAGTGAAATATCGTATTATATAACGTTTTATTTATTTAATAAGAAATTAATATATACTTTATATCGTTTAATAATATTTTTGTACGTAATATATGTCTAATGGCGAAATAAAAAATACTTACAGTTGGTTTTGAACGTCCAAACTCTTTGTATGGATTACGGTTAGTTTGACAACTTGTCTGTTTGACTTTCTCACACCGTGACGTAACGCGCTTCTATTGCCGTTTGCAGTCAGGTGATACTGGGCATTATTTTAAATATTTTTAATTATTTATTACGCAATTTGATTTTCAGCATTCTAATATTCCCTGCTATGGTAAAAACATAACATGTTATATATTCGCTATTCATGTCAACATCCCTATTGTGAGGTTATTAGTAAGTAATAAGTATACGTGTTATTAATATTTATTATATAGTACCTATAACTATAATAAATTAATGCTAAGTATGTAATGCTCATAAATAATACCTAAGAATATCTGGTAAAATAATAGGTAACAATATGACGAGCTTGAGACCGATCCTAATTTATTTATGTAAATCCTGGTAAAATTAAAATTGAACGTGATATTAGAATTTAAGTTTAATTGTGATCACGGTATTTTGGTGCTTTATATTTTTAAATTAGGTTGGTAACGTAAAATTGCTAAAGCTATGTAAGGAAGCGCATTCGGTAGTAATTTACGAGAGTTGGCACCGAATGTCAACCAATAGTGAGAATTATTAATTGACCTCTTCGTAGGGGCAACGAAGGAGGTTAAGAGGGCATTTTATTTAGAGTTCTGTACACATAACTTTTTTTTAAATTTGGGAATTTTATGTTAATTTTTCCATACATTTTTTCACCGCCATACAAAGTCTGTGAAACATGGTAATGGAATGGAAAAAATCTTGGGACCATTATGCTTTCCTATCAGGATCAAAAAACCTGTTTTTAGTGGAAATAATATAAAAAATACAAATAAAGAAAAAAGTGTAGTGTACAACTTTAAATAAAATTGCTGAAGAGAGCTTTAAGTAGTCTTTCGGAACGATAAGTCTGTTGGAACGCCTAATGATGACTATAAGTATTAATGTTTTGTATTGGTTTCACTTGTTACTAACATGAAGTCTGTTCTTCGAAATAAAAATAATTTATTTTATTTTTTCATCTTCGATTAGGTGTAGGAATAAAAACAAGGCTTCGATATAACTTCTAAGTATATTAAAACGAAGAAACTTTACACATATTAAAAGTGTATGACGTATGTAACGACAGGGTTAGGCCAACAATAATTTGTCGGCAAGTGATTTCCCTGCATTAAATCATCAGGCGTCCAAATTCTTAACATTAGGCCTGAGGGTAGAGCTTGAATGTCAGTTTAAATTTAACCCCTCTGATTTTTCTAGAATGAATGAGAGTTGTAAATACATCACACGTTTGTGTATAGTATAGTGTAGTTTAGCTAAAACCTACAAGAGGTGAAGGCCATAACTATAAGGTATATATGTACCTAACAAAATGGTTGTCTTAAATAATATAAAAAAAACAGCTCAATAATTTGTCTTATTTTGCTGTAAATAGTTGTAACCTAAGTAGAGTATGTTGTAACTTAAGATAAGTATAAAATGTCTTCTTTATATGTGTAGTGTCACAAAAAAAAAAACAAATATTTACTAGGTACCTACCTCTACATGTTTCTAGCTATTGTTGTGTCAAAATGACATCAAATTGGGCACATTTGGGCACAGTAAACTGACAGGTATGTATAGGTACTGATGGCAAAATATTTTCTGATTCCGACATTTTCTTCGATAAAATGTGGTATTTTCTATAAAACGGGACCTTATTGTCGATGGCGTTTACGCCATTATCAACGATGCTCCGATATAATGACAATGCCGCGCGACGCTGTGCGGCGTAAGCGCCATCGACAATAAGGTCCCTTTTCATAGAAAATGCCCCAAATATAAATAAACTGGAGGTAAAATATAAAATTGATACATTTATACCATAACGCGATAATCTTACCTCAGTTTACTGTATCTATATTTGAATTTCTACTGTGTCCACACAAAAAAAGTTGGACGTCTATTGTTTGATACACATCTTGCTATTTTTTTTAAGTATACAAAATTTCTTATAAATGTTATTGATGTTTACGATGATGGTGATGTTATCAATGTTGGGACGAATTAAAATCTTAATAAGACTGTATGTCACTTTACTGGTAGTCTAAACTTTAGGGTTATTAATTATAAAAATTAAGACTAGTAAGAAAAACTACTAGTACTTACTAGGCTTAAGTAAGAAAAAAATGGACGGTACTTTTTAAATACATAAATAGCATACAAAAAATATGTTTTCGTCATATAATGGTCATTTTATTAAAAAAAATGCTCCACTTTTTCAGATTTAAGAATTTTTATGTTATTTCTACTCAGACCCCCTCCCCCCTCCACCCCTCGCTCTTTCAATTCTGATAGAAGAGAATAATGTCCCAAAATTTCCATAAGTACATTTTTCGTCCCATCCATTCCGTTACCGTCATTCAAAATCTATGGCAAATGGTATGAGCTCTTGATTCTGAATAGAAATAACATAACATTATTCCAAATTTAACTAAAATGGCCCACATATGTGGATCAATATTACTGCTCCATGTGATGTGTCGTAAAGTTAATAATAATACTATACATATTAGAAAATACGCATTGTCCCAATAAATATATTTAAATCTAGATGTTGTGGTATAAATGATTGTAGTTGCACTTATCTGTACTCTTGCTAGATATTCGTATTCCACTATAACATTAACCATAAGTTGGTATATAATATACCGCTTATCCCAGACGGTTTTCTGTGAGAAGATAAATTCTTATAAATTGACGTGAATGTAATTTATCTACCAACCAACCAGCACCAACCAAGCCAACCAAGGTGGAGACAACTTCATCACGCTGCACCGACAAGAGCCCACAGCTCTTAAATTGTATGATGATGTAATTTCCGCACTTAAACTATCGTGAGACATATTTCAAAATATTTATCAGTACGGTTTTTACTCACTATTATTTTTAGTCGCTTTTGGCGACATGTTTCGGATTCCTTGGGAATCCATCCTCAGGCAAGAGTGTCCGCGGCGGTTGTACGTCGTGCACTGCCCGCGCCGCCCGTCTCGTACACGACGTACTTACAACCGCCGCGGACACTCGTGCCTGAGGATGGATTCCCAAAGAATCCGAAACATGTCGCCAAAAGCGACTAAAAATAATAGTGAGTAAAAACCGTACTGATAAATATTATGATGTAATTTATCTGGAAAGAAAAATAAATCTGAATCTGAAGTTAATAAGGTTGTCTACGTCTTTGTTGAAAGATGAGCTCAGTTAAAACTAAGTATTTATATTAGACTTAAGTCCAAAACTAAGGCACTTTGAGAACTGTATTCGTTAAGCGGTTGGGCTATAGCCTATAGATATAGCTTAATCTTTATTGGTAGGTTATGTGGTTGTGCTTTTAAACTAAAGTGTTTGGGTAACGTTAGGTACTTACTACATGTTTTAAATGTTATTTCTAAATACGTCTACTGGTTCTAGTCAAAAAGTATTGAATAAATGTTCGTTGTGGTGTATATCCATCTATTTTATTTGTTTAGGTTGTAGTTATTTTCTATAACTAATACTTATATGTATTTATTTAAAACTAGCTTTTGCCCGCGACTTCGTCTGCGTGGAATCAGTAACAGCAGCTAGAGTAAGTTTAGCGCCTGGATAAAGTGTAATAGCAATCATTTAATTTGAGCATAAGCTTAATTGCTTGACATAAATTATCAGGCAATTCATTAAACCTCTCAATTTCACCCCCCTTTTCACTCTCTTTTGGAATGATTTCCGACATAAAAACTATCCTATGTCCTTCCTCGGGACTCAAACTATCTCTATGTCAAATTTCAACTAAATCGGTTCAGCGGTTTAAGCGCGCAGAGACAGACACACTTTCGCATTTATAATATTAGTATGGATTTTTGCTTACCTGAAGGCATTCTCGACCAGTCAACTATTGGGTCAAACAGAAACTAAATCGAGAACAAATATGAAACACAACAATTTAACAATTGTTAATACTGTATGTACATCACTAGTATCGTTAAATTTTATAAATTGGCATCCCTGTTATATATCTGTTGATTTGTTTATTATACCATCGTCCTTTACAGGTATCTCCTACCAAATGATAACCACCCGACGCGGCAACCTCTTAATGTTGAACAGCCATACGTACTCCTACAACATTCGCGCGAAGAAGTATTATTGCTCCCGTTCTATCTCGCTGAAGTGCAAGTCAAGTGTGAAGCTGGATGAAAATGGATACATTGTGTTATTGAAGGAGGAGCATAACCATCTACCTCCCAAGTATACCGTCTTGCCGTCAGGGATGTATTTAAAAATATAACGTATAGGAGAAAATGTCACAGCTGATGATTCTTTATAATCTATAGATGTAAATAATCTGGAGGAAATTGTATCGAGGGAGAACCATGACCAATAAAAGAAGTATAAGTGAGAAATTAATGAATTTTTTGTTTTTTTTGATTTAATTGATTGATTATTCTTGCTACTTCTTCTCTAGTCATGAATGGGTATTGTAAAATTGTGGTATTGAATAATACTTGCTTGAGTTTACAGTATTTTTTATAACAAAAATAAAAACTTTATAAAGTATTTCTTGTTTCTTCCAGCGCGATACTCTGCTCTAAATTACAAAATTAAAACATCTGTCTGATTCAGGGTAGAAAACAGCACACTATTGTATATAATTATCTCTTTCGACATTACTCTTAGCGCTAGCACATGCTCACTATTCTCCTTTGTTTCCAGATCTCGTCTTCCCCTACACCATGATCCCCTCTCGTCGCGGTGGACATCTCCTCATGCTGAACAACTACACCTTCAAATATAACGAACACTCCAAGCGCTACTACTGTTCCCAGTCAAACAACACAAAAACGCCGGTCAAATGTAAATCCTCCGTCAAACTTGACAAGATCACTGGAATGATCGTTTCGTTACGGGAAGATCATAATCACCCCCCACCTAGGTATATGCTTACGGCGGATGGAGAGTACATAAAGTATTAGATTTTAATGTATTAAATATATTTAAAACAGGTCGTATTTTTCACTCACGTATTTTTAAGTCGTTATGGCGTTATATGTCGAGCAAACTTCGCCTTAAAATTACATGAATGACCCCGTTTTATTATATTTAATATGTCTGTGTCTGACGGAAAATTTGTTATAAAAATTAGATTGTACCGCTTCAAAATCAAGTTTAAATTTGTATTTTATTATTTATAGCTTAAGTAAAATACACGACATTAAGGCACGTAAATTGTTATTTGATTTGCCCCGTTGATATATGAAACAATACACACATACCAAACAATTTTGGGGTTACAATTTATGTTGTCACATCCCGTCGATTTTTATTTTGTTGTTGATTTTTTAGGGTTCCGTACCTCAAAAGGAAAAACGGAACTCTTATAGGATCACTGTTGTCCGTCCGTCTATCCGCCCGTCTGTCTGTCAAGACCCTTTATCTCAGGAACGCGTGGAGTTATCGAGTTGAAATTTAAACCATATACTCAGGTCTACGATCCCTTGAAACTGTGAAAAAATCAAACGACTAAGTTAACGTAAAAAAAGATACGCCATTTATTATGCCGAAACGTATATTTTGACACTCTCAAGGGAATCAAAATTGATAGGCTACTTCCCGTTGACCTAGAACTATGAAATTTGGCAAGTAATAGCGTCATACACTATAAATACAGGGAAAAATCTGAAAACTGTGAATTAAAAAAAAAAACAAAAAAAAATTGTTAAATTTGTACGGAACCCTCGGTGGTCGAGTTCGACTCGCACCTGGCCGGTTTTTTATAATTAAAACTCGGCTGGTTTGAAGAGCTCATCATTCTGGGCGGAATAAATACGAAATTACAATTTGTCTCGAAGAAAATGTATGTAATTTTGAATGTGTTACGAAAATATCATACGCTTTCGTAACTCAAAAGAAGTTTCTTAGGACATACGGCGCTTATATTGTACAGAATAGGGACTCTATCTTACTTATACCTACTCCTCTGGCGCAGCGACCCAAAGTGTGTCTTGGCCCCCAACACGACTGCTCGCCACTGATCCCGTTCCTGTGCAGTATCTCGCCAGTCTTGAACCTGGAGCTTGCGCAGATCAGCGTCCACCACATCCACCCATCGATACCTAGGTCGACCGACCGGGCGGCGTGCTGTCGGTTTTCCCTGAAACGCTCTTCTCACCGCCCGATCGCCTTCCATTCGCTCAAGATGGCCGACCCACCGAAGCCTTTGCGCCTTTGTCACACCAATGATGTTTGGGAACTCTATTTATAGAGTGCGTTGGGGTAAGATTGAACGGGTTTTTCATGCGGGGTAAGATGAAAAGCCGCCCTTAATGCTTCGGCATACAGACGATTTTTTGTCTTAGGGGGGTTTTAGTGTCACGGGGACCGCTCCGCACCGGACTAATATGTATTAAGTTCAGGGAGCGTTTTACAGTGGTTCGCGCGGACGACCGTCCGCGTGGACAGCTTTCTCATACAATTTGGCGGTGTGGAGCCATCCGCACGGACGGTCCGCGTGACACTAAAACCCGCCATACCTCATGAAAAACCCGTTCAATCTTACCCAAACTCACTCTACACCAAATTTTATCTAAATCCGACAAAAAAAGAATCTATGATAAAATAATGAGAACAGAAAGTTAAATAAGTATTTTTCTATCTTCTAGACCTCAGCGGATTATGCTACAAAATGATCCCATCGCACCGCGGCGGACAACTCCTAATGCTTCACAACCACACGTTCAAATACCACGTGCGTGCCAAGCGCTATTACTGTTCAAAATCTATGGACCCCTTCAAGTGTAGATCATCCGTTAAACTAGACCAGAATGGTTTGATTACTGCTTTAAGAGAGGACCATAACCACCCACCACCAAGGTATATAGTGACATCTAGTGGGGACTATGTTAAGTATTAGTATAAGAAAGCACCTTTACTTATGTATGAAAAGTCAGTTAAAAAGACAATAAGGATATCTTTATTTAATTTTTTACACACAAAGTAAAGCTAATTTACTAAAGATAATTAGTTTTTCTTTTGAGAATCCCTATCTTGTGGCCCCTTTTAGCCATCATTTGAACTTGCACTCTTATTAAAGAAATTTTTTATTAATATAACTTTTTTATTAATATAACTCATGTTTTTTTTTAAATATTTTATCTTCTAAGAACAAATTAAATTATTTTCTATGAAAATATTTTAATTTGTGGTTTTTCAAGTAGACACACTACTATTTAAACTATAAACTGAAATAAATGTCATATACGAAGGAAAAAATTACCAAAGCCTCCAGTGTCCAGAGCTGGAATCGAACCAGCGTACCCCGTTTACCGGACAGTTGCCTGAACCGCTCGGCTATCCGGTCACGGTGGCATGGGTCGAAATTTCCAAGTATATGACAATTCCCGAAGGCTTGTGGCGCCCCCTGGCCATCTCTAAGGTAGAACAGTATGCGTGGGGTTAGCGGTGAAAATGTTAATATAATAATTTTTAAGAAAAAAAAAACCGACTTCAATGGGGGATGCCGCTGAAAGTTTACTTATTGTTGATGGTGCACTCTTAGATTCCAAACAATGAAATGAAATAGACAGCATATTTTGCGTTATTATCCTAATCCATCTTTTGACTAAGTTTGCCTAATTGCCTAATTATTATAATATTGCCTAATAATGTAGAAAAGGAGGTAAAACCACCCACTTTTCTAGTAGCATTTTGTTTTTGTAAGGGTCGCAGTTCTAACCTAACCTAACCTAACCTACTTTTCTGATAGCATTTCGTTTCTGTAAGGGTCACAGTTCTAACCTAACCTAACCCACTTTTCTAATAGCAATTCCGGGTCCGGGTCTGGGTCCGGATCCGAGTCCGGGTCCGTGTCCGGCTGTCCGGGTCCAAGTTTGGGTCAGAGTTCGGTCCGGGTCCGGATCCGAGTTGGGGTCCATGTCCAGACCCGGGTCCGGGTCCGAGTCCGGGTCCAAGTTTGGGTCTGGGTCCATAAGGAAGAGAACAAATCGCCAAACGTGAACTATGTGTCATTGAAGAGTTCCATTCTGATCATCATCAGCAGTTCCACGTAATCAAATGTCACTTTTTTAAATGTAAATGCTGGATTTGTTGATTAAAATACAAAAATCACAATATGTATGCATTTCACATTTGAGGAGTTCCCTCGGTTCCTCATGGGGCTCATCATCAGAACTCGAGCTTGACAAAAATATGCCTTAAAAACTTAAGTTGCTTAACAAACATAAAGAAGAGGACAAATCGCCAAACGTAAACTATGCGTCATTAAAGAGTTCCATTCTGATCATCATCAGCAGTTCCACTTCATCAAATGTCACTTTTTAAAATGGAAATGCTGGATTTGTTGATAAAAATACAAAAATCACTATATGTATGCCTTTCACATTTGCGGAGTTCCCTCGATTCCTCATGGATCCCATCATCAGAACTCGAGCTTGACAAAAATGTTTCTTGAAAACCTAACTTGCTTAACAAACATAACGAAGAGGACAAATCGCCAAATGTGAACTATGCGTCATTGAAGAGTTCCGTTCTGATAATCATCAGCAGTTCCACTTCATCAAATGTCACTTTTTTAAATGTAAGTGCTTGATTCGTTGATGAAAATACTAAAATCACTATATGTAAGCCTTTAAAATTTGAGGAGTTCCCTCGATTCCTCATGGATCCCATCATCAGAACTGCGTTTTGATAAAAACGGGACCAATCTGTATGTATATACTTACAATAAAAAAAAAAATTTTCAAAATCGGTCCAGAAATGACGGAGTTATGGAGTAACAAACATTAAAAAAAAAAAAACAACCGAATTGATAACCTCTTCCTTTTGAAATCTTGAAGTCGGTTAAAAATTACTTATTTTCATTTTATTCTGTAATAGCCGTTTTTACATTAAAGGTTTTTTATTTATTTTATGAATTGTATGGTTACGTTTGGTTGAACTTAAAACAATCTGCTTAAGTATAATAAATATTTTCAAAACTACTCAGTAGGTATTAGATCCCGGCAGAAATATGGAAGTTACTGGGGCCTATAGGATTGGGCTGGCTTACTAGACTCTTCAATCTCATCCTTAAAACCAAAATGATACCAAACTCGTGGCGTCTTAGTCACTTAATCCCCTTCTATAAAAACAAGGGTGACGCAACGGAGTGCGGAAATTACAGGGGCATTAAATTGACATCTCATACATTCAAGATCTGGGAACGCATTTTAAATAACCGTATTCAATCGCTTACGTCAATATCACCGAACCAGTTTGGATTCACACCCTCAAAATCCACCACCGACGCCATACAAGCTGTCCGAATAATAACCGATAAGTACCGCTTAAACAAAGAAGATCTGCATTTTATATTTATCGACCTGGAAAAGGCGTTCGACCGGGTACCGCGTAGACTTGTATGGCAGGCGCTTAGGGCTCAACACCTGCCTGAAATTTACATACAGCTTATACAGGACATGTATCACAATTCACATACGAGAGTAAAAAGTCCAGCAGGCCTCAGCGAAGCGTTCGAGGTAGGAGTGGGAGTTCACCAAGGTTCGGCAATTAGTCCACTACTCTTCAACTTGGTCATGGATCTTATAACCAGAGAAATCCAAGCTCCATTGCCGATGAATCTCCTGTACGCGGACGACATAGTACTCATGGCTAACACAGCAAGCGAAATGCAGGATACTCTACATCTCTGGGTTAACGCCCTAGAACAAGCGGGCCTCAAAGTCAGTCGAACCAAAACCGAACACTTGCAATGCAGGTTCACTGGCAGAAACCAACAAGCAACTGTCTGCTACCCCGACTTGACACCGGTGCCTAAAGTTACACATTTCAAGTACCTGGGATCGGTTATCTCAGAAGATGGCAAAATAGAGGAAGATGTGGCGCACCGAGTAAATGTTGGCTGGCAAAAGTGGCGCACGCTGTCTGGAGTACTGTGTGACACTCACATGCCCGTGCGAACTAAAGGAAAGGTCTACAAGATGGCTGTTAGGCCAGCGCTGCTTTATGGATCGGAGTGCTGGCCTATCAAGGAAACTAACGTGCAAAAACTCCATACAGCCGAAATGAAGATGCTTAGGTGGTCCGGAGGTGTTACACGGCTTGATAAAGTCAGAAACGAGTACATTCGTGGCAGCTTCAAGGTAGCCCCTATACCTGAAAAACTCACAGAGAACCGACTCAGGTGGTACGGACACGTGATGCGAAGGGGCGAAGAGTACGTTGCCAAAAAAGCTCTGAACCTGCCGGAGAAAAAGAGAGGCCAGGGACGCCCGCCGTCAACATGGTGGACCAGCATGACCCAATTACTTAAGAGAAACAATTTACCCGATCCGACAACCCTCGACAGAATTTCGTGGCGCAAAATAATTAGGAGAGCCGACCCCACCTGAAGTGGGATGGAGCAAGGAAGAAGAAGAAGAAGACTCAGTAGGTATTAGTTCGATTAAAAATTTCGAAGTGACCTCATTCAAGAATCATTTGGTTCTAACAACAGAACAAAAAAACAACACAGAAATAAATACATTATTCATGCGATCGTAAAACATAAAAGATACAAACATAATAGATATGAAATTAAACTATCGTGAGACATATTTCAAAATATTTAGATCAGTACGGTGTGCACGGAGTAGAGCCGCCGCGCACACTCGTGCCTGAGGAAGGATTCCCAACGAATCCGAAAGCGACTAAAAATAATAGTGAGTGAACCCGTACTGATCTAAATATTTTGATAATAGATATGTTTTTATTTTATATTTTAAGTCTTTATATTTTTTTCAGATGTCGTTATAAACCCGTTTAATTATAAAACAATCCCGTCCCGTCGCGGCGGCCACCTCCTCGTGTTTAACAAACACACATTTAGGCAAAACGCCAAACGGTACTATTGCACGAAATCTTCAAAACCGATTTGGTGTAGATCTTTGATTAAAATAGACGAGAAAACTGGTGCGATTTGTTTACTTAAGGAGGTCCATAATCACCCCCCTCCTAGGTATGTGAGCGCTGATGGAGATTTCGTCAAGTATTAAAATCCGAAGAGAAGATGGTTGAAGATGATGGAAGAGGGAAGATGGTTGGGCACCTGTTATGACACGACGAATTCATAAAAAATATTGTGGAAGGGAAAGTAGAAGGAAGGCGGAAGAGAGGGAGACCAAGAAGAACATACATGGATCAACTTAAGGAAAAGATAAACGTCGTGTCTTATCAGGCAGTCAAACGAAAGACTCAGGAAAGAGATACATGGAAATTGCTCCACCGACAAGAGCTAGGCTCTTAAATTAATGATGATAATTAAAATCCATTCAGCGTTTATCACGACACGTTCTCGTTTTGTCTCTACGAAGCATTTTCGCTACAAACAGAGAAACCAACGTTATGGATTGCGACTTAGCGGATACCACCGTAGTTTAGCGGTGAGTGTATTTATATAAAAAAATACTTGTTTTTTAAATGTTTTTTTTTGGTAGGTATTGGTCGATTACATGCTGTTTTTAAACTAAAAGTTTTTTATTTAATAGATGAACTGTATAAATTAAAGCTAACGTTTAAACACTGCTTAAGTATAATTAATATTTTCGAAACTATACTGATCAAAAATTTTGCAAGAAGGTGATCTTATATCATTTGGTTTTAACATGTTGCGTTCTGGTTTTCGTCTGTACACTTGTATTTTTTTTTAAGTGTCGTTATCGATCCGTTTAATTATAAAATTATTCCTTCCCGTCCCGGCGGCCAGCTCCTTTTATTTAACAAGCACACATTTTGGCAAAGCTGTAACCAGGGACCGGACAACCCTTTTCGCGATAAAACCCTTTCAATGGGCGACACTTTAACACGGCTAACACATTGAAAGACTTTCCCTTTTGAACTGCAAGCCCATTCATACCCCTATCTTTGACTAACCCTTACCGAAAAGCTAACCAAAAATAAGGCTAGCCCTTAATAAGGGTTACCCTTATCTTTAAGCGCTTTTTATAAAGGTTTCCCTTTGCGTGAAAGAGACAGGATTAGTATATATCTACGGTAGTGTATGAAAAGGAAAGAAAATACGTGCCTAGTCAAAGAACGCCGCCGTCGCCGCCGACGACCGCTCGGATTCGAAGTAATGTGTGCTTTATGAACAAGGTAGACGACTTAAATTAGCACGCTTATATGCTAAAAGTGAAGCCCTTTATAAGGCTAACCCTTATAAGCAATATGCAAGGTGTTGGTGAGCGGATGATAAGAGTTTTGTAAGGGTATTTGGGCTACCGATTACTCAAATGTGGTAGCTTTATATAAGGGTTTTTAAAAGCAAAACAAAGGGTTTCGTCTGGCAAAGGGTATGGTGAGTTAAGCCTTATGCAATACCCTTATAAAACCCCGATAAGGGATAGCGGGCCGGTCCCTGGCTGTAACCGGTACTTGATCGGTTTTTCAATGGTCGAAGGTTCGAGTCCTGCCGGTGTAATTTTTTTAATTTTTCCTTTAATTTAAATATTTGTGGTTACGCTCGCAGACGTTTCTGCTTGATACAAATGTAGTTTTCACTCCTGGTTAATGACATGCTATTGAGGAAGAGGTATAATGTTCTTACTTTACGAATATATAATTTTCAGATCTGCGCATGTATAGTATATTATATTTCAATATTTTTGCCTTATTTCCAGGTGTCGATATTAAACCTCTTAATTATTCAATGATTCCATCCTGTCGCGGCGGTCAACTCCTCCTGTTCAACAACCACACGTATTATTATAATATTCATTCAAAACGGTACTATTGCTCGAAATCTTCCAAACCGACTTATTGCAAATCTGCGGTTAAAATAGACGAGGTAACTGGTGCAGTTTGTATGGTAAGGGAGGTCCATAATCATCCATTACCTAGGTTTATGAGTGCTGATGGAAAATTCGTTAGATATTAAAAGCCATAAGCATGAAATAAAACTATGAAAACGGATTATATCGCGTATATTGAATTTATACTACATCCCGACGTTTCGAACCCTTTACAGCGTTCGTGGTCAACGAACGTGTGTGGCGTGGACGTGGTGTGGTGAACGAGGTGGTGGTGGTGGATAGTTTTATTTCATGAGTAACTATCGCGGTAACCGAAGACAATAATAGCCATAAGCATGAAATAAAACTATGAAAACAGATTATATCGCTTATATTGAATCACCCGTTGACCACGAACGCTGTAAAGGGTTCGAAACGTCGGGATGTATTATAAATTCAATATACGCGATATAATCCGTTTTCATAGTGTTATTTCATGAGTAAGTATCGCGGTAACCGAAGACAATAGCCATAAGCATGTTATGGCGTTATTCATAAACGCGTTACTGGCTTGAATTAGCTATGAATTGTTTGTCTTTATCAGTCATTTTGTCTTATGTATTTGTAAGAAAGGGATAAAACATAATTTCACTAAATCAGGCCCGCAAAGTTTTATGAATAAAGGGGTTAGAGGATAGTGGACGACCGCTTCTCCATACAAACGTAGTCCTCATTTTCCTCCCTGGATATTGTCATTATGGAAAATATTATTACAGAATTTTACTATCGTTTTACTTGTTTCGAATATTTGATAATTATAAGAATTATGAGCGAAAAATAAATTTCACATAGGTACATTTTTAAAACTCCTATCTCTTATAATTAATAAAAAATCACGAGAGAAAAACGGTGACTACGAAGGTCTTTCACTACAAACAAATTGATGCCGGTATGTGCTACGTCGTAGTTTTTCGTTAAATATTGCCCTTATGAATCTTATGATACCGTTGTCATACCGCAGGTAATGTTGTCAGCAGCAAAGTTGCGTTGCCTTACTGCAGCAGAACTGTTACTCAAGTTATAATTCCTAGCCTAGTGGCCTAGGGTCTGGCCTAGGGTCTGGCCTAGTGGGTAAGTGACCCTGGGTTCGAATCTCGGTAAGGGCATTTATTTGTGTGATGAGCACAAATATTTGTTCCTGAGTCATGGGTGTTTTCTATGTATTTAAGTATTTATATAATATATATATCGTTGTTTGAGTACCCATAACACAAGCCTCCTTGGGCTTACCATGGGACTTAGTCAATCTGTGTAAGAATGTCCTATAATAATTTATTTATTAATGTTTAGTGAATAAAAAAATAAAAAAAATTAAGAATTATTTGGTCGTGGCTTCTAAAATAGCATCCCTATTAGGTAATTTCATAAATTAGTATGTTCTTTCAATAGCATGATATTTTTTTCTTGTATAACAAACGTATATCGTAGATTGTCGATTTGACGAAGAAATATCATGTTCTTGCTTTACGAATATTCGAATTTAAACTATCGTGAGACATACTAACTTAGCGGGTTCACTCACGTATTTTTAGTCACTCGCTCGACATGTTTCGGAGAGCCTAGGTCTCCATTTTCATGCACTAACAGTGCCTGTGTTAGCGGTCACGACGGACGGGCGTCACGTACTGCAGCGCGCCGCGCGAGTGACTAAAAATACGTGAGTGAAACCGCTAAGTTAGCTAAGTGACTATAGGTATGTTTTCTTTAGGTTTTCATCTGTACCTATCTACTCTTGTAAATTACATCTATATGTTTTTTGCAGGTGTCATCAATCCTTATGATTATAAAATGATTCCATCCCGTCGCGGCGGCCAGCTCCTTCTGTACAACAATCACACGTTTAAGTATGTTGCTAATAAACAAATGTACTATTGCTCAAGATCTGCCAAACCGACTTCGTGTAGATTTGTGATTAAACTAGACGAGGTTACTGGTGAGATTTGTATGCTTAGGGGGGTGCATAATCATCCCGCTCCAAGATATGTGAGTGCTGATGGACAATACGTTAGGTATTAATATTTACCTCTTGGACGCCAAAGACGGCTACGGACGCGCATGGTTAGTTTAATATTAATCTTTAAGTTCGCCTTTGTTCTATAATGAAATAAACTATGAAAACGTGTATCCCGTATATTGAATTTATAATTCATCCCGACGTTTTGAACCCTTTACAATCCGTTTAATCCGTTTTCATAGTTTTATTTCATGAGTAACTATAGCGGTAACCGAAGACAATATTTTGTGCCGTTTTTCAAACTGGAAGGTACGATCATAGATGTCATCTCAATACAATTTATAACCTAAAAATGCCAAATGTCGCAAAATTGTATCGAATTGACATCTATCATCGTACCCTTCCATTTTGAACAACATTATGATGTGTTTTTTCCTTGTCGAATAAAGTGTTTTACAACTACTACTATTCTTGTCCAGTACTTACAATGAGGTTTACAATGGCGGATCATATATAAACCCAGTTATCGATGCTGAAATTAATTGAATTACGGGTTGGTAAAACTGTCTACCGTGGGGAACCCTATAACGTCATCATTGGTGCCCAACTTCGCCCAAGTAAAATATTTAAATATTAATTTTGCCAAGGTAGATACCTAATCCATTGAGTTAACATTAACAGAGCGGCGTAATAGTTATTTGTTATACAAGGGTGCAAAGTTGTATTTTACCCGCGAGTGCTTCAACACACGAGAAGTAAAATACATTTGCACCCGTGTGTAACACAAAACTTTTCCCTCACTATAGCGAGGAAAGTGCAACATCCACAGGCGTTAGATTATCTTCATTACTGGGTTCACTCATTTTTTTACGATATTATAACAGAAAACTCTGGAAGTTGTGTATTTTTACGGAGTCGGTGAGAAAAGTTTTTAAGTAAAAAAATTGTTGACAATGTTGACATTTCTGACGTATGAAATGTCAACGATACATTTTGAAATTGCATCGACTCAACTTGTGCGTTCAGAATTATATTTAACATCATTATAAAAAAAACAAACGTTTCTTATGGAATTTTAAGGTTTATGACTTAAAATCATTAAATAAAGCTAAATTTGATATTTTTTATTAGATTCTCAAACCATTTATTTAATGATAATTAATATTGAACGAACCATTATCATGAGCGTTTTACGTTTTGTTATCTGTCAAGCTACTAAAACACGCTCCATCCAAGGTCAAATTACTTTCCCCACTAGTGGATAAAACGCGTTTTTCCCCGCTTGTTTTGAAGGTTAAAAGGCAACTTTCCGAGCAAGTGAGGGGAAAAATAATTTATAAATATAAGCTAAACACGCGCGGGAGCTTTTGGACTATCATTGGGTATAGTTTAATGATTATAATTAAGAGGGAAGAACAGCTACTAACAATAGGTACTTTTTTCATACAATTTCTATTTCGGGAGAAAACGGTTTCCACTTTCATTTCATTTTTATGTCGATCGCTTCAGCATAATATATTCTAGTCTATCGCGAATTTATTTTGTTACCTTTATTTACCGACATTTCGACACAGGTTTCACTGGTGGTGGTGGTTTCCCGGTTTTAAATGTGATTTAATATGTGTTCAAAACGCGAAAGTTTAAAATGTTATAATATATTCTAGGTTTATAGGTTTCGTTTAAAAAAAAATTGTATTGTGAAAAAAGGAAAACCTATATTATTTACCTATAAACCTAGTTTTTCATTGTGTCAATAACATACTTAAAAAAAATGGAGAATGGAAAATATTTAGAAGTGGAAAAACTTTTTCTCTTTTTGTATGGACGAGTACGAGCTATACTTCCCTTTTAAGATGATTCTGTATTCTGTACTGTCTTGGGCTTAGATCGCACTGCGCTTAATTTCTTGCGGTTTAAGTATTGCAAGTGCGTGTACTTATGAAGCATGCTTCATAAGCACACGCACGCAGGGCACGCAGGGCATGCCCTACGTTACACTTTTTGCGGTTCTGAAACCGCAAGAACTTAATCGCAGTGCGTTCTAAGCCATAGTTGGGTATAGTTTTACGTTTATAATTAAGACAATTCTATATTCTAGGCTTAGAACGCACTGCGATTAATTTCTTGCGGTTTCAGTCTTGCAAGTGCGTGTGCTTATGAAGCACGCCCTACGTTACACTTTTTGCGGTTCTGAAACCGCAAGAAATTAATCGCAGTGCGTTCTAAGCCTGTTACTTTATTGCAAGTAGAAGATTGAAAGAAGAAAGTAAATTTATTAAGGATGGTTACAATATCACTTATTTAAGACTATGAAAACACTTTTGTTAAGTGAGCTAAAACTGTCGCCATATTTACGGTGGCTACAAAATAAGTCTTCTAAGGGATGGGCTTTAGTTTAATACCAAGGGGTTTATTCTAATTGTGCTAGTAGGTTATAGTTTTACGTTTATAATTAAGATGATTCTGTATTCTGTATTGTATTCGGCTTAGAACGCACTGCGATTAATTTCTTGCGGTTTCAGTCTTGCAAGTGCATGCGCATATGATGCATGTCTTACGTTACACTTTTTGCGGTTCTGAGACCGCAAGAAATTAATCGCAGTGCGTTCTAAGATTAAGTGTCGTAGGTTAACATTAATTTAATATAAGTAAACTTGAATGGATTTCTGTAAAGACAGAGAGTTTGATTAAATGCTGTTTTTCCACTTTTTTTAATTGTTTTTTATCTTTACATTAGCTTGACTATATCAGTTTATGAAAAAACTGCTAAATACATAAATCGACGAAACTACATTCGTTAGATCATTCATTCAAGATTTCACATCAACGTACCTATATATATTAGGTTTTATCTAATTAGATAATGCTAACTTTACGAATAATATGGTCTCTTTGAGGCATATTGTAGTAACAACAGGTGATGTATTTGATCTCTGTCAGTGTCAAAAGTCCTGGATATGCCCCCAGAACTCGTTTCACATTTTTGTTTGATTTGCAATATGTAGGGACACGTAAATAATTAAAACTGCCTGTTACTTTATTGCAAGTAAGTAGAAGATTGAAAGAAGAAATTAAATTTATTAAGAATCGTTACAATATCACTTAAGACCATGAAAACACTTATTAAGTGATCTAAAACTTTTTTTGACGACCGGTCTGGCCTAAGTGGGTAGTGACCCTGCCTATGAAGCCGATGGTCCTGGGTTCGAATCCCGGTAAGGGCATTTATTTCTGTGATGAGCACAGATAGTTGCTCCTGAGTCATGGATGTTTTCTTTGTATGTATTTAAGTATTTATATATTATATATATCGTTGTTTAAGTACCCACTTAGTCAACTTGTGTAAGAATGTCCTATAATACTGACGCCATATACAAAAACACCAACGTTGACAGTTCATGATTAATACCTAATAGAGTCTGTGCAGAAAAAGAAGTGTCATAGAATGTAAGGGAGCCCATACTTTCTTCGACTCTTCTCTTTCTGCACATAATAGCAAATATAACCATACTAGCTTTTGCCCGCGACTTCGTCTGCGTAGAGTTAGTAATTTGGGTAGCTTATTTTTTATCCAATCTGCTTTTTATCTATTTCCCACCCCCTTACAAACAACCCCCTTACAAACTTCCACTCCCTTTCACCCCCTGAAAGGATGATTTCTGGGATAAAAACTACCCAATGTCCTTCCCCGGGACTCAAACTATCTGTATACCAAATTTCAAGTAAATCGGTTCAGCGGTTTAAGCGTGAAGAGGTAACAGATAGACAAACACACTGTACGAAACGCATATCGGAACTGGTTTACCCAATGTCCCGGTAGATGGCGCTGTTACCGTCAAACTAGCGAATGTTAGTTCAACGTAGTTGCATAAGGTGTTAAACTGTTTTTGTATTTTTTGGGGATTTGCGTAGAGATTTAGTAGTAGAATAAATGTACGTCTGTTTATCATTAAACACGGTATTTATTCTTGCTTCCCCTTCGAGACCCTGGTGCAAAATTGTACAGACACACTTTCGCATTTATAATATTAGTATGGATGGATTAGCATGAAACTATAATGTTTTTCAGAATATTCCTACGAAATCATCCAATCGCGGCGCGGCAGGCCTCTTCTACTGTCGAACGGCTACACCTACTACAAAAATAGTGCTAACTCCTATTACTGCACCAAGTTTAGCAAATGCAAGGCGAGTGTGTATCTCGAATGCGAGTTCGGGAGAATAGTGGCTGTGAAGGGACAGCATAACCATCTTGCCCCTACTTATGTTAAGTCTTCTAAGGGATGGGTTTTAGTTTGAACTTTTATACCAAGGGGTTTATTCTAATTGTGCTAGCAGGTTATGCATTTGTTCTAAATTTGTTATAGATATAATTTTTCGGTGTCAAAAGTGACGTTTCTAGAAAAATCGACCAAGTTTCGGTATCTGATCACTATAAAAAACAATGGTAATTTCTACTGTTGCACCAAGTTTAACAAATGCATGGCGAGTGTGTATCTGGAGTGCGAATTTGGTAGGAGTGACTGTGAATGGACAGCATAACTCTCTTGCCTCTAATTATGTCAAGTCTTCTGAGGGATGGGTTTTGGTTTGAACTTATCTAATCCTTTCATACTGTATTATTTATTTATTGCCTGTTTATAAACAGTGCAGCAGTGTGATAAGGGAAAAGTGTGGACTGAACGAAGATGTAGTGACAAAAATTGAGAAAGGTATGTTGAAATGGTTTGGACACGTGGAAAGAATGAGTGAAAGAAGGCTAACAAAGAGAGTGTATAAAGGAGAGGTAGAAACGGAAGTTGGAAGGGGCAGACCTCGGCGGACTTTCTCTGATCAGATCGGGGAAATCCTGAAGAAAGGTCAGGTCAAGAGCACCCTAAACCGGTGAGCGTGTATGAGGAATGTTATGAAAGTGAAGGAAGCGAAAGAGGTATGCCAGGATCGTAGCAAGTGGAAATCCGTGATCTCTGCCTACCCCTCCGGGAAATAGGCGTGATTATATGTATGTATGTTTATAAATGACTGTAGGTACAGTAACAGTGTATCTCCTACTACTGCACTAAGTTTAATAAATGCAGAGTTAATGTGTGTCTAGAGTGCAAATTTGGGAGGAAGAGGGAATAGTGGCGGTGAAGGGACAGCATAACCATGTTGTCTCTAAATAGTCAACACTTCTAAAGGCTGGGTTTTGGTTTGAACTTATCTGAAATTTTCCTTTTATGCTTTATCGGTTATCGCTTATTTAAGAAAGGACGTCATTAACGCGGGTATTTTGTGAAGGACTGCCGATGAAATAAATGTGTGATGTTCGGTCCTGAGATATTCGTGCGTTTCTTTTGATCTTTTCAATTATAGAGGTGTTTTGTTTTGTTTTGTTTTGGAATATTTGTTATTTTTTAAATTCATATTACTATTAATGTCTGTAAATAAACTATAATATGATTCAGATGAATATAATAAAAGATTATATTTTGTCATTCTGGACATCTGCATTATCACTCCACCTTCATCACTTATTATATATTTCTGGGGAATATTGACCGTAAGACACTTTACAACCTTGTAAGAAATATTAAGACCTATAGAGTTGTATGGAGTCACATAGAGGGACTTTATAATTGGTCACGATCCACAGTTATGAGGAAACAACAATGAAGAAATATTGTATTGTAGTTCGGGCGATTTTCCGCAACTCGACGACTGGCGCCTATTTTGCGTGACATGGGGGGTGGGCTAGTCCTGCCAGCCCAGCTCCTCGAGTAATTCTATCAAACCTTTGATGTTGAGTGGGACCTCGGGGAGGTCTCTCGGGGATCCGTGATGTTTTGCCCTGTATGGGGCCACTCCGCTGCATTCCAGCACCACGTGAAAGGCTGTTTCTTCTGTCTCCATGCATCCTCTGTGACACCTGTTATAAAAAAATGTTTGTTACATAGTCCATGACCTGTTATGACACTGGTTACCATGCTCAGAAGAAAGCAAGAAATATTATATTTCAAGACACTAAAACAATGTTTTGTTTCAGGCCTTCCCTACAAAATGATCTCCACAGGAAGAGGCGCCACCCTACTCATGCTGCATGGCCACACATACTCTTACAAGGAAAAAAACAAGCGCTATCACTGCTCCAGGCTCTCCAGCTTGAAGTGCAAGTGCTTCGTGAAGCTGGATGAGATGGGGAGGATTGTGTTGCTGTATGAAGACCATAACCATGAGCCGCCTAGGTACATGGTGACCAAGTCTGGGCTTTATATGAAAGTAAGCTGATAACCAATGTTTAATCTACATCGAGAGGAAGATCTCAATTTAAGCTTAATGTTTGACGAGCGGTAGTCATTAATAATAAAATAAATAAAGTTTTATTTCAGGCAAACAGTACATTCGTACACCCATATCAAAATACAATTTAAAAGTTAAAATGCCAAAAGAAGTAGTACTTAATAATAAAATAAAAGTTGAACAATTAAAATAGTATTACACTATGTTTTGTTCCCTTAAGGCCGTTCCATCGGTTTGCCGCTGTCTTTGTCACATTTCGCAAGAAAGAACGGGAAAGAACATACACGCCAAGTGTCAATTTTGATCGAATTTTGTCGGTTTTTAGTTATTTTAAAAACGTTACCTTACTATATCGAAATTCTAAAGCTATGAAATTACTATTTATATTAAGATTGTTTTTTTTTCTTTTTTTTGTTTATAGTATCACATAATAAATAACCGAGTAAAGTAGGATTAAAAGTCCGAGTTAGAGGTTATTTTGGGAATTAATTGTATCGAGCGAAGTGTCATAATTCGTGTATCGGAAGCTATGTTGTTAAAGATAATATAGTCAAGAACTACATATATTTTTTCCATGTCTACGAATATCAACGCCTCTTAGAAAAACGTGATCATATAAGGAGATTTTTTGCCTTCTGGCTCAGGGAACCGCCTTAATAAGGAAGTATTTTACTTTAAAATGATACTAATTGAAATAGTCCATACATTTATGCAGGGAGGGGTGGGAGGGGTATCGCTCGCAGACGTATCTGCATAGCAACCATAAAATTGGTTTATGGTTGGTATTAGTTTAATAAAACTATTGGTTTTTGTGTGGACGTGAAACAGTCTTTTAATAGTTTCCTAACTGCTTTAATATATGATATTCATCATTATTGTATGTAACAATCAGCTACTTTTCTAATAAAAACTAAAAAAAAATATTGTAAGAAATGAGAATGAATGATTCTTGAATAATTGACTCATTTATCTTTTGATTTTCAGGTCTAGGTTACAAAATAATATATTCCAATCGCGGCACCCCGCTCATAATGTACAACGGATACACTTACCACAAGAACAGCAAGTACAGTTACTACTGCTCCAAATTCTCGACCATTAAGTGCAAGTCGAGTATCTACTTAAATGGCCACGGGGTTATCATGTCGTTGAGGGGCGAGCATAACCATCCTCCTCCAAAATATGTGCTTACTAACGGAAAATATATGAAAATCTAGTACTTTTTATAAATCTTCAACGGCTACACCTACCACAAGAACAGCTGCAAGTACAGTTACTACTGCTCCAAATTCTCGACCATTAAGTGCAAGTCGAGTATCTACTTGAATGGCCACGGGGTTATCATGTCATTGAGGGGCGAGCATAACCATCCTCCTCCAAAATATGTGCTTACTAACGGAAAATATATGAAAATCTAGTACTTTTTATAAATCTTCAACGGCTACACCTACCACAAGAACAGCTGCAAGTACAATTACTACTGCTCGAAATTCTCGACCATTAAGTGCAAGTCGAGTATCTACTTGAATGGCCACGGGGTTATCATGTCGTTGAGGGGCGAGCATAACCATCCTCCTCCAAAATATGTGCTTACTAACGGAAAATATATGAAAATGTAGTGCACATTATAATGTTCAACGGCTACACCTATTACAAGGACAGCAAGTACAGTTAGTACTGCTACAAGTTTTCGGCTATCAAGTACCAGAAATGTCTAATGTTAAAATAATACTATCATGGTAAGTATAATCATTTCTGGGGAAGGATTTTTTTTTCGATGAAAACTCAGCAATATGATAGAGTATATATAAAGTAGTCGAGAAGTACCCGGTTCTATGAAGAAAAAACGGTTTTACGCAAGTTGACGTAAGTATTTGAGTTTTGAAGTAAACTTATATTTACAATCAACTTTATCTTAAATGATGATTTCTTTGTACTACAAACTACAAGACATCGTTTCTTTTATCCAAAGTGGATATTAGCACAAGTATCGGAGTCGGATTCAAAAGTACATAATTGTAAATATTTCAATTAAGTATTACCTAGATATTGACGTTATTTTAATGTTTTATGCTTTTTGCACAGTAATTGTGGATATTTATTATAAAATAAATTGTTTTCTCGAAAGCAGACAGAAGTTTAAATTTCCAGTTCTCTGTCTTTTAGTTTTTTATGATGTAGTGTATTTGGAACTGCGTTAAGTTTTTTTTATTTATCCAAATATCTTGCAGATGCAGGCGAAGAAAAAGAAACAAATCTAGACAATGGTAATAAAAACGGTTCTCAATTTCAGGTTACAAAATCATCCCGACAGCGAACGGCAAAAAATTATTGCTACTCAAAGGATTCACGTACTATTACAAAAATGGCAAACGTTACGTTTGCTCTAAATTATCCAGTTTGAGCTGCAAATCTGCTGTAAGACTTAACGCCGATGGCTCCATTTTCGACGTTAGAGGAGAGCACAACCATCCACCGCCGAAATATGTGATAACAGCGGATGGAAAATATCTGCTGGTGCAATAAAGCTTTTACCATTTTTTTTACTTCCTAACAGGTCATACAGTTGTGTAGTAACACCAGTAACACGTTTTTTTACGTAGAAGGATAATTTTATGTATCATAACAGGTACATATAGCTTATTATTTGTATGAGTCCTTCTTTATTTATAATTTGGTTTGACTTTCATCTTGTGATTAGTAAAATAAAATGTAAGTACTACTTACTCCAAATTAAGTCTTCTTTTTTGTTGCTTTCAACAAGTAGCTTTAACCTGTACAATCAGCAACCTTAGTAAGCATTTTCTCCATAGGTTGCCTAAATCGGTATCATTTGAAAAAACGTCACCCTCGATTCTGTCGCTATCCATGTTATTAGGTAGTTCTCTGTTCCTTAATTTCGCAACCGATTTGCAAGCGTTTTCTGTTTAGTAGCTCCATGATATCTGAAGATCCTGATCGCCTAATATAATAAACATACAATATCATGTCGTACGGTAGCTCTGAGCCAATAATATAATTCTACAGATACAAAAAGTTGTATATCATTGGCGGAATTACTGACAATGAGTCATTTGGTTTGGTTTATATACATTATTCTAATGTGTGTGTGTATTCCATAGTCTTGGTAGACTGTTCATAGCACACATCTCGTGGGAGCACCAAATATTTCATTACCATGATCAGATCAACAAATTGTAAGCCTCTTAATCTTGTATAAACCCTGTATTTCAGAATACCAAATGATACGAAGACCGGACGGCAAAGAGCTTATGCTCCTTCACGGCTTCACATATTACTACAAGAGACAGAAGAACTGCTTCATATGTTCCAAACAGTCAAGGTTGCTGTGCAAGTCATCTGTCAGGCTGGATGCTTACGGTAGAATAAGAGCTATGAAAGCAGAACATAATCATCCGCCACCACAATATCGCTTGACGACAACTGGGGTTTTTGTTCGTATTTAGAAAGCAATTACTTTTCAAGACACTCCATGTATTAATAGGAGCGGCGGTTGTTTACTAGATATGTATATCAATACAATCACAAGTCACTACCTTAGTGAAAACGCGTTAAACTATTTTTAACTTGTGAAAACCCCTTTTTGACTGAGGCGATACGGCAAACTAGTTTTAACTAGGGAAAACGCGTTTTCACTAAAAACGGGTTTTGACGGTAACATCCATAGATATTTATTGTTCACAGACAATTCTTGAGGTCGTAGGTGGGCAATCAATTATTAGCTTTAATTTATTTTACTGAAACAAATTATTATAAATCATCAGCAATGCTAAATATTCTGGCAATAAATATTTTATTTACTAAGGGTTCCTTTTTCTTGCTCGACCTGATTTAAATATCACATATAAGTCTACTATGTAATGGAGAAGTATGATATGAAAAGTTGGCAATTTAAAACGGTATAAATTAGCTTCTGCTTTAATTCAAACTTTTATTCCATTAAATTTTAGCTTCGACTGATTTTTAATCATAATTTTTTACGTTTCAGGCTACGAAATGATTTTAAGCCGCAAAGGAAAGCCGGTTATGCTGCTAAACGGCTTCACATACTATTTCAGAAAGCAAGCCAAGCAATACGTGTGTTCCAAGCAATCAAGAATGAGATGCCGAGCTTCAGTCAAGTTGGATTCCGATGGGCGTATAATGTTTCTCAAGGAAACTCATAATCATTCGCCATCCGAGTATTATGCGCCGAGTGTTGTTAATCTTATATCGAATAAATGAACATTTTAAAGCTAGAACCTTGAAATTGATCGCAATGTTTATATCTTAGACTTATTTTTGTTCATAAAAAAGCTTTAGTACCTTATATGTTTCAAAATTCGCAATTATTAGTATATTTGATTATTTCGCTTCCTTTGGTTTAGTGAAAATATACTTTTATGAAAGTATCTAGAACAAAGACGTAATAGAATGAGATGAGATACAATACTTATGTATGTGAAACGTGAGACGTGGATAGAAAGAGCTATATTTATTATATGAAGTTGTTTTGACATGAATGCTGGACGCAATTACCTATACTTCATCAATTTATTAAACGTGGTAATTAATCATATGTGTTGTTTTAACATCTTTTCATTCCTTTTTAGTTCAGTTCATAAGTCGAATTAAAAATAAATCTTTTGAATGCTGTAATAAATATTAGTTACTTCAAAATTTGTGGTAAGACAAATTCAAAAAGCGTAACATGTTCTAGCGAAGACATGCTGAAAAATTCAAGTTAATAACTTTAAATTCGATGCTACAGCTTAGATTTAAAGTCCACATCTTCTTTAATCATGATATGAAGTTATTTCAGATGACCTGGCCTACAGCTTCGTGCCAAACACCCGCGGCAAAGTCCCACTTCTGATGCTGAACGGTTTCACATACTCCTTTAAGGAAGTATCCAAGCGGTACTACTGCTCAAAACTTACCCGGTCAAAATGTAAGGCCAGTGTGAAGTTAGATGAAGATGGAAGGATTGTTCTGTTGAAGGATGAGCATAACCATCCACCACCAATGTATGCTATTGCACTCGAGAAGCTTTCTAGGAACAGTCCATGCGCTACGCCGGAAATAAAATAATTTGTTATAACGATATTGTCTAGTGAAACGGATATAAAATATTATTATGGTTATAGTATTACGTATGAAATACAGCTGTTTTTGGCAAGAATATAAATGCACTATTACAAATAGACAAGCACTTTTATTATTTTTAAATGTAGATGATAACAAAACATATTTTATAGTAATACTGTTGTTTGTTATATGATTTATAAGTATAAATACACGGTGGCTAAAATATAAGGTTTTGGGATTATACTGAGCAACTTTTACTATCGCGAAAAAAAATTGACTGTTTCTTACATTTTGGCTGGTCCATTTTCTACGGGAGGATATTTTTTTTTCGCGATTTCGTAATTGGTCCCATAGTAAAAGTTGCTCAATATAACTATCAAAACCTGACTGATAACGGGAATGCACTTATTTTTATCAATCTCACGTAATTATTCATTTTTTAATTCGTTGTTAACGTCTTTTAATCGAAATCTCATTAATTTCGATTATAAGACGTTCATAGGTACAATAAAGGTACTTACTTACTTACTTACTGACCAGAGCGCGACGACCCGAAGTGGATCTTGGCCTCCGACACCAAAGACCGCCATGCTACTCTGTCCAAAGCCGTTTCTGTCCAGTCGACGGCGCCGAGTTCGCTGAGGTCTTTCTGCACTTCGTCTCTCCAGCGGTACCTAGGACGCCCTAGGTACAATAAAGGTGAATGAATAAATATACGCACATTTTTGACATATTTCATTTATTACAGGATTAACATACACAATGATACCGAATCCTCGAGGAAGACCGCTTCTAATGGTCAACAACTATACGTTTTCGAAATATAGCAATCTTACGTATCATTGTTCCAAATATCCTTCTCTCAAGTGTAAAGCTACTGTCAAGATGGTTGATGGAATTATCAAGTCGCAAAAGGGCGACCATAACCATCCGCCACCCAAGTATATGATAAGTGAAGGTGTTTATATAAAATTGTGAATACTGTCAGAATAATGTCATTAAGCTTTGCATACTTAAAGGGAAATAAGGAGGTGTATTCTGATTTTATTAATAACCGTTATGAATTTGATCTTTATTTGTTATGGAAATGATATGGGATTGTCGAAAAGAGAAACTTCTTCAGAATAATGTCATTAAACTTTGCATTTGTAAATATAGCATAGGTACTTAAAATGAAATGAGGAGGCGTATTCTGATTGTAATAATAGGTAATTAATTAGATCTTAATTTGTTATGGATATGATCTGTCATTGTCGAAAACTGATATTTCTTCAACCAGTAACGTCACTTTTGACAATGACAGATCATATCCATAACAAATCCAAAACAAATTCATAATCTGTTATCAGAATGGGCCTCATAGTGGCATTATCTGTATCAAAATGTAAACAATCAATAAATATTTTTTCAGCATTACTGTTTTTTATTTGTAACGCCAGAGATGTTTTAAGTCTGGGGAGACTGACGCAGTAGAATTTGATATTCGTTTCTGTTTTCCTTCGTTGTTTGCATTATCTTGACAAGAAATATATTTCGTTATTAGTTACTAGTGTAAAGAATATACACTGGCAAATAAAACCGAACGCCTTAGTGTTAAGTACCTACCTTTAAAGGAAGAAAAAGGAAATTCACAGTGACATTTTAGTACATGACATACTAAAATTATTTTAAACGGGTCACTCACGTATCATCATCATCATCATCATCATCATAATCATATCAGCCTTCTATCGCCCACTGCTGAGCATAGGCCTCTCCTCGAGTACACCACTTATCCCGGTCCTGAGCCAATCTCATCCAGAAGTGACCCGCAGTCTTCCGAATGTCGTAACTCACGTATCACGTATTATTAAGTTGAATAATATCTAGTCGAATAATTTAAATATCTTTGACTCTCACGGGAGTTTTATAGTTGAAATTACATGACATACTGCAATTTTCTGCACACTTGATTTCAGAACTTCCTTATAAGATGATAGAGACACACCGTGGAAAATTCCTAATGATGTTCAACGGCTACACGTTTTCTAGATACCACAAATATATGTATTACTGCTCCAAATATTCGACGCAAAAATGCGCTGCTTGTGTTAAATTGAATGATAGAGGACAAATAGTTTTGCTCCGGGAAGACCACAACCATCCAGCTCCAAACTATTCGGTTACTAGGGATGGAATGTATGTGAAGCTTTAGTCCGTTGAATTCATTTATCTTGGTTGTTAATTTTTCCTTCAATATTGTTAATTGTATTAAACAATTGGTATATTTCGAATTTTTCGTTTTTTTCGCTGAATTTTTCATTATCTTTTCATGTTATTTTCTTATTCTTTGTCACTCGGTATGAGGATTGGCCGTATTTTAATGTTGAATGAACTAATGATCTGCTTCACCCATTAAGCGCTATTCACGCAACACAAGTCGTTACCCCTCTACCAATAATTTTCTTTACACAAAGGAAAAACTGTGTTCCACCGAAGCATAATAGTAGCTTAACAGTAAATTAGTGTTCATTAGTGATTCTATCTATATAGTGAAATCATCCCGGAATCTGCAATATATTAATGTAGGGTTGAATTGGTAAGTGCATGACCCGTATGTGCTCTGTGTAAGTGTTTAATTTATGAAGATATAAATTTAAATTGTAATTTAAAAAAATCATTATATGTATAACTAACTTTCATTTCAGAACTTTCATGCAAGATGATAACGTCATCTCGAGGGAAGTCTTTACTCTTGATCAACGACAAATTTACATTTTCTAAATATAGCAGTAACTTGTACTACTGTTCAAAATACTCGGATCCGAAATTCCGTTGCAAGGCATGTATCAAACAAGAAGAAAATGGAAGAATGGTACTACTTAGAGGGGATCATAATCATGATGCTTTGAAATATAATATTGCGGGTGACGGAAAGTATTACTTTTACTCTGCTGTGGTAAAGCAGTTTCCTTAAATCCTGTGTAGCGGGGTGGCACAACATGTGACGGGTTTGCTACCCGTCTCTTTGTAATTAAGTCTGAGTTTTTAACTGAACGATATAAATTTAGCGAAGCGACTAATGATTTTCCAAGACATAGTGAAAGTGATGAATCGTGACTCATTTCATAATGAATAAATTCAATTCAATTCAATTATTTATTTCAGGCAAATGCCCATATAATTTGTTAGTAATACAATTAAATTAATCTTAATATGCTAATGTTAGTAAACACACATTAAATTACAAATAAAAATATATATCACATTTAACTATTTACATAATGAAGACTGCCACATTCCAAACACTACTGCTGTACATGCAACAGCATCCAGTGGTGTTGGAACGGGCAGTCTAGCCTCTCGGCCAGCACATGCAACAGACTGTTGGAGCTACCGCGCAACCTCCGCATCAGTGAGGCAGTACGCTTACGCATTATGGCCTGGAATCCATCAGTTCGAGCCTCCGCAAACATACCTGACGCACTGCAGAAGCGCGGCAGACCCAACAGTACCCTAAACCCATTATTATATTGTACTCTCAGGGTGTTGAGAGTACTCTGCGTATATCTTACCCACAGGCTGCACGTGTAGAAGCTCTGGCAGTAGGCCTTAAACAATGTTATTTTGACTTCTTTTGTACACCGTGCAAACCTGCGGGCAAGCATATTACAACGCACAGCCATGGAGCGTCTCTCCCTTTTCACGTCTGTGCCATCTGACAGGTCCGCAGTCACCCAATGGCCCAAGTATTTGAACTCTGACACTTGTTTGAGTTCACTGCCGTACAAGTAGACGGGGGGTACTGTCCCAACAGTACCACCACGCGGCTTAAAAACAAGGAGCTCGCTCTTGGTTATATTACACTTGAGCCCATGTGCAACTGCGTACCTCTCACATATCCCGAGCAGCTTTCTAAGTGCACTAATCGATGGACTCAGCAACACCATGTCATCAGCATAACTGATGTTATTGAAGCTTACGCCATCAATTGAACAACCGACCTTGGCATTGCTGAGCTCACCGATTAATCCGTTCACATATAGGTTGAACAGCTTTGGCGAGGTTAACCCCCCTGACGAACACCGCAATTCAACCTATATGCGTCAGATAACTCTCCTGCCCATCTAACACAGTTTGTTTGGTTGGCATACCAAAACTTAAAAAGTTGTACTATTTCAGACGGCAGATCTGTCTCACGGTCACGACGCAACTTGTGCCACAACACTTCATACGAGACCATATCGAAAGCCTTCGTTAAATCTAAGAAACACGCATAGACCGGCGTTTTTCTATCCGTGTAGTACCGAACGGCGCGCTTGAGGCACAGCACAGCGGTTCCGTCGATAGCCCGGGTTTGAAACCGAACTGAGCATCGTGGAGCTTCAGGTGCTTAGTTAAAAGACCATCAAGCAAGCCGTCCAGCACTTTGGCAACAGTGGTGGCTAACGATATAGGTCTGTAGTTGCCTCTGTCAGACAAATCCCCCGTCTTATTCTTCACAAGTGCGACAACTATAGTGCGCATGAGGTCCCCAGGCAGATACGCATGTATCAGACAAATGTTGAACAGCAGACCTAAAACCCTAGGCAGATGAATCCCCGCATGTTGAAGGTGCTCGATGCTCAAGCCGTCATGACCCGGTGATTTACCTCTGGTCATGTTCTTAATCACTGCCGCAACATCACTCGCAGTAAAAAGGTGAAGGTAACGACTTTGGCTACCAGGAGCGGCATGAGCATCGCGCACCTCCCCAGGCGACAGCACCGCTGGTACAACCTTAAAGTGTTTAGCAAACATTTGTGCTATTGCCTTCGACTCGCTCACGCCACCGACGCTAATGGGAAGACTTGATTTGGGACTCAGCTTAGCAGTCTCCTTCCAAAAACCCTTGAAATTTTTAGATGCATGACGTGATGCTAGGATGTCCATCTTAATTTGTTCCTGGTTTACTTGACACCATTTAAGGCGAGCTTTAAACCGTTTACGCTTTTCACACATCATGTCATAACAAGGACCTTCAGATGGCTTACCTTGCATCACCCACGCCTGAAAATAAAGCCTAGCCTCACCATGAGCGTCCCTGACGTGCTTGTTCCACCCGATGACCCGCTGCTGCGGCCGTCGTTTTACCTTGGCTGTCCGTTCCGCTGCCCCACACAAAATATCTATAACTTTGTGATACAACGAATCTATTAATTTAATATGCTCTAAGTCAGAACACATACCATGGCTACATTGTATAAGCTGCTCGGGCATATCAATACTTTTTAGGCGCTCATTACATAAGGTCATGTATTCATCAATCTGTGGGCCCTCTCTCACACCCCAAAAAACCAATTGTGCCCCTTGGCTTACAACCTGTTATTTTATAAAGGTAGGTAGCACTGACCTAATATAATGGTGTTTTGTCTGTTCTTGGATGGTGTGTTTTTGTGTCCTTCGACTTCTATTTTATCTATGATATTTAATATATATTTTGTTTTAGTTCCTTAATTAGTCTGACGTTTTGTGCCTCAAATGCCATACAGTCTACGAATAAAATTCAATTTATTGTAAGAATTGTTTTGATTGCATAATTTACTTTAGCCATCGTTACCCTTTTACGCTAATATTTATTAAACGAGACTTACGACAAAACGCAAATAGAGTCGAACCATGATAACTCTGTATGGCGTTGATGTCAAATTTCTATAAAAATATGATGTTTATAGTTACACTCTCTCACTTTATTCTAATTATATCGGTGCAAAGTTAGCTTAGACGTGCTCTAATGACCCTGTTCCAAATCTTATTTTCTGTCCAGGTTTGACATACACGATGGTAGAACGAGGCACGGGGCGTCCTCTGATGGTGGTAAATGGTTTCACATTCTCAAAGTACAGCAAGAATACTTACCGTTGCTCCAAGTACTGCAGGAAACGTTGTCAAGCGCTGGTTAAGTTGGAAAAAGATGGTAGAATATCGCAGGCCGTGGGGGAACATAACCACTTACCACCAGAACAGGTTTTTATGATGCAGTATAACGGACTTCAATATGTTAAAGCACAATATTCTTAGGCAGTGCTTTTGATACGAATTATGGTGTTTAATGGTTTCACGTTCTTAAAGAAGCTTAAGAACACTTACCGTTTGTCGAAGTATGTAAGGAAACGTTGTCAAGCGGTGGTTAAGTTGAGAGAATATAGTAATACTGCGCTAGTATTGGAAGTAAAAAAAACAAGGTACCCTCAAGCTTTGGTTAATTTAAGACTGGGGTTTTGAATGATTCACGGTTAGTTTCACTAGACTTATATTGAAATAATACAAACAATACAAATAATACAAAAGGTAATCACGGTCTATATCCCGGTCAATATAAGCCTAATTTAAGACTGAGTAGGCCCTCAGCACACGAGGCGTAGGCGTGACTGAGCGTCGCGTCTCCGTGGCGTGTTACGAGAGGCGTAGAGTTCTGGGAACCATACGTCGCGTGATCGTTCGGTTTGCATTCAAAGTCTTCACGCTTACGCCACGCCTACGCCTGCCGTCTTGACGGCAGAGATCTCACGCTACGCTATGACTACGCTTTGTGTGCGTACTTGTTTGAACTTGTACGTGTTCGTTGCGTTCTCGTTCTACGCGACGCTCACGCCTACGCCTCGTGTTTTGAAGGCCTAAAATTAACCCTAACTTTTTATTTATTATTATCTATTTATTGTGTAATGTTAATAGAAAAAAATATAGTTGTTTTTGTTGCACGTATATATTGTTTCTGTCCGTGACTGTTAGGAATATTTTCCTATTAGAATATTGAAACTACAACATTGATATTGATGTTAAGATTATATAATTTCTATCCCCAGATGTAAGGAATGTGCATTATTTCAGACGTACAATACAAGATAATTCCGAACAGCAGAGGACGGCCCCTCATAGTGGTTAACGGCTTTACATTCTCGAAAAAGAGTAAGAACTCCTATCGTTGCTCGAGGTACAACACCATCAAATGCAGAGCCGGTTTTCAAATGAATGCCGAGCAGAAAATCATCAAGTTTACTGAAGACCACAATCACAAACCTCCTCCTTACGAGTATGTCGGCGCGTCTAGGATAGACATGAAAGTCGAATTATTACTTGAATAAATTACGGCAAGCGGGAGGTTTACCTACCCAATGTCATGGTAGAAGAGTTTTTTCAGTGAACTATATAAGCGGTCGCCTGCCGCAGTTGTCAAGCTTTTCATTAGCAAATTCTATCTCTATCTCTGTCTCTATTTCTAATTTATATTTCAAGTATCCTTTACTTAGTTAAAATGTATACGTGTATAACTATAAAAATACAGAGTAGGTTGCACTACAGTGTGCAGAATATATATCTGACCCCAAATGCAATAATAGCCAATAAAATCACTTTCAGTTTGTAATTTACATTTTAACACCTCACAGGGTATACTTATGTATACTTTATTACTTTAAATATAACACCATGAAATATAAACAGATAAACCATCACGAGCTCTTTCGATCCTAATTTAAAAGTGTCCATACAATTATAGGTGCGTCGAGTTCACGAACATCTATACTATACAAGCCAACGTTGCACATGACCAAGTTCGCAAATTGCGGGCATTTTTCTCTGTCACTCTAATTACGCCTTCATTGGAGTAAAAGAGAAAGATCCCCGCAATTTGCGAATGTCGGTTTTCGCGATAGCCGACAGGGCCTTTGTCAACGTTGGCTTGTAAGATGTCTGTAAACTCCAGTCCACTGTAACGTCTTACATCGATTTCATTACAATGCGCTATTAAAATATTTCATTTATTTTTATTTTTTCAGGTTTTCCTGAATACACTACGGTTCCAAATAGTCGAGGACAACCTCTACTGATGGTTAATCAGTATACGTTTTCAAGGCACACGAGAAATTACTACCGTTGCTCTAAATACGTTACCATTAAGTGTCCGGGTCATATCAAACTGGACCCTAATATGAAAATTGTAGCGTTAAACGAAGAACATAACCATCAACCGCCTCTTTATGTTCAAACTTCATCAGGGTTGCATCGATTGCATATGTAGGGTTTTTTATATTAGAAAACTATTTCACGAGGTTTGGAAAGTTGAACTACAGCATGTAATAGTAGTTTATGCAACTGATACATAATGAGAAGCCATAAAACACAAGTATGGTTTTATGAAACGAGCGTCAGCGAGTTTCCTAATAGATTCACACGAGTGTTTTCAGGCTTAATTATATACAGTTGCATACACTACTTTATCTACACACACATCGTAAGTACTCTAAGATGGGTTCAGAAGCCGTAGGGAAATGACCTGCATTGCTACTAGTGCTACCTGTAAAATATGTATAGACTATAGATATTAAAATAATCCGAATTTTTTTTTTTACAAATACAGAAACAAACTACTAATATTTTCAACTAAAATGTAAATTACAAACAATGTTTCACAATTCTACATTCGTAACAGCAAAAAACCAACAAACAAATGACAACAGTAATGGCGGCAATTCGATCCTCCGTCAAGACGATTTTTTTTTAATTATAGACGACACGAATGAAATCCCTATTCTCATGTCACTGGAGATCAAATGTCGGGCGATTTATATTAAAAAATGATACTGAATTGACGTTTCGTGTCGATAACTGTTTCAATATCTATGGATACTAGAATAGAGACCTACTTGAGTTTCGACAGCTGTTCCAAATTTAAACTCATAACCTTACAAAAATCTATATTGTAATAACCCGAAGACAATATTATTAAAGTACACATTTTACCTACTACCACATATAAGAACGTTCTTATAGTAAAATTGGTTGTATAGTAAAATAATGCTTGTCATTTCCTACGGTTTCTGAACGTATTTTAGAGCATGATATGTGCGTAGATAAAACAAATAACGAAAGCTTCGTTTTTTTTTAATTTTATGCCCTGGACCTTTAAGCCAAGTCTTTATTTTTATTACACTGCACTACTATTAAAGTTTTAACACTGTGTTTTTAATGTATTTGTAAATTGGTTGATACGTTTGAATGTGTTAAAAAGCGATCGGTGTGACGTGTAACCCGCCCTTAAGATTAAGGTATTAAAAAAACAATATCTCATTGTTAGATTTTTTTATTTTTAAGGCAGTAAAATAATTTTACAAATATATATTTTGTTTTTTATTATATTATATTTTAATACACATTGTTTTTTTTTTTTGATGATTGTATCTACAATTTTGTAATTTTTAATTAATTCCGTTCAAAATATATTTTAGAATCTCACTACTACGAGTAATTAAAATAAAATTCAGACATGTAATACATGAAATTAGGTACCTACACTTTTGTTCTCTTTAATTGTTCACAACATGTTCCTATCTTATGGCTAAGGCTTTAAGGGCGTCGGTATTGCTTGCCATCAGGCGTTCAGGCGATTCATCTGCTCATTTACATCCTATGTCATAAAAAAAACTTGCTGCCGGGCTAGCACATGATTGGCGCGAGAGTATCTCTCCGCGACATAGACTACCCTTCCCCCTTTAATTCATCCAGTTAGTAAAAGACGGGTAGTCTATCTCGCGGCGAGATACTGTCGCGTGCTCGGCCTACTGTGTTTGTATGTGTTGCGTCTATATAATTTAGCTGTTTGCGCAGTTTAGATTTTTTTACTAATATTGATGCTATTGTTTTTTCAATCTGTATAATAATGCCACATTTCAGTCTCGGAATACAAGATAATTCCAAACAGACGGCGTGGACGGCCTCTCATAATGATCAATGGCTTCACGTTTTCAAAGAAGAGCAAAAACGTCTATCGTTGCTCCAAGTACAATACCACTAGATGCCCAGCTAGCGTCTATTTGAATGCTGACCTGATTGTAACTGGTTTGAGTGAAGATCATAATCACCAGCCTCCTAAATATGTGTCATCATCTTCCTGGCGATATCCTGGATTTGTGCCGCGGCTCATGTAAGCCTGGGCTCCGCTTGGCAACTAATTCCAAAAATTGTCGTAGTTTTTCCGAAAGCGGCTGAAATGTGACTTTCCAACCCACAGAGGAAACCAGGCCTGATTCGGATTAGTACGGTTTCCTCACGATGTTTTCCTTCGCCGAAAAGCAACTGGTAAATACCAAATCGCTTTTCTATGAAGGAAAACATGTATATGTATATGCCTCCTTAACATGTGTATGTTTCTGAAATGTTTATGAAAGTCAAAGTCAGAAGAAGACTACAGACGTAGAGATACCAAAGTTTGCCTTTATACAAATTTAAATTATATTTAATTATTAATTGGTTTTGTACAGTAGTTTTTATTTCCTCTCCTATGGCATCAGGTAAACTTTTCGGTTTAGGCTGGTGCAGTGAAAATTTTTCACCCGATATATCTAAGGCTCAATTACGCGTTAATACCTTTATTTGTTGCATGCAATAAGTCCCATTTAGTTGAAATAATGTGCGAAAATCATGAATGTTTAAATCAATATCTAGATTCAACTTGAAGCATGTTTCACAATGTTAACACTGACACCTAAAACTGACAATCTTCTATCCATTTCTGTGTCGATAAGTAACGACGGTACCTGGAGTCGATCTTTACTTGTTGGACCAGCAATGTGCGGCGAATCAGGAATGTTACATGTTGCACAAATATGCACACCCTTATACTCCTTTTTTGTAGCGTACTATTTTTACTATATTAATCTTATAAAATGATTTTATAAACTTATGATGCGTAAGCATTCCTAAATTGTTCGTTTCTTTTCAGATTTTCTTCTGCCGATAACAGCAGATTTTGCCCAGTCGATTGACGCAGAGTTTCCTCAGACAAACTCAGATTTTCCTCCTTACAAAATGATAACCACACAATCAGGAACATCCCTTGTAATGGTGGAAGACTACACATTTTCGAAACACAAATATAATAGCTACCGTTGTTCTAAATATACATCGAGTAGATGCAGGGCGTCCGTGAGATTTGATAACTTGGGTAACATTAAGTCATACCATGGAGAGCATAACCATGAGCCTCCGACGTACGTGACGTCGCATGGGAAATATTTGAAAATTAACTCTTAAAGTGTACTATGTGGCTCGGAGCCTGGCCGAATTTTAGGGGCAGTGAGCTTATAAAACTTTTAGCTGTTGGAGGAAAATGCTATTTGAGTGGCGATCATTGTAGGAAAAAACAATGCAGACTCCCTATAAGTTTTTTTAAAACTTGGGGCCTTGGGGGGCGAACTGTTCTTCTATGTACGGCTAAATGATAAAACGAGTATGAAGTGATGCTATTTTGACCACGAAGCAATACCCATTGAAAAAAATTGTTTACCCTTAAGGTCAGCCAGGGAAATTACAACTATGGGCCAAATGTAGTTGCTCTAAAAATACAAGAATTGAGTCGGATCTAGAGACCACCCACTTTCATGGCACACTTTCTCTAGTCACCCATGGCTCTAGCTTTACAGGCTGACTTCTTGTCTTTTTAGAGTAGTTTCATTTGCCCTAGCTGACCATACTGTATTTTCGCGATTTAAATACTAAATTCATATTGGTTTACTCGTATTATTCGTATTTCGTGTATTACTCGGTTTATTCGTATTGGTTGGTGGTGGCTATGAGTGTTATCTAGTCTTGTCTTGTGTGTTTGAGTGAGGTTGAAGTGGAGGTTGATGTTTATTGCACAATAAAAACATTCCGTTTTGGATCTCATTTCATTATATGTTTGAAAGTTTTTTTAATATTTTATTTTATTATTTATATAATACGTTTGAAAATCATACGAGTAGTAGGGCTTTACGAGAGGTAACTTCCGATGCCATTGAATTCTAATCATAATCACGGATCCTAGAATTCTAAGTATGTGTACACCTGAAACAGATGAAAATACGACTTAGTATTATGTATTTGTTCAATGTCGTAAAGATGTAAGGCGAGATATGCTTGGGCCGATTCGTGGTATTCTCAATTCGATTTTCCATCGAACTATGTGGATGATATATTTCTTTTTCTATCATGTAACCATTAATTAAGTAGTTTACGGGAAGTTACATATCGTAAAAGTACTGCTCAAAAACAAACCAATCTGAGCATACCTTGCCTTCGTTTATATAGATAGACAGACAACAATTTTGTGTGGTGTGTACCTAATTAATTATTTGTAAATACCTATATTTATTGTGAATTAAATTAAATTTTCAAAATATGACTACATTTTTCCCTCATTCTTCTTTTACCTGCCTACACTAATAAGATCTTTAACAAATAATTGTATTTTAGTCGGTATTTTTATTTTGATTTGTTTCATTTTATTTATTTACAGAATTTCCTTCGTCTAAAATGATTTGACGGCAGATGAAAAGTATTTAAAATATAGTATAAGTATCTAGAAATACTTATTTTAAATAACATCTATCTCTATCTTTATTTTATTTATTTACAGAATGTCCGTCGTATGAAATGATTACCTCTTCTAAAGGAACTTCACTTCTCATGATCAATGGATATACGTTTTCAAAAAGGAACCAGCATTATTATCGCTGTTCTAAATATAACTCTAAAAAGTGCGAAGTGGTAGTCAAATTCAACTGCAAGGGAAATATAAAATCGTACCAAGGGGATCATAATCATCCACCACCGGCACCACCAAAGTTTCTTCGACGGCAGATAGAATTAGTTAGCATCTAGATTTTTTTATGACTAGTAAATTAAATTAGTAAAGTTCAAAATTTCTGCGTGGTATTTTATCTTTGATTTAGTCGTAAGATATAGGTACAATATAATGCTATGAAACTTAATATGACTAGTTTTATTAGTACTTAAAACAATACTTCCTTTGCCGCGGGCAATGTCACTGTCAATTTTTCCTTGATCAAATAAGTGACGGATTTAAGGCATAATCGAGACCGTAATGTGGCAACGAACGTCACTCATTTTATGCCGCAACAGTAACGCAGCTGGAGTTGCCATCCGAGTATCATCTGTAGAAAAAACGTAACCTTGGCTTGTATTATTCTACCTTCCACCACCAATAGGTTGAAAGCCAATTCATAGTATCAGTTTTAGATCTCATGCTGATCTTTCCGTTTGGAATTCAAGATAACTTATGTTCCGTAAGTTTTCTCAAAGCTCGATTTGCATGAACAAGACACAGAAACTGGGATATTATGCTCGTGTGCCAAACAATTGCATGACGTTATATGTATAGACATAGAGTAACGGAGTTATATCTATCTTTGGTATAGATCAACATTACCTGTCAATACAACAATTGTCCATTCATTTCAGCGACCTACAAGATGATAGCTACTTGTCGCGGCACGCTTCTCATGCTCAACGGCTACACCTACTCCAAGAACAACCGAGGCTTCCTCTACTACTGCCGCCATTACGATGGAGTCGCTCGCTGCACCTCAGGAGTCAAGCTCGACAAGTTCGGGAACATAGTTTGGGTGAGGGAGGAACATCACCATCCACCTCCGGTCTATGTTCAGACGGCTTCAGGCTTGTATTTGAAGGTTGGGTGCCAGAAAAAGAGGGAGTTGCTGTTTGATGTGCCGATTCTTTAGGTTTTGGATTAAGGTGTTTTGGCTGTTAGACTATTTTTAACATGTCATTTCCTATCTTCCCGTAAGTAGAATGTTATTGAGCTGAATGAATATATTGTTCGAAGAAACATGAAAAATTTAGGCATACGTTATAAAAATGTCTGTAGTTATAAAAAAAACTAGTCAAGAGCAACGAAAACGAGAAAATTTACTTGTTTTCATAGCTTTAGATTTTATTCCGTGAACGGTGTTCCGATTTTGCAATTTATAGTTAAATTTGATATAATTTATGATGCGAACATCACACGATGGCCAAACAGCGATCCATAACCGATTTCAAAGTCAGAATTGAGCTATTTGAGCTTCTGTTTGTGACTGTACTGCATAATATTTATGTACCATATCTATAAAAAATATAACATTATTATTATCATATTCAGTATTAGACGCTTGTATATTAAAAACGCTTATTAGAATTAGTTGGTATTTATTGGGATATTTACTAAGAATAAAGTGTCCAAAATGTGCTACATAGTGGCTATTCTAATTCGGAAATGCTTTAAGTTAGTTTCAAACTTAACTTAGCTAATAATAAAATGGATTAGCAGCTAATTAACAACTGAAGTTAATATTGTATTGTATATGAGAGAATAGTTTATAACTTTAGAACAAAAATTTATTCATAAACACTGTAATCAAATTGATATTACATATATAAAAATATTTCTTCTGTTTCTTTTGCATCAAGTACGTAAAACAATCTGTTTCTCTTACCCCATAATATCATAAAGAAGAAAGCTTTCAAATATCAAATCAAATATCTTTATTTTGCATAAAATATGGTACAAAAGATGGACTTAGCAACTAAGAAGCACATGCATACTTCACCACCAACTGGCATACAAAAAACACAAACGCGAGTTATGCTACATATTTTATTTTATTTTTTACTAGCCTATTATGGTGTCCCACTGCTGGGCAAAGGCCTCCCCCCTTGTCTTCCACGACTCCCGATATAGTGCCTTCTCCGGCCAGTTGTTGAGAAAGGTGTCTAGGTCGTCCCGCCATCTCCGTCTGGGCCTGCCGGGTCCGCGCCCCTATTCTGGCATCCATTTGGTGGCTATGCTAGCCCATCTGTCTGGATGCATGCGGCAGACGTGACCGGCCCAGTCCCATTTGAGCCTAGCAGTCTTCTCACCGACGTCAGCAATGCGGGTTTTTGCGCGCAGCGTGGTGTTCCGGATACGATCGGTCCTCTTCACACCTAAAATGCTGCGCTCAATAGCCCGTTGGCATACCTTCAACTTGGACTTCTGACTCTCTGTGAGTGACCATGTTTGAGCACCGTAGGTTAGGACGGGCAGGATACACATGTCGACGAGTTTTCGCTTCAGTGACAGTGGAAGGCTACCCTTCATCAGCTCTTTCATGGACCAGTAGCTCTTCCAGGCGTTTTCGACACGGCGCTAGATTTCTTTGTCTTGCCTGTTGCTGAAAGAGACTAACTGGCCCAAGTAAATATACTCGTCAACATAGTGTATAGTTTACCCGTCTACCGTAACCGTACGTTTCCTGCTGTTGGTCATCACTTGAGTTTTAGTTCGATTCATTTGAAGTCCAACTTGAAGGCTTGCATTGCTCAGGTCTTGGAGCATTACCTGAAGTTCTGCAGCGGAATGAACATATAATTAATAATGCTAATAAATCTAAATATTGTATATGTCACTTCTTATAATTACAACGTTAAAAACAAATGTCATACTTAATCTAATTACAATTGTCAGAATCTAGCCATGTTTGAAATAGTCAAAAAATTCATCAATTGAATAAAAATATTCCTGTATCAACTAACTCTTAAGTTTACGCTTAAAAAGACTAAGTGGTAATACTTTCAGATCATCTTGGAGACAGTTATAAATTTTTATTGCCATACAATAGGCGCTCTTACCATATAATACTGTCTTCTTAGCAGGTATGACGAGACGATTCGGATATCTTGTAATAAACCGACAAATGTCCCTATACGTAAGTAACTACCTATATTAAAAAGGTTCTGTTTAATTTTCTAGACATTACTTACAAGATGATATCAATAGGCCGCGGCCACCCCCTACTAATGCTGAACGGCTACACCTTCTCATGCCGAGGCAACAAGCTGTACTACTGCTCGAAGCTGACCAAGGGCTGCAAGGCCAGTGTTAAGCTGGACCTGGAAGGCAGGGTTGAGAGGCTGAGGGGAGAGCATAACCATCCGCCGCCGAAATATGCCATGACCTCGTGTGGAGTTTATTTGAAGACTGGATAAACAGATCAAGATTTTTTTGTATGAGAAACGGCTACTATGTAAAATGATCGGTACGCTCTATGTAGATTTTGTTTTTGGATTTGCCATAATAAATAAAGATAAAAGAACATGTGCATTTCATTGCATAAATTTTTTGTCATAGCTTAGGTTCTCAATAAATGAACCCAAGAACAGGCGAGGCCACAAGCTGTACTATTAAGTACTGCTCGAAGCTGATTTAACGCTGCAAGGCCAGTGTCAAGCTGGACCTTGAAGTCTTTAAGTACCTATAATAAATTAATGTTCACCGTTTTCTAGACATTACTTACAAGATGATATCAACCGGCCGCGGACACCCCCTCCTAATGCTGAATGGCTATACATTCTCCAAGAACAGCCGAGGCCATCAGCTGTACTACTGTTCTAAGCTGTTAAAAGGCTGCAAGGTCAGGGTTAAGCTGGACCTGGAAGGCAGGGTCGAGAGGCTGAGGGGCCAGCATAACCATCCGCCGCCGAAATATGTTCAAACTTTGAGTGGCGTTTATTTTAAGATGTGATGGGATTGAGAAACGGCTACGGTTTAAAATGATGGGAACGCTGTGAGTTCATGTAGATTATTTTTGGATCATTTACCTTGTTAAATGATGATTAAAGAACATGTGATTTGATTGCTTGTATTTTTACCAGTACGACCTTCAAGAAATAAATGTGTTCCCTTAAAAGCCGACAAGGCACTTCTAACCCCTATGGTGTTGCAGGTGTCCATGGGCGACGGAAATCGCTTACCATCAGGCGATTTATCTGCTCGTTTGCCTCCTATATCATAAAAAAAGCTTAGGTTGTCATTAAATGTATAAGCACCGCATCTTCATGAATTCTTTTACCAAAATCCCGGCCAAGTGCGAGTCGGACTCGCGTTTTAAGGGTTCCGTACATCACACAATAACAACACCACGTTTCACGTGAACCATTGCGGCTGTGTCCCTAAACCAGCTTAACCGCATTTTTGTTCTTAAGTTCGATTCACGCTTGACTGTATATTTCTAATAGGTTTTCTTGACAACTTTAGGTAAAGAAATATTTTGTGTATTTTTTCATAGACCCAATAGTTTCGGAGATAAAGGGGAATGTTTTTTTTTGCCTATTTTCTTGAATAACTTCTAAACTGTTTATCCTAAAATTATAAAAAAGAGATTCTTACAATAAGCCCTTTTATTTGATACATGACACGATATAGTTTGCAAAACTTTTTATTTTAATTTTCTCATTTACCCCCCAAAAGTCAAAAGAACCTATGTTTAAAATTTATTTGTTGACGTTACATGTCCGTCTTTGGGTCACAGACTTACATATGTGTGCCAAATTCACTTCATTCATTAATTGGTACAGTAGTTCAGTAGTTAGCAAAGAGGCTATGACAGACGGACAGACGGACGGACAGACAGACGCACGGCACGAGTGATCCTATAAGGGTTCCGGTACCCTAAAAATTAAGACAACTAATTTTACATAATAAACGTTGTTACTCTCCGTAGTCGTCGTCGGACAATATCACAAGCATTATCACGACCATCATTTAAGTATTAATTATTAAAGTTAATAATTTAGTAGCTAACATTTTTACAGGCATAACCGACATTAAAATAGATGTACCCGTCATTTATCCTGCCGATTGTATTCGACGTAAAACGCCAATGACGCCCGCCGAGAGACAACGTCGCTGGCGAGAAAAACTCAAACAGGATCCTTCGAAAGCAGCCGAATGGAGGCGAAAGAACAGACAACGATACTACGACAAATACCAGAAGTCAGTTAAAGATATGTCGGCAGAAGAGCATGAAGCAGTTAAGAGAGCATGGCAAAAAACGACGCAACGGCAAAAACAGAGGAAAGTACGTGATGAATCGAGTGACGAATAGGGTGCTTTGTGAATAATTGTATTGTATGCTGACCGATACATTAAATAGAGTCCTAAGTTGATTTCTCACTGACTTTGACGTGACAAAGTGTGGGCGTTTTTATAGTATTAAAAAAGCGGGAAAGTACCACCTCGTACGGTCCACTGTCCTACCCTTGATACTAAGTACTTCCATGTATAGTCGTTTGATGTGTCGTTTGTGTGTGTGTGTGGCTCCGAACGGCTAATCCTTTATCTATTGTTAAGTAAAACCGCACATGCTACTACTACCTGCAAAAAAAGGATCAGTCATTGGCGTATAATTCTATTTCGCACCTGAGCGCGGGCTAGTCCAACGCTTGAAAAAACGGTGTAAGTGCGCTCTCCGATAACGCGTCTTTGTTACGCATCTCGATGACACATTTTAGACTAGTTCTATAACGTTCGACTCGCCGGCACTCAGTAACCGTCTAGGCACCACACAAGAAATCGCATATTATTTTTCTGTTTGTTCATTTTGAACCTTATTGCAATCTCCATAGAGTGGTAATTCAATAACCGGTTAAAACGGCCCAACCATTTTTTTATGCAGGTAAGTAGCACGTGCGGATTCACTTACAATAGACAAAGAGTTATCCCTTAGGGTTCAGGGGCCCGCTTGAAAGCTAACGACTATAATTTATGATTTAAACCATTTTCAGTTGGGCCTGAATTGCATATTTCTTTTGTTTTGCTCGATTTCCCAACAAAATAATTTCAACCATATTTCCTTCACCATTGATTTCAAAATTCGAATGGCATTTTTCGTATGGTTTATAATGTCACCCGTATTTCCAGGTCTAACCTATTCGTTTATCCCGACCGCGCGCGGCAAACCCCTCCTCATGGTAGAAGGGTACACCTTCTCCCTGAACCGCGAGTCTCCTGACAACAGTTTGTACATCTGTTCACGGTACAAGTCGTCCGGCTGCAAGTGTGTGTGCAAACTCAGCGCTGCGGGGAAACTAGTCAAGTTCAGGGAGCATAACCATGATCCACCGAAGTATATGGTGACGCAGAGCGGATCATATTTGAAGATCGCTTCGTAGGGAAAGTTGTGTGCCGTCGTGAAATGTCACTTTCCGAGAGAAAGTGTGATGAAAGTGTGTGTGGGTTGCTATAAAAATTGCCTATACATTTTTTTTTGTAGCCTAAAACATTAGCATCCTAACTGGAGATGTATAACTTTAAACAAAAACAAAAATCCAGGGGAACATACTTTAGAAGAGAAATAGTTATTTGTTATACAAGGGTGCAAAGTTGTATTTTACCCGCGAGTGTGCAATTGAAACACGAGCAAGCGAAAGGATTCTATAGTTGAACCACGAGCGAAGCGAGTGGTTCTAAAATATAATCCGGAGCGTAGCGAGTGTTTCAACACACGAGAAGTAAAATACATTTGCACCCGTGTGTAACACAAAACTTTTCCCCTCACTATAGCAAGGAAAGTGCAACATCCACAGACGTTAGATCATCTTCATCACTGGAATCACTTATTTTTTTACGATATTATAACAGAAAACACTGGAAATTCTGATTTTTACGTGAGTCGGTGAGAAGTGTTTTTTAAGTAAAAATTTTGTTGACAATGTTGACATTTCTGTTCTGACGTATGAAATGTCAAGGATGCGTTTTGAAATTGCATCGACTCAACTTGTGCGTTCAGAATTTAACATCATTATAAAAAATCTAACGTTTCATATGGAATTTGCAGGTTTATGACTTAAAATTATTAAATAAAGCTGAATTTGGTATTTTTTATTAGATTCTCAAACCATTTATTTAATGATAATTAATATCGAACGAAGCATTATTATGAGCATTTTACGTTTTGTTATCTGTCAAGCTACTTAAACACGCTCCATCCAAGGTCAAATTACTTTCCCCACTAGTGGATAAAATGCGTTTTTCCCTGCTTGTTTTAAAGGATAAAAGACGGCTTTCCGAGCTAGTGAGGGGAAAAACAGATTTCTAAGAATTGGGAACCTCTTTCGGAGAGGACCGTATTAAGTTTTGATGGTCATGAACTGGATAGATCGGGCACAAGATCGACAGGAATGGAAGAAGAGGGAAGAGGCCTACATCCAAGATTGGATCACCAAAAGGCCACCATGATGATGATGATAGTTCATGACTGGAGTCGTCCACGCGCGTCGACAGTCGCGTCCAATGCGCGCAGCGACATAGACGCATTGATATGTAATTAAATTATTAATTGCGAAATTAGCGCGGCTCGGCCGCCGCTCGGAAATTGACGCGATGAGTGACTCCGAACAGACTCAACCCATCGCGAATAAGTTCCTCGCCTTCCTGCAACTAAAAAACAAGCTGGTGCAGGAAGGAGCGATGGATGCTGTGACTGCTGTCCAGATGAGTTCGCGTGCGTCGAGTTTCACCGTGGAAGACATCTGTGCAGCGAAGCAAGTGCTGTGCCAGTCCCTCGGGATCGTCGGCACATATGTACCTCACTGGAGAGGAGATGAAGCCGGGAAGTCCCTTGAGGACATAATGAAAATCCTGAGTGAAAACTAGGATCGGATTCCGGAGTTTGTGGCGACGGGTGCCCCTATCCTTCCGTCGTGTGCTCCGGATAATGTCGACGTTCGCCTCTTGTTTAAGGAAATCGTGGCCCTAAATACAAGATTCCGAAGAACCGAAGTTATTATGAAGTTTGAAGCTAGCCTAGTCACTATCGCCGAGTTACGTGACGAAATTACATGTTTGCGGAATGCTCCAACTCGGTCGGCGGTTTCAAATTTCAAGAGTGATTATCGACCTGACACTTGTATCGAGTCGGTTAGTTTACGTGCTGCTGACACTGCAAAATGTGCCGCACGCACCGCTGCACCGCCCGCGCAATCCCCGCGCGAGCGACCGCCTCCTGTCTCGTCAGCGTGCTTATGCTGACGTCGCCGGTCAGTCTGTCGCAAGTCGCAACTAACCGGGTCAACGCGCCTTCTAAGGCGTGTAAATCACGGGCTCCCCTTTTAGAGAAGTCCTCCCGCACCAATGTGGATAAGGAGGGATTCACACTGGTGGAAAGGAAGAGAAAGGCACGCAGGTCGCCCCGTAGGACTCTGTGTGGCACTGCGGAGCCGGTTAATTCCGGTCTACGAATTGCAACACCGAGTAAGTCTCGACTGCATTACTCCGCCGGAGCCGACGAGGTGGTGGAGTACATCCGCCAGAAGACTGGCTATACGCTGAGGGTGCACCAGCTACAGTCGCGTCACTATGTGCACTTCAGTTCATTTGTGGTGCGCGTGCCGCGGCCGATGCAGGACACCATCGCTAGCGCGGACTTCTGGCCGAAGGGTGTAGTGTTTCGGCGGTTCCGGGGCAACTTGCCGAATTCTACACCAAGCCAGACGACGCAACGGAGCCACGCTGTTATGTCGTCGCCCAAATCTTAAATACTTAAATATTTGTGTTTTCTCGTAGGGTATTGTATCTTTGTATTTTTATTTGTTTTGTAGTTCGCAGTGCCTTGGTAGTAATACTGTAATGCTGTGTACAGTGGAACTCCCCAATAGGGAGGACTGGTCGAACAGTCAAATTAAGTGGAAAGAGGGAAGCCTGAGGTGGTACACTGATGGCTCCAAATCCGGATCTGAAGTAGGCTGCGGAGTATATGGTGAAGCGCCCAGGAAAAGCATCAGCTTAAACCTAGGGCGTTTTTGCTCTATATTCCAGGCAGAGGTATACGCCATTATTGAATGTGCGTCGATCAATCTGCAAAGCAACTACGGCAACCATACTATCTCTATCCATTCGGATAGCCAGGCGGCACTCTTGGCCCTAACCTCTGATGTCACCACATCGAGGCTGGTCGAGAACTGCAGGCAATTATTGAACAACCTTGGAGCCAGGAACAAGGTTGTTCTACGTTGGGTCCCGGGGCATGCGGGTATCGTTGGAAACGAAAAGGCCGACGAACTCGCGCGAGCAGGGGCTAAGGGGAAGAACTACAGTCCTGAACCGTTTTGTGGGATTCCCAGAAGCCTAACGCGGCTCACCCTAAAGACCACTCACTACAAAACCATTCAACTCTGGAGGGAAAAACCAGGTTTGAACCATTCCAAAGCGCTTATCAAGGCCTTCAGCAAAAAGGCGTCTTCGAGCGCCTTGGCGCTGCCTAGGAACCAACTGCGCAACTTGGTTAGGGTGCTTACCGGGCACTGCGGCCTAAATAAGCACATGCACACTATGGGGAAACGTGACATGGGGCGGTGCAGACTCTGTATGGAGGCAGAAGAGACGCCCCTACACATCCTCACAGAGTGCCCCTGCCTAATGCGCACTCGTGACTTGATCCTGGGTGGACATCCGAAGGAGTTAAAGTCTCTCGTAACCAAAAAGATCCTGCAGCTGTTTGAAGTTGCAGGTTTGGATCGAGAGTTGTAGTAGGTGGCGATCACAATAGATCAGAGATGGTCGCAGTGATACATAGGCTCTGGAGCCTTACATAGCCCCTAGAAAAAGAAGAAGAAGAAGAAGAAGAATGCTGTGTAACTAATTTTAATAATAAAAAAAAAAAAAAAAAAAATGACTATCCTGAGATCTGTAATTATTGCTAGTCTGAACTAAATTTGGTGATATGGGTACACATGTATTTAATTACCTTAATTAACAAATTTAACTTGTGTTAGCGTACGAGTTGTAGTAACATATAACTCATATATGTGTGCTATACGTGATGAATTGGTATTCTTTCGATAGACATCAATATTTAACACAATCAGTATCAGATCTAACAATCCTTGTAAATAAAATAAATACCCGCTTACTTAATCTACAATAAAACTAACCCATTTGTGTATTAAGGCATCGTTTTATTTATTCCTCTTTCTCGTCTGTTCTCGTCTCTGCTACATTAAGGTGTTCAAAACACTTCAAGAGAAAAATCCATTGATTTTTCATTTAAAATTAATGTAAGTTTCCTTTGAAATTAATAAAAATAAATGAAATTTTAGATTCCCCAGGCGTCTACGAGCGAATCCCGACGAATCGAGGCAAATACCTATTAATGTTAAACGGTTTCACCTACTCACAAATGAAACAAAGTAACAACTACTATTGCTCGAAAAAAGACACTGGCTGCAAGGCACGAGTTAAGTTGGATACGGAGGGCATGATCGTACAGTACTCCACGGAGCACACTCATCCACCTCCGAAATACATGGTTACCCCTGGAGGACAGTATGTGAAGATTCAGTAAAGCAAAAACAGAAGACTGATTTTAGAGCTCATGCACTCTACGCAGAAATGCATGGTCCATGGGAAAATGAAAACAAATCAACTTTGAGAACAAATCAAATTATCAAAATATTTATCAGTACGGTTTTTACTCACTATTATTTTTAGTCGCTTTTGGCGACATGTTTCGGATTCTTTGGGAATCCATCCTCAGGCACGAGTGTCCGCGGCGGCGGCGGCGGCGGTTGTGCGTCGGTGGTTGGGCGTGGTGCGACTAAAAATAATAGTGAGTAAAAACCGTACTGATAAATATTTTGAAATATGTCTCACGATAGTTTAAGTGCGAAAATCAAATTATTTTATTAAATATTATTGATTTCTGTTTTAAGTATTCACACTACTATATATAAATTATAAACTGAAATAGATGTCATATATTAAAGAAAAAGTGACGAAGCCCTCCAGTGGTGAAGGCGGGATTCGAACTGGCAATCCGGGCTAACGCCTTGCTTGAACCCCTAGCCCAGGCCACCCCGTAAAAACGGAACCGGTCCCAATTTCTCGATTATATGCCATCTTACTAAGACTAGGCGTTTTTGACCAATACGCAATTACGATATAGCGAGAGAAATTGGTGCTGCCATCTATACACAACTTTGAGAACAAATCATACTCACTCACTTTTCAGTCACTCAGTCACTTTGTCTTTAATATCATCTATTTCAGTTTATAAAATATAGAACATATAAATAAATACGACTGGTCGTATAGTACTCTACCCAGTACTACATGCATTCAAAGATATGCACAATAGGATACTGAATTAAATGTTTTTTAAAATGTAAACATGATAGTGGCTTTTTAAGTATTAAATTTGTGAGCTGTGAACCTCCCACCTATTTTAAAATGTAATTAATTGTATGATTTTTTATTTAGCTTGCTGAATAAAAATTAGTGTGTTTTATTGAAATTCTTTGTAACTAACGTAAAAAACGCTCATAATTAACTTGAACTATATAAAAAAATATCTTACTTAATTTACATTAACTTTTATAATACTTGCATAAATGAGGCTTTCACTTTTAGATTTTCCGAAGAGAACGGTTAGGAAAGTCAGGCTGATCCGCGAGGAGAAGTTAGAAAAGAAAAGGGTGCAATCGCGTTTGCTAAGAGCTCGAATTAAGCAGGATCCTATAAAATATGAAAAAGAAAAAGAGAAAGAACGAGCAAGAAAACGAGAAAGAAAGAGACAAGGGAAATTCTTGTCTATCAGTGAAATGTCGCCAGCACAGAGAAGTGCCATCAGAAAGCAAAATAGGGAAAGGCAAAGAGTCTGTAGACTACGAAGAAAATTGACATCCTTTAAAACGCCCAAAGATTCAGATTCAGATTCATTTATTTCGTAATACAGATTACATTATAAATTGCAGGTATGTCAATCTGCAAGATCTTATATTATGATCGGCAAAGTACAAAATATAATTAATAGATAATCAATCGAAAAAAAATACTAATTACAGAATAATAAAAATATCAATATTACTTCCTGTAGTAAGATATTGATTGACCACATCACGTATACCGATTTTAATTAAATCATAATTTACGGAAATACACACACACTCACACACACGCACGCACGCACGCACGCATGCACGTAAACACACACACACACACATACACACACGGTATACACTGTGGCTAAAAAATAAGTGCATTTCCGTTGCCAGGGAGGTTTTGGGATTATTCTGAGCAACTTTTACTATGGGACCAACCCCGAAATAGCGAAAAACTCATAGTCATAAGGTTCTGTATATTACCACGCGCAAGCCCGTGCGAGTAAACGTACCCGTAAATCGATACCCTAGATCACAATCGTACTAATTACGCGGAAAATTTGGTTGTAATAACAAATTTATGTCTGTGCACTATGGTACTACGTAATTACAACAATTTTTTCTATTAATATGTAGTACTAGCGACGATTAATATGTAGAATAGCTGATGTATTATACATATAAATCTTCATCTTGAATCACACTATCCATTAAAAAAACCGCATCCAAATCCGTTGCGTAGTTTTAAAGATCTAAGCATACATAGGGACAGACATCCATCCAGACAGGAGGACGCGACTTTGTTTTATACTATGTAGTGATTTGCCTAAGAAACTGCAATCTGCCTGCCTTTGGATGGAACAGGTATAATTATCTATACATATTATATAACAAAGTCCCCCGCCGCGCCTGTCTGTATGTCTGTGTGTCTGTATGTTCGCGATAAAGTCGAAACTACTGAACGGATTTTCATGCGGTTTTCACCTACCAAGAGCGATAGAGGATTCCTGAGTAAGGTTTAGGTATATAACTAACATTCTATCCTGTGTCTATCTATGTTCATTATATTGAATGCATTTAACAACATGAACCAAAAGAAAAGTCTTCAACGATTTAGATAGCACATGCAGTGCAAGTGTTTTTTAAACGTCAAACTTCTATGAAATTATGACCTATGAATAACACTTGTACTGCGTGTGCTATCAAAATCGTTGCAGACTTATCTTGGTCTAACTCTAGTCTTTTTATTTTAAATGCTTCTGATATTTTACTAGATGCTAATTTTGGAATGTTTATTTTCAGGTGTTTCATACGACATTGTAACATCACAGCGGGGTAAAAGTCTGGTCCTTGTTGGCGGCTACACTTTCTCCAAAATCAGACAGAACCAGTGGGTCTGCTCGACCAAGAACCCCAATTGTCACGCGAAGCTTCGGCTGGACCATGGGGCTATTGTGAGCATTTCTAACGAACATTGTCACCCACCAAGGCAATATGTGAGGACTGCTAGCGGGCAAATGATACGTGTCGATTAAAATAGATTAAGGGCCAGCTGTACCAATCACGTACGAGACCAACGCCAAACAGCAGTGGAGAGTGATATTTCCCATGCAATCAAATTTTGCGAACGGACGTTTTATTGCACCCGACCTTTAAAAAACCGGCCAAGTGCGAGTCGGACTCACGCACCGAGGGTTCCGTACTTTTTTAGTATTTGTTGTTATAGCGGCAACAGAAATACATCATCTGTGAAAATTTCAACTGTCTATATCACGGTTCATGAGATACAGCCTGGTGACAGACAGACGGATAGACGGACAGTGGAGTCTTAGTAATAGGGTCCCGTTTTTACCCTTTGGGTACGGAACCCTAAAAGAGAGACCGCTACTATAAAAAAGTTTGTGTCGGAGGCGAAGTTAGGATAAGTACGAGAAACAGGAATGGACAAAAACTAATAAGTATTTTACAGTACATGGTGCTACTTTCTCGCACTAGTGCGTCAAATAGCATATGTCGAAAGTTTAAAGGGCCATATGTACTGTAAAACGTTGTACGATACACGTGCGAATAGGTAATTCGCAACTCGTGTCGATTTAAAACACTCCCTGCGGTCGTGTTTTAATTTATCGCCACTCGTTTCGAGTTTCCACTTTTCCGCACTTGTATCGTAAATAACTATTAGTTCAGATACGTTTATTGACACTTAATGTTTTTACAGATTAAAAATGTTTTTTCACGCAGTGTCTAAGACTGTTTTTTTGTAATAAATTTACTGTTACTCTAAAGCATTCCATTATTAAAGCGTTATTTATTAAAGAACTAGATTATAATTTTCCAACGTACATTCCAAAACGCGTTTTTGGCTTAAAATACCCTTGCTTCAATCCCCTTTTCAAAAAAGTAATAAGAATTAAATGTATCATGCAGTTTATGTTTATTTGACTAAGTAGTTTATCAATTTATTAAATCATAAAAAAAACTTAATAATTAGACGTTTAGTTTATTATTAGTTTTAATTATTATGTTATTTATTATTTGTATTTGTTTGACAAAAAAACCTTAGAAATAGTCTCGTTTATGTAAGATTATCTACAACGCAGGCTTGACAACTTCACAACTTGAAACAAACAAATGATGATATGCGCAACAGGCTTCGTCCAATGAGGGCTATCGTTTTTTTGCTCACCAGTTGGCGCCTCTGTTGATGGTGGTCCAAAAGACTATAGAACAGCTGTCAGTCATTGAAGTGACAAGTGACATTTGACATTTCGAACTATGGAAAAGACCACCATCTACACTAGCGCCCCTAGCGGCGAATTCATATGCGTTAGCCCTCATTCTTTCATGAATGAATGCAACTAACTAAACTTTAAAAAAAAAATCGATTTACACTAATAACACAGCTGTTTCTTCCAGCTCTCAACTACGACTACGTGCTGTCTCAAAAAGGGAAGAACCTCCTCCTCATAGGAGGCTACACATACTCAAACATCAGGAACTCGGAGACATGGAAGTGCTCAACGAAGAGGCCGAAATGTGACGCGAGGCTGAAGATGGACAGTCACGGGAAGGTGATATTTGTGATTGAGAAGCACTCGCATCCGGCTGAGGTGCATAGTGTGGAGCATAGGAGGAATTTGAGAGCGAGGAAATAAAACAAAATTGAATTGAGGTACTGTGTTGAGGGGCTGATTGGGTTATTTGAAACTGTGGAAATTAAGCTTTATGATATTAGGTAAATTTATAGCTGACATGACGGATAACGTGAAGAACAAAACACAAATGAACGTGAATACTTTTGAATTAAAGCTTAACTCTTGAATGAACAATATGCGTCAAACAAACATCTTAGAATAAATGACTGCTAGCAGGTCCGTAAAACATGCTAGTACACCAACCTCATTTGACGGACTGATTAGCGGCAATCGACTCGGAAACTTCCCAAACAATAACATTTGGCGAACGTTTTAATGATGATCTAGACTTAATGATTTGGGAATCAAAACATATCATTTTCATAGTTATAAGCCCAAGCAATGATAATACACTGTATGTCTTTACATATAGGTAGGTCTAATGTCGTGTCACTGTTTGTGCCGACTTTTTTTATTGTCGAATTTTTTTTTCGTCAGATTTCGATAAATTTCGGTAGATAGATAGAGTTTACCCTATTCTGCACAATATAAGATCAACTAAGTATAGGTAAGTAGAAATCAGTGTTGTGCTATGAGCAAATCAGAAATATCACTATGTGTATTAAATTTTATCATTATAATGTAATAGTATGTTTTCCCAAAACCTATCTTATATTATTTAATTTGAAGTAGACTACGTATAATTAATATGAGCTTATAGTTAAGATAACAATAAACTATTAATGTCATATTTTTAAAGGCAAATAAAACTGACTGAAAAGAGAAACTGAAGGGGAAAAAAGTAATGTAATTAAGTAAACTGCTTTTAATTCAGAATTTCGTAGAATAATTTGCGCAGTGTAAAATTTTAAATCGATGAAGGTAAATCATTTAAATTTACTTAACGAGATTGAAAAAAATATGAATTTGAAGGTTAAAATCGAGATGATAACAATCTAGAAAACATTTTTAGTAAGTATAAAGTAGTTGAATTAATTACGTTACATTTCGTAAAAAATATTATGTGATAGTGATCTGATTGGTGCACGAAAAGTGAAGTTTATTGATGTGTATATAATACCGAATCTTACATCTAAGATGTATTAAATATTGTATTAATGTAATTTCGATGTATTAGAACTTTAAGTATTACGTTAGCGAGTGTTATCGAATTAAATAATAATATACTGATTAACTTGAGCTATTTTCCACCCGACCCTGTCAAGAAAACCCTGTGTGTTTCTGTGAGTGGAGAAAACGAGGGGAGGCCTTTGCCCAGCAGTGGGACACCAAAGTAGGCTAATAAAATAAAAAAAAACGAGCTATTAGAACTTGAAAATTTAATTATCATTTTCTATAACACAAGAAAATAATATGGTAAAAACAAAACATAATAAGAAAGTAGGTATATTTATATAAGTTACCTATTTCATACAGAATATCTACATGAAATGCTAGTCTAGAATCGTTTCGAGTCAATATAATGTCAAACTTGTAGTTTCTATTTATACATGTTTTGTGAACGGTAAAATCGTTTTTTTGTTAGGTGTAATTAGTTTAAGATTCATGATGAATAAATGTATGAGGAGTTTGCCTCTCACTTATGTGTATTTATGTTGTCAAATGTTCATATTTCTATCTATTTTCATTTATTTCCTCCATTACTATTTCTACTTTCGTTCTACTATTCTTTTATACTGAATTAATTTACAAAAGTTCTAACATAAGTGTTGAATTTTTTGTAATAACAGTTTGTTACAGTAATGATACAGTACATGTCAGAAGGACCGCCAGGAAGAACCGTTTATCGCGTACGATAATGCTGCTAATGGCCGAAGGGGGTCCCTTTGTTTGACATAATGATTGAAAGACATAATGTAATGATTGTCAGATTATCATTAGTCATAATTCTGAAACCGTTAACTTTTCAGGATTTTTCCTAAGGTTAAGGTTAGGTTTGTTATTAGCTACTACTTATTATGAAATACTCGACTAAATCTGATTTCCTTTGAGCGTTTAATTAAGCAAGTGTTGGGTACTCTTATTATCTGTAGTTTTACGTATGTTTTTTACAATACTAATGTGATATTTTTCGATATCAAGCATTTGATGCTCGGCCAAAATTGTAATTTAAAAATACCAATTACAATGTAAATTCAAGTCTTTCATTTTCAATTACTGGAGATTTTTTTCAATACAATTAGTATTTAATGTACTTGTACAGTGAGCTGCGAAATTGCATGGAGAAATAAACAATGAATTCATTGATAAATTCTCCATTCACTTTTGCGGCTGATGGTACCTTATTAAGGACTTTTTTATCAATATGTTTACAGAAATCAAGTTCATAAAGATCAAAGGAAATAAGACATTACTCATGGTGGACGGCTATACCTTCACGAAATCTACTCTCTATCACTGGTACTGTTCTCAACGGAACTATAAATGTTGTAAAGCCAAGGTGACCTTAAATTCGAGCTATCACGTAGTCCTATGTTATAATGTCCATAATCACGATAAGCCGCATTATGTGTGTCGTGATGAAATCTATGTTAAGCTGCGTTGAGGTCATTTTTTTTTGACGCAGGGGTAAATGCGTTTACCCGGGCTGGGGAAGGCCATTGGGGGGTGGTATGTGGGACTCGCTCCTCCCGTACATCCTCTGCTAGCCAGCTTGCGGCATTCTATCCGCGACGCCCCCCATGCTGCGTTGAGGTCTGGATCTGATCTCCTGTTGATTACTGTCTATAAAAGTGGAAGTAGCTATTTGCCTACATTTGTGATAATTTGTGTATATATTATCGTTTTCAATATTTATCGTTTTTTTGTCATTTGTAATAAATATGTTAAAATTTTCTTGGAAGTGTTTTTTACCAATTTAAAACTTTAAAGTCTCACATATATTCCATCATCTTATCGAATGTTTATGTATATTTTCAAATATAAATCCTGTTTTTTGTCTCTATGTTAATTTCATTTATTAATGACGATAGACGGCGGCATCCACTTCCTGATTCTGAGTTTCTCTTATTCCTTCTTCTGTCTCATAAGTTTCTTATTCGCAGACAATTTCCATTTTATCAACATCGGCAAGAACAAGAGGCTGCTGATGGTCAACGGCTATACGTTCGCCCAAACCTCTCCAAGGCATTTCTACTGTTCCAAGAAGGCCAAGGGCTGCAAGGCTCGTGTCTTCGTCAGCGCCGATGAGACCGAGGTCACATTTAGTGACAATAATCATGATCATGAGAAACCTGTTTACAGGCTAGTTGAGGACGGCTACTATATCAAAATTTGTGGATAGATGAATGAATTAAATACTATACATAAAGCGATAAACATGTATTTGGATGATCCTATTGAACCTGGATTGAACCGAATATGTACAAGTGGCTCATTTTTTTACATCATCATACGGAATATTCAGGTAGTACAAAGATCGTAGTATAATAGAAACTTAAAGTACCTAAATAAAAATAAAAGTATGTGCAGCACAAGTAATAGAATACGTGCAGAAATACAAAATTTTTAGGATTGCCATGTCCAATTTTCCGTGCCAATAGTATTTTTGTTAACTTCTTAGTATTAAATTAATTTACGAATAAAGATGTTTTTCAATGTCTGGTCTAGTATATTTTAAGTATTGATATATATATAATTGATATACATAACTAAGTTGATTTTAATGAGTAATAACTAGGGTATAAAACAAATCTTATCGGGATTTTGCTTTTTAGGTGGAAAATTTATTGAAATGGGTCCAAGAAAAGCAAAAGCGTTCTTGAAAGACGGTTTCATCTACACCCAAACTTCTAGTGGCAACTGGTATTGCAGCAGAAGGAACAACAAATGCAAGGCGAGAGTGAAAATTGTTAACTACGAAAATACTAAAATTGTGAATTACAGCTTTATTCATAAGGAGCACAATCATGAACCTAGTGTCATGAAATTGACTAAATATGGATATTATATACGCGATCCGTGCAGGACTTTGCCGGTGGTTAACAGACCAGTGAGTGCCTGTACCGGTACCGGTAGTTGAAAATCCACCGGTGGTTGACGATACAGTGTCCTTAACTGTGGTTGACAAACTAGTGTGTTTACCGGATTTAGATGTATTTATTGAATAAAAAAATTTTTTGTAAATATGATTTTTAATATATATCTTTAATGTATTTGGTAGTTTGAATGTATATCTTTGTGCTGACTGTGCCATTAAATATAGTAATTATTTGCACAATGAGATTTTGATCTCTATAATAGCGTTGTAATAGCGTTGAGAGGATTAATTGTGGTAATTTATTTTATTTCAGTGATACAAAAAGAAATCCTAATCTACGAATTTAATGGTTTGTTGGATGTAGTGAAATGTTTATTGAATGGCCATAACAAAAACTAAAATATAATAAAGATTATATGTAAGATTTCCGCAACGCAGGCTTGGTCAGGTGGCTATTTATTTATTTACAAATAGATAAGTAATTCGACCCAGACAAACTAATGATGATAATGATATAATGCTTGATCATTTTTAAATAATAATTTTAGTTCAATAAATTAACCACCACGAATGTCATCTTGCATTGAAGGGTTTTGTCAGTGTTTAAATAAAAAAAATCTTCTGTTTTAGATGACAAATTTATCGAAATAGGTCCGAAAAGAGCGAGGGCATACGTAAAAGATGGCTTCACCTATAACAAAAGTGCTAGTGAATTTAACTGGTATTGCTCTAAGAAGAATAAAGGATGTAAGGCGAAAGTGTGAATTGTTCCTGGGTCTGACGAAAGAGCAGCAAAGAGTTGCTATATCAATAGTGAACACAATCATGAGCGAAGTATGTTGATACTCACTAAGGCTGGATATTATATACGCAATTCAATATCTATACCGGTCGAAAATCGTGTACGACCAGCAAAAACCTTTGTAAAAATTGAAACTATTGTGGTATGCAAGTGGTATACACGCTGTTACGCGACTTTGGCAGAAATCAAATCTTGAAGAAGAACGCCCGAGTCGCCGGCACATACGAAGTACCTACCTATGTGGTGCTAAATGACCATTGTATTTTAGTTTTAATACCAATATGACTCACGATACTTAAATTGTATTGTATTTCGGTGCATGTCGTTTTGTGTTAAGAATAAGTATTCATTTATTATTATAGGTATGTGAAATCTGATTTAATGATCAGTTGTTTGTGATGTTCAATAAACAAAATATGTAATATTTTTAAACTTTATATCCAGTTTTAATTCACCAAATAATGTAAGAATATAGACGATTGTTGATTGGTTGTTTTAAGAAAAAACGCTACTCTTCTCCTTTCAGGAGGCACATTTATCGAAATAGGCAGGAAAAGAGCGAGAGCGTTTATGCATGATGGCTACACTTACACCAAGTGTGCTAGTGAATTCAACTGGTATTGCTCTAAGAAGAACCAGCGGTGTAAGGCGAAAGTGAGAATTATTCCCAGCTCTGATGAAACTGCGGCGAAGTGTAGCTATATCAATAGCCAACATAATCACGAGAGAAGTATCTTGAAACGTACTAAGGAAGGGTATTATGTACGAAAACCACTGTCTGCGGTGGTTGAAAAAGTTTTTCTTTAATTTCGTACTTGAAACCAAATTGAAAATGTTGCAGCACTTGTTGATTTTCTTTTAAAATCAGCATTTGTAAAATGCTATATTATTTAATGAAACGATAACTATGGGATTGTTGTATATAGGTACATTTGTAAGATTCATTAAAATATACTAGTCAAAGCCTGTTTGGTAATAATAATATACTCATATCATTTTATTAAGCAGGCGTCCGGTTTTTCTATCCCATAGCCCAGTATATAGTCCATCGCTTTCAGCCACTAGCCTAGTACATTTTAGATTCCATCGACTCTTAACAGTCCTTACACCCTGGCGGGTGCTGCCTCTGCGTGCGTCCTATGACACGGGCAAGGGTAGCATCCGCTCGGTGTACCCCTTACATTTTATTAAAGTGTCAAAAGTACTTTTACGTGTTGGCTTCGGCTCCGCGCACACCTCCCAAAGGTCTGGAACACCATTTTTCTGTGATGGGAAAGAATACTAATATTTCCTACACAAATTGTTGGTCGACTATTGGGTATTTGATTTGGTGTGGTTGTGTCTTGTCCTAAATGTGAACAAATACGTAGTTTAAATACAAATAGCTGTGTGCTTTAGAAGATCTCATATGTATTAATAATGTTTTTGGAGTTTTTTTAAATTTTAGACTAAGATTACACTAAATAACGAATAAATAAATATTATAGGACAATTTTTACACAGGTCAACCTAGTCCCAGAGTAAGCTCAGTAAGTAAGTAGGTTCAGTACACTTTGTTTAGGTAGAATTTGTAGATGGTTCAATTTCAATATTATTTCATAGTTTCTTCAAAATGTTAAACTAACAAAGGTTGTGCCATTTCCGCATTTACTTCCGAGATATTACTTAATAAAATAGCGTAATATTGTACAAGGTGATTTTTCATTTACCAAACCAGAAGTATTTAATTAGTAATAATAGAATACAAATACTCTTTATTGCATATGTTTTTTTTTTCCTTTTTCAGGAGGCACATTCATACAAATGGGACCAAGAAAGGCAACAGTATTTTTGAAAGACGGATACACTTATAATAAAAGTGGTAGTAAACACACTTGGTATTGCTCAAAAAAGTTTAAAGGATGCAGGGCAAAAGTGTATATCGGTCCTGGTCCTGATTATACAGAAGTTGTGAGGTGTTCAGGTGATCACAATCATGAGAGGAATCTGTTGAAACTTACTGAAGACGGGTATTATTTTCGGCCAGGAGCTCTTGGACGTAATCCAAAACCTCTAACTATACCTTCAACTGTGGAAAAATTATTTTCTTGCTCGGAAATGTGGCAATAGATGGTTTGAATCTTGACTACAAAGTAGCGCTTAGTTGTAAACCTGACTTATCGGCGCGCTGTTTGCCGAGTGATACTGACGCGGCGCAGCTGTCGCTGCGACAGCGTAGGGTTTTTTTTAATTTATTTAATAGTTAACTATTAATAATGTTTTTGGAGTATTTTAGATTTTAGACTAAGATTACACTACATTTAGGTATAATTAGTTGGTGGTTTGATTTCAATATTATTTCATAGTTTCTTCAAAATTTGAAACTAACAAAGGTTGTGCCATTTCCGCATTTACTTCCTTCCGAGATATTACTTAATAAAGAGCGTTAATATTATACGAGGTGATTTTTTATTCACCAACCCTGAAGTACCTATTTAATTAATAATAATAGAATACAAAAATACTATTTATTGCATTTTGTTTTCTCTTTCAGGAGGCAAATTCATCAAAATCGGCCCAAAAAAGGCAACAGTATTCTTGAAAGATGGCTACACTTATACCAAGGGTGGGAAACACAACTGGTATTGCTCAAAAAAGTTTAAAGGATGCAAGGCAAAAGTGAACATTACTCCTAGTCCTGATAATACAGAAGTTGTCAGGTGTACACGTGAACACAATCATGAAAGGAATATGTTGAAACTTACTGACGACGGGTATTATATTCGGCCAGGATCTCTTGGCCGGAATCCAAAACCTCTAACTGTACCTTCACCGGTGGTAAAAATATCTTCATTCTTGAAAATGTGGCAATAGATGGTTTGAATCTTGACTAGAAAGTAGCGCTTCGGTGTAAACCTGAATGAATTGTCCGACAATACTTTAGTTGTAGCTAAAGTTGTTTAGTTGTAAATAGGTTGTAATACACTTTTGCTTTCGACTCTCTGATGGTCCTGATAATACAGAAGTTGTCAGGTGTTCACGTGAACACAAAACTTGAAAGGAATATGTTGAAACTTACTGACGACGGGTATTATATTCGGCCAGGATCTCTTGGCCGGAATCCAAAACCTCTAACTGTACCTTCACCGGTGGTAAAAATATCTTCATTCTTGAAAATGTGGCAATAGATGGTTTGAATCTTGACTAGAAAGTAGCGCTTCGGTGTAAACCTGAATGAATTGTCCGACAATACTTTAGTTGTAGCTAAAGTTGTTTAGTTGTAACTAGGTTGTAATACACTTTTGCTTTCGACTCTCTGATGGTCCTGATAATACAGAAGTTGTCAGGTGTTCACGTGAACACAAAACTTGAAAGGAATATGTTGAAACTTACTGACGACGGGTATTATATTCGGCCAGGATCTCTTGGCCGGAATCCAAAACCTCTAACTGTCCCTTCACCGGTGGTAAAGATATCTTCATTCTTGAAAATGTGGCAATAGATGGTTTGAATCTTGACTAGAAAGTAGCGCTTCGGTGTAAACCTGAATGAATTGTCCGACAATATTTTAGTTGTTGCTTTAGTTGTTTAGTTGTAACTAGGTTGTAATACACTTTTGCTTTCGACTCTCTGATTGGTTGATAGGTACTCAATATAATCTCGGCTCTCCTAGTTCAGGTCATTTATGGTAGAGTTTTCAATCCTTTTATTTTGGTTTATGATAAGAGAAGTTGGTTATAGGTCTAGAAACTCATCGCGTAAGACGATTTTAAACGTTTTTTTAATAAAAATACAAATACGCTAGATATTACGATGTACGGTGTAATTTGTTGAATCTATACAAGGAGAAGATAAGTTGTAAAAAATAATAATTCTTTTAAAAATAGTGTAAATGTTTACGCCCACAGTACCTAATTAAAGCAACTGCAAGTTAAAGTTGTTAATACATAATATAAAATGTCATCTCCTGTATAACGATTATAAAATAAACAATTAATAAATATTCTCATAATAAATATAATGTTATATAAATATTCCGTGTAATGACTCGGCCGAAAGTGCAATAGATGGACTCATATCTTTAATTAGCTAACTAATTGTCCGTATATTGGTCATTAAGCCTCTTTAACAAATGTAACTTTAACTTGCAGTTACTTTGATTTAATGCTTAAGATAAAAATATCCTTGATCAATACTCACTATAATTAGTATTAATTAAGTCAGTTTGACACATACACATTTTTTTAAGTTACTGTTATTATTTAGTGCGTAAGTCGAATATAAAATCAATGTCATACATGTTATACATTATGAATGAATTCAATGTTAACTTATTGTATGAAATAATTTAATGTAATGTAAATGTAACATAACAAATGTCAACAAAATAATATACAATTTAGGTATTAGGTGTTGAACGTTCTTTTGCTCTTTAAAACATTCCCCCGGTGATAGATTGAGTATGAACATGTTTAGACTGAAGTAATAACTTTGTAAAAAAATGTGTATTATTTTTATTTTTTTACTAACTTCAGTGGGAGACGTACTAACCTGTCTATCAAGCCAATGAGGCAAGCCAATGCTCATCTACAATGGGTTTCTGTTCGTTGAACGGCGCAGCAACGCCCAGAGTATTCGATGGGCCTGCGCTAAAAGAACCTCTGGCTGCAACGCCAAGATTGTTACCAACAATGACAGGAGGCTGATCGAAGTGCAGAGAGGGAATCATAACCATTTGTCACCAAATCTGTTTAAAACGGCTAGTGGTCAAATTGTTCGTGTTTAATGGTTAACATGTAACTTTTATTATGTTATCTGCCATTTCTAAACTTAAACCCTCCAGGTTTTTGTCATTCTAATGAAGATACTTGTGTCGTGATTAAGTAATTATAAGTTTTGTCACAAAATATTAACAGTGAGATTATTGTTTATATCTTATATAATTTGGTTTTTTTTTTAAGTTACCCAACTGGAAATAGAAAATGAGCGTTTTCTTCTCCTCCTCCATTATTTAATAATTTTTTAACCCCTCAGTAAGAAATTGTAATTTGAAGATACGTTTCAAATGACTTCAATGGTTAAGGTTTTTGCGTAGTTTTACGGAACTGCTTAATAAATAAAGCAACTGTTTCAGACGCAATACTAGAGTGCATAACAACCAACCGAGGAGGTATCGTCCTCGTTTATAACAACTACACCTTCGGCCCAACTCGTTCCAAGACCCGTTGGAACTGCTCCAGGAGACTCCGCGGCGGCTGCAAGGTCCAACTGGTTACTACACTTGATAGGCGATACGTGCAGCTGCTGAATGAACATGACCATCTGCCGCCGCATCTTTATAGGACGGCGAAAGGAGAGTTACTACGTATTTGAGTACAGATCTATAAGTATATGTGTCAGGGGAGGTATATCAACCCACCTTCAACAACAGGTGTACAACTACACCTTCGGCCCGACTCGTTCCAAGACCCGTTGGAACTGCTTCAGGAGACTCCGCGGCGCCTGCAAGGTCCAAATGGTCACTACACTTGATAGGCGATACGTGCAGCTGCTGAATGAACATGACTATTCGCCGCCGCAACTTTATAGGACGGCGAAAGGAGAGTTACTGCGTATTTGAGTACAGATCTAAAAGTATATGTGTAGGTATCCTGTACCTTCTACAACTGGCGTACAGTTACACCTTCGGCCCGACTTATTTCAAGACTCGTTGGAACTACTCTAGGAGACCCCGTGGCGGCTGCAAGGTCCAGCTGGTCACTACACATGATAGGCGATACGTGCAGCTGCTAAATGAACACGAGGACAATCGTTGCGTATCTGCATATTTAGAATGTAAAAAAAATCATTAGAATATAAGTTGGTCTCATAAAATATTATTTGGAAATCAGTCTTGTTTTAATTAAACGGCAAACAATGCAAAGCCAACAATCATCATCATCATATCAGCCCTTTATCGTCCACTGCTGAGCATAGGCCTCTCTTCCAGTACGCCACTTGTCCCGGTCCTGAGCTAATCTCATCCAGAAGTGACCCGCAATCTTCCACCCAACGAGCCGATGGATGCCAGGGGCTTCTTTCATTCGAAAGCGGTCCCCATTCCGTTAACATTTTAGTCCACCTGCCTAGCAACATGTCCCGCCCAACTCCATTTTAGTTTGGTAATGGCGAAACCAACGTCTTGCACCTTGGTGCGTCGACGGATCTCGACATTCCTTACTCGATCTTGAAGCTTGATACCGAGCATGGCGCGCTCCATGGCTCTCTGTGCTACGCGGATTTTATGCACAGCCTCCTTAGTGAGCGTCCATGTCTCGGCACCGTATGTCGCATAGCAAGCCAACAATAGTTCTGCTTATGTAATTTCAAAAGTAAAAGTCCTTAAAACATCTTACCTAGACGTTTTACAGTCTGAGAGTTTTGAATGATTCACGGTTAGTTTCACTAGACTTATATTGACCGGGAATAATACAAAAGGTAATCACGGTCTATATCCCGGTCAATATAAGTCTAGTTTTACAGTCTGTTTTATTGTTTCATCTATGTATGATAACTGAAAAACCAAACAATATAGTCGTTAGAATCTATGTAAGCTAAGTTTGTTGCATCTTAGCGACAGAAGCTCTATAAGCTGTTGTGTATTGCTATATTCCATTACGTTTACTAGTTTTATTTTTTCATTTTAGCGAATATTATAGAATTCATCCCAACGGGTCGTGGAAAACTATCCGCATTATGCAAGGGATACACGTATAAGCAAACAAGCAGCAAGACCAGATGTTACTGCTCTAAATATGCCTTCGGGTGTAAAGCCATACTTGTCGTGACGTTAGATGGTAAATTTGAAAAGATTTTGAACGAGCATAATCATGCGCCTCCGAAATTGTTCAGAACGTCAGATGGAAGTATTGTAAGACTTTAGGACTAGCATTATGGTTCTCGTGAACATATTCCTCGTGTAGGTAAATTTTACTGACTTTGATTACGCACTGGTAAACAGATGCGATTTTGATATAAGTAGACCAAAATGTGTATTACTTTCCCTATTAGTTGTATAGGTAGACGAGAACTATTGCTGTGGTAGAAAAGCGTGGAAAGACCGGAATTTATTTTTTGTGCTTTGTTATTGTTGTAAAAAATACTTAATATGAAATAAAAATATATGACAGAAATGTTTTTTTTTAATAAGTACCTTATACGATAAACCTTTTTGGCACTCAGGCACTTGTATTTGAATGGCTATTTCTATTGAAACTATGCCTAAAGCGGGATTTACATTACGAAATTAGTGTCATGAATGTTGAAATCAGTTTCACTAAATTAGTTTCGATATATGCGAAAGTAATTTCGTGAAATAATTAGTGTCGTGAAATTCACAGTATCGCAGTGACCACGGCCCCATCAGCATCAAAGCTACACATCCGCACAGCGAAGGCACTTTCGCGACACTACTTTTTCACGTCGCATTTACACTACGAAATTGTCATGCAACTAATGACACTAATTTCAACAAAAAATCGAGCAGGACACGAAATTGATTTGCCTTCATGAAATTAATGCATACTTTACGAAAACGTGATTATAAACGTGATTATACGTGAAACTGTTGGTAAAACGAATATCACGAATTCAATTTCGTAATGTAATTCCGGTTAAAATTAGTCTGGAGAAGACGTTATACTCGTATACACCAATAAAACGGAGCTAGTTATTTTAATTGTAGTTAAAGTAAATATTGTTTCTGTAGAAATCTCGAAAAAAATATCGTTTCGAAATTTTTGCCGTTAGCAGGTAGTTTCTCTTCAAAGCAAGCAATAAGCAAAGCACTTTAGCACCATTTCGTACTTTGTCACAGTGTCCATTAGTATGAGGTCCCTAGCGATTTTAATATTAATTGTCATTGTCACCGTACGAAATGGTACGGAAATTAAATTCATTGATTGTACCACATATAAATAAGTTTACTAATGAAAACATTTTCTTTTAGAAGACATTATAGAGTTCATCCCAACAGGACGTGGCAAGCTTTCAGCCATTTATAAAGGATTCATGTTCAGGCAGATGAACAGCAAGACCAGATGGTACTGCTCTAAATGTGCTGCTGGCTGCAAAGCCATACTTGTAATGACGGTGGATGGTAAATTTAATATGACGATTAACGATCACAATCATACGCCTCCGAAATTGTTTAGGGCTTCAGATGGAAGTATAATTCGAATGTGAGGATAGAATTGGGTAGTTGATATTTTTTTTAATGGTATCAATCGATCAGGTTTGTTTTGAGAATCAAATGTCTGTATGGGACCCATTGTCTTAAAGCAATACAAAAGGCACAAATGATGGTTAAAGTCTGGCACCCGCACTTTACTGACGAAACGCTCTAACAAAATGGCAACTCATCGTGACGTCACTGTGTCACTTTGCTTAGCAGCCGTTTTGATGTATGGAAAACAAGGAAATTGCGATTTTGTCGGTGAAATGTTGCGTGTATGTATATTGTTGCTATACAATATTTTTTTAAATAAAATGTGAGGAATCGAATGTTACCGTTATTTTTTTCCTATTTGAAACTTTAAAAAAAAAGTTTTTTTTTGAAACTGAGGTCTCGTATTTTTTTATTATTTCCATATATTTTTAAGTTTGCAATTTATTGTGAAAAATTGCTCATTTTCTATTTAACTAGATTTAGTTATAAAATTCAACATGTGTTGACTACCCTATTTATGACAAAAATGTATCAAGAGACTATGTAACGACACCAGACTGAAATATGGCGGGCTGGTATCTTTTAGTCGCAAGTTCGAGTCTCGGTATTTTTCTCCATTGTTCCTTTATTTCAAACTTACGTACTAATGATAATGTACTTAACTGTATGTACAAATATACCGCCTTGTAGTGGGAAAAACACAATGTGAAAAGCACTGAATACAAACCTAAACAATTGTTATTTTTGCGTTTTTTTAAATAAACCAGAAGATTTTGACATGATTTATGCTACAATATAAAGCTAAACAATCAGTACGATTAAGGTCTGTCAGGCAGTCTAGTCCGTTACCTACATTTAACATACTTACCATGAAATAAAACTATAAAAACGGATTATATCGCGTATATTGAATTTATAATACATCCCGACGTTTCGAACCCTTTACAGCGTTCGTGGTCAACGGGTGACTGAGGAAAAAATTACAAAGTGCAAAAATACCCACATACTAAAATAATGAACAATCATAGACTACAAACTTTAAGGCTGGTTGTACATGCAAAATCGGTTCATAAGGCTAGTTATACACTACAATTATATTCAAGTAAAGATATATACGCGATAAAAAAATAAAAAAAAATACTTACCATGTTAAATGTAGGTAACGGATTTCATCACCTGATACAAAACGGGGAATATTTCGTTTGCTATGACTCCGAACTCTCCGAAGTACCTACTGATGTACTATAGGAATGTTTCCATATTGCGAATCTTCCACAAAGCACATGATTTGTTTTTGTATGCCAATTGATATTTTCCATTTCCAAAAAGGAAACTTTATTTCTTGTGAAATCATCCTGAAATATCCGAGACCTTTTCCAACTTTTTGGAAATGTTTCGTAACCGGCATATGTATAGCATCCATTTATCTAACAACAGACTTTCTTTCTAGACCACGTAGAGATCATCCCCACAAAACGCGGCAAGCTGTCAGCCATATACATGGGATACATGTTCACGCAAATGCATAGCAAGACTCGATGGTACTGCTCCAGATGGCAAGCCGGGTGCAAAGTAATACTGTTGACGACGAAGGACGATTTTAAGTTTGAAACGATTACGAACGCCCATAATCATCCGCCTCCTAAGTTGTTTAGAGCTTCTGATGGAAGTGTGGTTAGAGTTTAAGCCTTGATTGTATTATACCTACCTGTAAGTATGTCATATGTGTCCTCAAACATTGGAATTATAAGTAACTAGCTTTTATCCGCGACTACGTTTGCGTGGACTTAGTAACGGCAGCTAAAGTAAGTATGGCGCCTGGAAAAAATCTCATAGCAATCATTTAATTTGAGCATATTATGCACACAAATTAGCAGGCACTTCATTAGTTATCTCAATTCCACCCCGCTTTTTACTTTCTTAAGGGATGATTTTCGGGATAAAAACTATCCTATGTCCTTCTCAGGGACTCAAGCTATCTCTGTGCCAAATTTTATCTAAATCGATTCAGCGGTTTAAGCGTGAAGAGGGAACACACAGACAGAAAGACAGACAGACTGACTTTCGCATTTATAATATTAGTATGGATTATAATTTCCTCCCGCGGACGCTTCGGCTGTGGAATGAGCTCTCTGCCGAGGTTTTCCCGAGTGGCTACAGTATGGGGTTCTTCAAAAAAGGAGTGTACATGTTTTTAAAGGGTCGGCAACGCGCATGTAATATCTTTGGTGTTGCAGGCGTCCATAGGCTACGGTAACTTGTTTGCCACCGACGTGGTATAAAAAAAGTCACTTTTCTCCGATGATATATTTGACGAAAGCGTTCATATTATGTCTTACTAGAATAATATTTAAACGCTCTAAATAACGCAATGGCCAGAGTGGAAAGCTCCATGGGTGGAAGTGAAATATGCATAAGTCGCGAGTTGGCACAGTAGCTACAACCACTGGGTAGAGAGCGGCGTACACCCCTGGACACCCCTGAGCCGCTCACACCGGTGTTGCCCTTGAGCTATCCTATGTAGATGTCGCTTTTTGTGGGGGCCCATCTTGTGAGGGGGAGTCACCGTCTGCCGGAAATAAAATTGCATACCTTTTTATTAGGCAGGCGTCCAGTTTTTATCCCATAGTTCATTTTAAATTCCATCAACTCCCAATAATCCTTACACTCTGGCGCTTGCTGCCTCTGCGTGCGCCCCATTAGTCCCATGACACGGGCAAGGGCAGCATCCGCTCGGTGTACCCCTTACATTTCATTAAAGTGTCAAAAGGGCTTCGGCTCCGCGCCCGCCTCCTTAAGGTCCGGAACACCATTGTTCCGTGATGTGAAAGCCATATTTTAAATAGGTAATGTGTGTAAAGTACCTAATAGTCATTCATTGTAGCTGTACAAACTGATCGTTGCTCTTTATTTTTCTGGTCAAATATGTAACTAGAATAGTATATTATAATGGATAATAATGCTCTCTTTGGTAGCAAAAATATGCGATTATGCAGTTAAGTGTAGGTAGGGTAGTGGGGCCAGCGGGTGCGGGACCCCGCATTGCACGGCTCCACATACGTCGTCGGGGGGGATCCAGCGTTTCTGATCCCCCTCCATTGTACGGGTATCCTGGCGCCAAGCCGGGGCTGCCATGGCGCCCTCACAAACGGCAAAGAGGATGAAACGCCGGAGTGGGTTTAGTGGGTAGGGCCAGGTTCTCCCTCCCCTTTCGCCAGTTGAGATGGGACGAGTCCCACACACACCCCCCCCCCATCAATGGCCTTCTCGCGGTCGGGGGGACGGTGCGTAAAAGCATTCGCCCACTCCGTTAATGATGAATATAAAATACATGTTCAACTTTCAATAAATCCAAACGATTTCTTTATTAGCAGTTTTCAAGCACCTCCATAGAACTGGCAAATCTTTGTCAATTAAACAAGGTTGTTCTACGAAGCTTCATATCAAAACTCACAAAATAAGCAGAAAACGCCCTGTCAAACATCAAGAGCCTCCACTTCTCTCGGTGCGTACTGATACGATAGGCCACTACCCGAGATGGATGAAGAACCGTCAGTTGTGTCAAAATCATTGCAAATTCCGTTCGTTTACATGGTGTGAAAAATGTCATGTGTATTTGTGTTACAATGATAAAAGGAATTGTTTCAAAGATTATCATCTTCTGTAACATATTAAATTAATCGTATTTTGTAAGTACACAAATAAATATGTTCTCAACGTGAAGTTGTTCATAATAAAGATCATTTTCAAAAATAAATCTTTTAGTTCCTGTTACGGTTGAATTTTAACTAAATTTATTTTATTTTATTTATTTTTATTTTAAAAATTGTTGTACAGCATAACAGTATGAAATATACAAAGTCACTGCAAAACTACAAACAAATTAAAAACAAAAACAGGTAAACTAATAATATTATTATACAATAAGCACATTCAAACTGTTGAAGGACGCTCATCCATCTTCTCACAGAACCTCAACAATTCCTCTCGCACTTCGCTCCACCTGCCAGCAAATAAATCACACTCGGGCGCTGATGCTAAGAGCGCATTCAGGAGGGGTAAAGGGCGAACAAGTGGGGATTTTCTGCGAGACACGGTTCGTGATATCGGGCCTACAAGTAGACCACGGTCCCGAGGCCGGAAGTTGATTCTGGTCGGCGTAGGGACAAAAAGACGCAGTAATTGCGCCACCAGTTCTGCACAATCCGACTAAATGACTACCTATTGCTGAATAAAAGGCAAGGTAAAGGTTTTTGTGTATAAAAGTGATAAAAATATTTAAATTTTAATCGGTCTCAATGATATACACAAACCAATCTTAAACCATATTACTACATTTACTGTAACCATGTACTTACTTGCAGATTTAGACGACGACGATTTTCTTCGCTACTACAGACGTTACCGGAACTTGAACCCCGACAAATTCCAGAGACCAGAGCCTTCAGAAGAAGAACCGGCCAGACCCCTGAATCCTGTCAGCCGCGTCAGTGATATACTGAACACAATCGTTCCTAGACGACACAATAACTAGGCAAAATGTAACTCCCTTGTTTATAAAACTTTACAAACCTCAATTAATTAATTGATGTTTTATCCCTTTCTAATATAAACATAGGTAACTAAAAATTACAGATTAAGACAAACGATTAATAGTTAATTGAGGCTTGTAGCCCATTTATGAATAACGACATTAGTGTTTATCTTTCAAATCGTTTAGGTACTCCGACAAGCTTGAATTACACAAGGAACTACTTTAGGACCTTCACTCTTCATGTTTATAATCAAATTATCATGTTTACTATTCAGTGTATTGCAACTTTTAATTTTTATTATAATCATTATTGTAAGCATTATTCAATTCAATTCAATTTATTTATTCAAGACAACAATGGCCCATAATGGTTAGTAACAATTAAGATTAAAAACTTTAAATATGATTACATATTACATATGATTAGTTTGTTTGATTGTATCGTTTAGTTCATTTATCATCATTCATCATCATAAATTTAGCCTCCAGTCGCCCACTGCTCCAATGCTTATCCTGGTTCATTTATACTCTTTTCTAACTTTTTAAAATTTATTATATTTTTCAGCTTTACATTTTCTTAATATGGTTGTACATTAAGAGTCTCCGGCAAGCTCGGTACTCTATACAAATGTAGTTCCGCTCTCATTTTAAAACGCCTAGCTAGATTGCTCTTAAACTTGGTACTTACAATAGGATGAGGTATATCTAGGTCTGAAATTAGTTTATGTAGCTTCAGATACCGTAGTAAACAATACACTCTTTTTCTTTTTGGGCAGTCGTATATAAAATACAGCGAATTTAAGTTTTTCATACAAAACTTGTTTTTGCTCTATTTCGATTAGACTAGAGCTTAGGGAGTGCGCCCGGTACTGGTTTTCTATACAAATACAGTACCGGAACCCGGAATTCCCGGTTCTCGCCATACAAACTCAGTACCGGGAGCATTCCCTACTAGAGCTATATAAACTAATTACAGACCTAGATATCTCATGTCATTGTATGTGCAAAGTTTCATTACAATCCAACACGTAGTTTTAAAATGAGAACGGAACTCCGTTTGTATGGGAAGGGTGAAATTCGGCTGAGCTTGCCGGAGACTTAACTATGTATGACTATTATAATATTTAATGTTCATACGCAAATATTTGTACAGACATATGCTACGAATATATAACAACGGGAAAATCAACACTGCTCCTGTTTCGAGGATACACATTTTCTCATCGCGGACCCAAACACAGCAGAATCTTCTACTGTTCCAGGAGGGCTACTACCAAGTGTCAAGCTAGCGTCACACTTGACGTGCACGGCAACGTCGCAAAAGCCTGTACTGACCATAATCATGAAAAACCTATCTACAAGAAATTCGGAGATAGTTACATAAGGATTGCATGATGACCGTCCCTTTGTTTGACATAATTATTGAAACTCATAATGTAATGAATGTCATATTATCATTAGTCATAATTCAGAAACCGTTAACTATTCAGGATTTTCTTCAGGTTATCCTGTGGATAGGTTAGGTTAGGTTCGTTTTATGGCAATCCTGAAAAGTTACGTGTTTCTGAGAAAACCAAATTATGACTAACGAAAATGTGGACAAACAATATAGGTACATTATGACTTAAAACTATATGGGAAACCCTTATATATGGGGGACCGTTGCATGAGTGTTTTAATGTAGTCACTACATAGTATAAAACAAAGTAGATCTTTAAAACTACGCAACCGATTTTAATGCGGTTTTCACCTGTCAATAGAGTAACTCTTGAGGAAGGTTTAAGTGTATAATTTGTAAAGGTTTTGTGTAACCCGTGCGAAGCCGGAGCGGGTCGCTAGTATTGTAATAAATTACAATTTACAGATGGTTGCGTATAATTTAGCAATACTGTGTTGTATTACTTTTTACACTTATTTTAGTAATGGGACAAGATAATTTCATTGACAATGCCCATGAGACAACCTATCATTTACCTTTCATTTCCTCGTTCTTATCAACGTTTTATGTAAGGTATGAAATATATACCTATATTAGTGTATCGTTTATACATTGCACAAACACAGCCTCACTGATTTTCTAATTGCTATAATATTTCTTATGTTTTAGGTATTTATTAATGGTTGCATTTTTTGACATTTTTGTTTTTGTATCTTTGACTTGAATAATTGGCAATAAAATTTGCTTTTAATAGGATTTTATTTACATAACTATTCTTATCGATACTATACAGATTTGAACAACGAAAGCTACACATGTAACTGTACTATGTTTTTTTGCAAAACTGAAACTGACATAGACATATAATTAATAGACCTAACATAGGACTAATTTAAATAGCTCTATTATGCAAAATAACGTGTGATGTTTAAAATATACCATTGGGTGAATCAACTTTTAGAACACTGATTTCGAGTTTTAAACTCCCTACCCTAGCAAAGAAAAATCGTTTTTTTAAAAAACCATGTTGATTTTTGGACTTTTTTGTTTACACGGACCTTATTACATATATTAACACATTAAAATTAACAACTTGGTCAGATAAAAGTTACATTTTGTACGGTAACGCAGCAGAAAAATACAAAAATAGTGTGTCCCTGGTTTTTGTATGGGAGAAAACTTTTTTCTGCTGGATTACCGATTACAAAAATGATTTACGATTACAAAATATAACTTTTATCTGATCAATTTGTTAATTTCAATGTGTTAAATTAATACCTATAGATGCCCGTGTAAACAAAAAAGTAAAGAAATAACATGGTTTATGAAAAGTCGATTGTTCTTTGCTAGGGAGTCTAGGGACGCAAAATAAAGTGTTCTAAAAGTTGATTTACCTCATAGCAACGTATTTAAATTAATTGATCTGTTTTAGGCTTCCACTACGAGTACATTAACACGGGAAAGTCAAAACTGCTCTTGTATAAAGGATACACATTTTCACATCAAGGCCCAAAACACAGTAGAAGCTTCTATTGCTCCAGAAAAATTAGCAGTAGGTGCCATGCTCGTTTGATCTTGGATGCCGATGGTTATATAATAAAAGAGTTTACTGATCATAACCACGATAAACCTGTTTATAAAAAAATCGGTGATAATTTTGTAAGAATTTCCTAAATTTTTTTTTTTTAATTAACGATTTTAAGTTTCACAGCTGAAACATTCCGGGTGAGGTGAGACTAAAAATTATAGCTAAAAATGTTGAATGAAGTAATAAATCCAGTGCAAATGTTGCCTTATCTAATTAAATATGATTTCTTTTGGTTTTTTGTTTTATTTACTTGTACAATGCATGTATTATTTAGTGTTCACGCTATTCATATTTCACCTAAAATTCCATTTAATATTGTGTTTTTTTTTATAGGCATGTACTACGAATTTATTAATGTGGGGAAGACGAAACTACTTATGTATAAAGGATACACATTTTCACGCCAAGGCTCAATTCGCAGTAGAAGTTTCTTTTGCTCCAGGAAAATGAGCGTTAGATGTCAGGCTCGTCTGATCTTGGATGCCGAGGGATATATAATACGAGAAGATACTGATCATAACCACGAAAAACCTGTTTATAAAAAAATCGGCGATAACTTTATAAGAATTTCCTAGCATTATTTTGTATTAAAAGGAACCCCTGTTTTAGTATCCAACCTCACAGCTAGAAGACTCCGGTTGAGATGAGACAAGCGTGGCATCGTGACTTAAGAATAAAAGTATAGAAGCACGTAAAATACTTATTGGAGAATTTTTGACAGAAAAGAGGTATTGCCGGACTCCTCAGGACCCCATAATGTCTGTGTTCGCTGTGGCAGAAAGTAATTTTCTGGTATCCCGATACCGAAATACGGAAAACGTATTCGATGACTGTACCTATAGAGTCCACTCTTCAGTCATCGAATACGTTTCATTCATCTCCAGACTCCCAATATGTTTCAACCTTGACGCTAACCGACATTGCAAAAATAATCTGCAAAAAATGCTAGCTAATAATGATGACACAAACTCTCATGTGTTTAAAAATCGTGGCTCTACTATCGAATGCAGCATTCAACCACTATGCAAATGTGTCCTTATATAATTAAATACACATTTTTTAAATTATTTTATTTTATTTCACTACCCTATACTCTATTTATATATTTTTAGTTTTCTCATCTGAAATTGCCGTTAATATTGTGTATCTTCTTCTTGTCCTAAGCCTTATCCCATCATCTGGGATCGGTTCTCCTTGTCTGCATTTTCCACTGTTCCCGGTTTTGGGCTACGGTGTTGTCTATTCCTGTTGGTGTTGTTAATATTGTGTATAAACATATCAAATCTTTTTGTAGGCCGGAACTACGAATTTATTAATGTGGGGAAAACGATACTTATATATAAAGGATACACATTTTCACGCCATGGCCCAAACCGCAGTAGAAGTTTCTTTTGCTCCAGGAAGGCTAGCATTGGATGTCAGGCTCGTTTGATCTTGGATACCGAAGGATATATAATAAGAGAGGATACTGATCATAACCACGAAAAACCTGTATATAAAAAAAATCAGCGATAATTTTATAAGAATTTCCTAACATTCTTTTGACTTTTTTTCTATGTATTGTTTTCTTAAATAAATTACTACTTATGGACGTCTGAGATAAGTTTCAAGGAAGGATTGCTGCAAAATGGAACCCCTGTTTTAGTATCCAACCTCACAACCAGAAGACTCCGGTTGAGATGAGACAAGCGTGGCATCGTGACATAAGAATAAAAGTACTTATAGAAGCACGTACAATACTGATTGGAGAATTTTTGACAGAAAATACTTATTGTCGGACTCCTCAGGACCCCATCACGTCTGTTTGTGGTGGCAGAAAGTACCTTTCGGGTATCCCGATATTAAAATACGGAAAACGTATTCGATGACTGTAGAGTTGACTCTTCAGTCATAGAATATGTTTCATTCATCTCGAGGTTCCCAACATCATTCAACCTTTTGACTTGACACTAACCGACATAGCAAAAATAATCTGCAATTTTTTTTGACTAATAATGATGATGGACTTTACAAACTCTCATGTGTTTAAAAATCGTGGCTGTGTCTATTGTCTAATGCGGTATTCAACCATGTGTCCTTATAGAATTAAATACACATTTTTTAAAGTATTTTGTTTGATTTCCCTACAATGTATATTATTTAGTCTTCTCACCTGAAATTGCCGTTAATATTGTGTATTAACATTATATCAAATATTTTTATAGGCCTGGACTACGAATTTATTAATGTGGGGAAGACGAAACTACTTATGTATAAAGGATACACATTTTCACGCCAAGGCTCAAAATTCAGTAGAAGTTTCTATTGCTCCAGGAAGATGAGCATCAGGTGTCAGGCTCGGCTGACATTGGATGAGAGTGGATATATAATAAAAGAGGAGACTGATCATAACCATGAAAAACCTGTTTATAAAAAATTCGGTGATAATTTTATAAGAATTCCATAAAATCCTTTTGTATTTTTTTCTGTGTATTTTCTTTTGTCGAATAAATTAATTATACCTATGGACGATTTTTAGTAACATGTAACCTGACAGCTGGACTCCGATTGAGACGAGACTAAGGCCAATAAGATATTTGACTGTATTTAAAATAAATAATTTTACACCATGCATGAAATAAAGCACCAGAAGATTAAAAGAGAAACGTAGACAGCAGTTATTTTTAGACTCAAAACGTGTGAATCTGAAATTCTCGTTAATATTGTGTACAAAAATTATGCCATTACCTCATGTTTACATGCAAATATTTTTTTAGACCTGCACTACCAATTCATTGATGTGGGGAAGACGAAACTACTCATGTATAAAGGGTACACATTTTCTCATCAAGGGCCCAAGCACAGCAGAAATTTTCATTGCTCCAGGAAACTTAGTAGCAAGTGCCTCTCGCGCGTGACACTAGATCTGGATGGCAATATTACAAAGGCGTTTACTAATCATAATCATGAAAAGCCTGTCTATAAAAGAATCGGTGATCACTTTATAAGGATTGCCTAAAATCCTTTCGGCTTTTATTTTTTCTATTCATTTTATGTGCTTAAATATAAGTATTAAGTATATGGAGGCATGTTTCACTGCTGTATGCCACGGTGAACAATCATTGTGCTTAAAAACGTTGTGTTACCGACTTGAATGAAGGAAACAATGAAAATGTAATCGTATTTTAACTAAACTAATTACTTAAATTGTCGTGTATTTTATTTTATGTACCTAGCAAGTGATTATTAAGCGCAGTGCATGTATGTATTATTAAATTCAGTAGGTATCCACCCTGAAATTTAAGTAAAGTACATCCTGAGTTGTAAAGTTCTAAATAAAAATAGGTACTTAGTTATGTGTGTGATTTTTAAGTAATATACTAAAAAATCAGTAGCTAAACAGGCAGTACAGTCGAGTTGGTATATAATTTTAAAATGATATTATTTGATAAACGCGTCTGCAGGCGTTTGCGCGTCTGCAGCAGAGCCGAACGACTTCGCTCTTATCGCGAGCCGATTCCGCGTCGATATAAATATCTACGGAGATCCTAAGTATGTATAGATGAATATATATTACAACAATTTGTTTACAGGTTTGCACTACGAATACATTAAAACGGCAAATTCCACACTGTTAATGTGCCAAGGCTACTCTTATTCCCAGGGATCTAAACACAGCAAAAGTTTCTATTGCTCCAGAAAAAAACGCAATTTGTGCCCAGCTCGTATTGTTCTTGATGCTGAAGGCAATATCACAAAGGCTTGTGTTGAGCATAATCACGAAAAACCTATTTATAAGAAATGTGGACCGTGGCATGTAAAAATCGCATAAATATATTGACATATAATCTGTGTCAACTTAGATTTAAAGTTTTTGATTTAGGCCACAAGCCAAAGATGGTAGAATCCTTCAAGCTGTTTTTACGCACCGCACCTGAGCCCCTTAAAAATACCTATAAAAGTTGTGTAATCTTTGATTTTATTAAGCAGTAGATATTCAGAGGATCAATCATACACAACGCTCGAATAATAAAGCGACATGTAATGTAAGGTCATTTTACACACCCTATTTCACGTTATCCTATACCTTGAAATGATAGCTGTACGGGGTCGTGTATACGCGGGTTTAATAATTGGCTGTTTGTGTTGATTTTTCTCAGTTGAACCATATGTTTAAAACCCAAAACATCCTCCCGCTCGCCCCCGAATCCCGTCCGCTAAAAATCACAATTATAAATTAGATTTTTTTCAATTTGAGTTTGACCATAATCAAGAACTTCCTGTTCAATTTTTGCTGCAATATAGTGAATATTTGGAGAAAACTCGTTTTATTAACCATGTATAAGCGACGCGCTTTGCTCCAAAGTGCCTACGATCACATCTAAAGACACAACGCACACAAACTAAACTAAATTCGGCACTTTTGCCTTTTCTGTGTGCTGCGTATATTGGATGTGGTCTTAGGTTAGGTACACAAAAAGGAATACAAGTTACTTGTAAAATGTATACATTCTCCTCTATGCTAATTAAAAAATAATAATTTGTTCACAGGTTTGCACTACGAATTCATAAAAACGGAAAAATCTACACTATTAATGTGCCAAGGCTACTCTTATTCCCAGGGATCTAAAAAAGGGAGAGGTTTTTATTGCTCCAGGAAAAGGCGCAATCTGTGCCCAGCTCACGTCATCCTTGATGCTGAAGGCAAAATCACGAAGGCTTGTATTGATCATAATCACGGAAAACCTATTTATAAGAAATGCGGACCGTGGTATGTGAAAGTCAAATGAACCAATGATGAATGATGAATGAATGATGAAGTGAAATGTATGAGTTGAATGAATGAAAGATGATGATGATGAATGAACGTGTGAATGAAATGATGAGATTGTGTGACCCCTAGTGTAAATTTCATCCGATAGCGTGACTTGACGTACGCGTTTGCGTTAAGTCTCACATTGTATGGGATTTTGAGTATCCAAAACGTCCCGCTTGGAGCGCTGTTCAAAATGCCATACTATATGAGACTTAACGCAAACGCGTACCGCGTACGTTCATCACGCTCTCGAGTCTCGAATGATATTTTTATAGGAGTTCTGTTCTGTGGGCTGAGCACGGTCGCATTTTTATCGCCTATCACCATACCGGTCACGTTCTAACAAATATGTAAGTGCGAAAGTGACAGGCATAGTGACAGGCGATAAAAATACAAACATGCTGCCACCGCTGGTAAATAGTGTAGTGTGTGGAATGGTAGTTAAGATAGTTAAATTACTTAAATTGTATTTTAAAGATCAATGCATGTTAATTGTAAGATGTAATGTAAATGTGTGTTTGTGTTGATTTTTCTCAGTTGATCCATATGTTCAAAAGTCAAAAAATCCTTTCACTCGCCCCCGAATCCCGTCCGCTAAAAATCACAATTAAAAATTAGATTTTTTTCAATTTCAGTTTGACCATAATCAAGAACTTCCTGTTCTTTTTTTGCTGCAATATAGTGAATATTTGGAGAAAACTCGTTTTATTAACCATGTATAAGCGACGCGCTTTGCTTCAAAGCGCCTACGATCTCATCTTAAGACACAACGCGCACAAACTAAACTAAATTCGGCACTTTTGCCTTTTTTGTGTGCTGCGTATATTGGATATGGTCTTAGGTTAGGTACACAAAAAGTATATATTCTCCTCTATGCTAATTAAAAAATAATAAGTTGTTCACAGGTTTGCACTACGAATTCATAAAAACGAAAAAATCTACACTATTAATGTGCCAAGGCTACTCTTATTCCTTATTACAGGGATCTAAAAAAGGAAGAGGTTTTTATTGCTCCAGGAAAAGGCGCAATCTGTGCCCAGCTCACGTCATCCTTGATGCTGAAGGCAAAATCACGAAGACTTGTATTGATCATAATCACGGAAAACCTATTTATAAGAAATGCGGACCGTGGTATGTGAAAGTCAAATGAACCAATGATGAATGATGAATGAATGATGAAGTGAAATGTATGAGTTGAATGAATGAATGAATGGTGATGATGATGAATGAACGTGTGAATGAAATGATGAGATTGTGTGAGTGTGACCCCTAGTGTAAATTTCATCCGATAGCGTGACTTGACGTAAGCGGGATTTTGAGTATCCAAAACGTCCCGCTTGGCGCGCTCTTTAAAATCCCATACAAAATAAGACTTAACGCAAACGCGTACCGCGTACCTCCATCACGCTCTCGAATGATATTTACACTAGGGGTTCTGTTCTGTGGGCTGAGCTCGGTCGCATTTTTATCGCCTATCACTATACCGGTCACGTTCTAACAAATATGTAAGTGCGAAAGTGACGGGCATAGTGACAGGCGATAAAAATACAACCATGCTGCCACCGCTGGTAAATAGTGTAGTGTGCGGAATGGTAGTTAAGATAGTTAAATTACTCAAATTGTATTTTATAGATCAATGCATGTTAATTATAAAATGTAATGTAGTGTGAAAAGAGGTGTCCTGCAGTTTCTTGTCGGTTCCGTATTGGGATAGCCTCCTCAAATTGGGGAGGGAATCTACCCGGGCAGAGGTGTAGGGTTAGAGCTGGTGTAGCTTTGTTTGACGATCATGAGCGCATGCGTGTGCCAAATGGCTAAACTATACATCGATTCGCGGTTTTTGCGTACAGCTTACACTATCTTCGAAACATGTCGCGCGAGTGACTATACTATAGGTACTTTTACTTTTAATAAATGTATAATTTAAGATTACAGGTTGTTTGTAGTTTAGTTTAGTTTTAAATAATTTACTTGTGTGTGCGGATAACATTCTTGCATTGCAAATATGCAATATGATTGAAATTTCATAATAAATAGACTTTATGATTACAGGAGACTATAATTGTATTGTAGATTTGTTAAGAAATAGTTATGTACTTAAACAATAAAAAAATTAAACGAAAGCAAATACCTATTTTGAACTAATCAAAAATTATGTGGCTACTGTTCTATTAAGATATGATAATTATTCTCGTTACGATTTTACGGTCGTAGATTATAACCTAAATGTTAGTCTGTGATTTCTATGTTTTTCATTTAATTTTATAGGTTCATCTTCCGTACTCTAATGATAGAGATTTGCTTTATATATATATGTAGAACAGGTTGTATAGGTACATACGTAGATTGACTTACCATTTACGCAGTACAAAACTTTTTTTTTTCTTGGTAAAAGGACGTAAAGGCCTCAAAGATACACCTATGTGTATTTACGTGTCCTTTTAACCGTTTCAATAACGTTCTCAATCGTCATTGTTAGTTGTTAGTAAAAAAACTACAAATAATTTTTCCATTGTGCTGAATTTTGTTTAATACATTTTTAGAACAATTTTACGACTTTATAACCGTGGGGAAGACAAGACTACTCCTATACGAAGGTTATACGTTCTCCAGCAAAGGGCCGAAGACCGGGAGAAACTACTACTGCTCGAAGATGATAAGTGGCAGGTGTCCGGCGCGTATCAACCTGGACGAACGTGGCTATATCGTGAGGGCATTCACGGAGCATAACCACAAACAACCGATTTATAAGAAGATCGGTGATCAGTATATAAAAATTTCCTAATTTTATTAATTTTTTATTTGTTACTTTTAAACCTCACAACTACTCCGTAGTAGTACCCCGTAGTACTCCGTAGTACTCCGTAGTGATGATAAGATAAGTGGGCGGTGTCCGACGCGTCTCAACCTGGACGAACGTGGCTATATCGTGAGGGCATTCACGAAGCATAACCACAAACAACCGATTTATAAGAAGATCGGTGATCGGTATATAAAAATTTCCTAATTTTATTTATTTTTTATTTGTTACTTTTAATCCTCAAACTCCACTCCACATATGATAATTGATAAGTGGGCGGTGTCCGGCGCATATCAACCTGGACGAACGTGGCTATTCGAATGAAATAATTATTGAGTAACTTGATTAATCAGTGAATTGCCCTTGTATGTCCTAGGTTACCTAACAAACACCCTATGACGAGGCAACTGATGTTTAACCCATTATATATGATGAGTTCGACTCTCATTATTGGCAATAAATTATACATGGTTAAATACATTTATGGTTTTATAGATTCAATGATATAAGCAGTCAGCCACAATACCCTCACAAGAGCCCATAATTTTTTCCACACTGTTAGAAGATTTAAGATAAAATCTTGAAAGTTTACATTACAGAGACTATATTTGTGACGTTTTTAACCAAAAGGTACCACATTGTCGCTTGTCGATAAGGTTGATTTCTAATTGAAGCTATATGGAAATAGCGCCTTACTGAGAAGCGACAATAAGTACCCTTTTGGTTGAAAATGGCACATTTACAGTTAAAATAAACTTAACATTTAAAACTTTCGCGGTTTGAACACATATTAAATCACATTTAGAAACGGGTCTATCGCGAATCGCTTTTATGTGTAGTGGGTGGTTTGAAAATGTAATGTCTACCTCGAACTTTAAATGCACTTTTCGTGGGGTAGTCACACAAATCTCTGTTTTGACATATTGCTGGGACGTCAGTTAGCCGCGACCACGACCAGTGAAACCTGTGTCGGAACGTCGGTAAATAAAGGTAACAAAATAAATTCGCGATAGACCCGTTTCTAAACGTGATTTAATAAAATAAACTTGTATATAAACGATGATGCTTTCCTTTCTAGTGCTTGATCGTTTGATTATATGACAATCATTTATTAAAACGTAACATATTTTTTACTAAAATTTCGTATATTTGGGTTTCAGCTGACTACCAATTTATACAGACGAGGAAATCAAAACTGCTGCTCTACCGGAACTATACATTTTCTGAAAAAGGGCCAAAAAATGGCAGGTACTACTACTGTTCCAGATCTCTCAGTACCAAGTGCAAGGCCAGACTAATTTTGGACAGATTTGGATACATTGCGCACGACATGGCAGAGCACAACCACGGTCCGCCTGTGTATACGCATGTAGGAGGAATACACGTGAAAATAGCATGAGAACGCGAGTTTTTACCAGGAATTTTAGCAAACGAAATCATATCGTATCAAATTTGATCACGTTGCAACCCACAGGCCTTATTGCGAAATTTCGATTTTGTTTTTTCGCGGTAGGGCCTTAGGTTTTCATAGCCAAGCTCTGAATTTACGTGTCGTAGTTATTTAAATTTGAATGTTTTTTGTTCGATTCTTTATATAAATGTAAAGTGTAGATGCAGTAAAAGTGTTTTAGTGTTTATAATCTCTGAAGGAATTCCTGGATTTAGAAGTTTTTCAGTACGAAAATGAACATCCATTTATGGTTTCTGGTTTTCAGATGTTCAATATGACTACGAGTATGAATTTATTGACATAGGAAAAACCAAACTGATGTTGTACCAAGGATACACATTTTCGGAACGGGGGCCGAAAAACGGCAGGTACTATTATTGTTCGAGGAACCTCGCTAGCAAATGCAAGGCCCGAGTTACCTTGGACAAATTTGGACAGATTATGCAAGCCCATACAGACCATAATCATGATCCCCCGTTATATAAAAATATTGGAGGAAAATACATTAAAATTGGCTAGATTTGTAGCTACGTTTTAAATTAATTTTTTACAAGCAGAAACCTCTGAACGATGTCTATTAAGCTTAGAATAAATTAAAAAGTGGAAAAATTACTGCCTTGGGTGAGACTACGTTTTGAAAGTGTATTATTTGTGTCTGTAGGGTTAAACCATTTTGTTTTTTTTTATGTAAATATAATACTATAGCTAGGTAGGTACAGTTTTGTTCAAATATTTACTTTTGCCAGATAATATATTTTCCACAGAGTGTAATGGGGCTACTTACGCGTTCCGGGGTTAGCCAACTAACTCGGAGTTAACCGTTTATACAGTACAGTTTAACCCTGAATTAACGTAATTAACGTTAATTTCAAGTTAGGTTAGGCTAACCCTGGTACGCGCAAGTGGCCCTAAGCATCAAATCCCCAAATGTTTTCGATGTAAATTGCACATACCACCATGGACACCTTTTATTTAGAAATTTCAAAAATGTAGCTACAGTGTATAAAAGTGAATCAAAACGTATACCTATAAGTAAGTAAGAATTGATTTATTGTGTATGCTATCTTTAAACAGGTCATTTGTGATTTATTGAATAATAAATGTAAAATTGCATTTTTGTCTCGATTTTTATTACATTTCTATTTATATTCGATTACCGTAATAATATAATTTACAGTACAAATGGTGCTATTTTACCGCACTAGTGCGATAATTAGCACATTACGTAACTATGTCGAACATTTAAAGGGCCATATGTACTGTAAAACGTTGTACGATACATGTGCGAATAGGTAATTCGCAACTCGTGTCGATTTAAAACACTCCCTTCAGTCGTGTTTTAATTTATCGCCACTCGTTGCGAATTTCCTACTATTCGCACTTGTATCGTAATGTACTATTATCGAATGTATAGTCGGCTAAATGTCGCATTCGCGTAGCACACCTGCATACATATTTGTATGGATAGATGTTTAGCTAATAACTTTGCTGACTGTACATAATATAGAGGTACCTTAATTATCAAGGTCTGTGATAAGGCTAGTACATATTTATATAGTTAGTTAGTTAGTTATGCTGGGCATTTTCCGCAAATCGACATCCAATGTGCCTATTTTGCGTGAAACGAGGTAGCGCTACTCTAACCACCCCAGCTCCTCCACGAAGCCTAGCAAAGTCTTCAGGTTGCTAGTTGCCTCCTTTAGTGTGCATGGATTACCTAGGTATTTGCTCCTATACACTTCTACCTGTTTACAGTCTAGGAGAATATGTTTTGTATACATATACATATTTATATAAATACATGTACAAATAATGCATATATTTTTAATAAGACTGAATATATCATATGTAATCAACACATCAATGTAAGTATGGTCTGATATAAGAAACTGCAAACGGGTGTACCCGTATTACTTTCTTATTTTATGGTGGCTAGAATCCCATTTAATAATATAATATAAAACATTTACTTAGAAGCCGCATCATTACAAATACCTAACATAGATAAACAATAGTAGATTGTTAACCAAGGGATGAAAGGCACTCATTTCTGCCGAGGTATTAATAGTCCGAGGCTGAAATGATGCCTTTCACCCAAGTTAAACACTCTAGTTTTCATTTCGAATACGAGGAAAGTAACATGCATGTGTTTTTTTAAAACATGACCAAGTCTAATTTTTTATAGTATTTCTTAAGGGTAGGTACGGTTAACAATTTAGGCAAAAGTATCGTTATTTATGGAATGGAGAGTCAAATATCAGAATGGAAATTGTATAACAAATCCATTTAAACTCAAATTAGAATTGCTTATCGTAAAAAAAATCGTACTACGAACGTAAAATGCTGTAGTGCAGACACGTATCATTTTCCGCACACCTTTTAGAACAACAATGACCGTCTTTCAGAGCATGAGAAATGAAAATAAATGAGATGTGATATCGAAATGGTCATCACTCTTAAAAAAACCTATCAACCAATATAGTGTGTCAAATTAAATTTTCAGGTATCCAATTCCTTGATACGAACATCGGTACTGTGATGATGTACCAGAACTACACATTTTCCAAATGTAGTGGTACGAGATATCGCTTGCGATGCTCCAAAGCATTTAGGGGGAAATGTAAAGCCAGGCTGAAAGTAGACGACGATTTTAATGTAATTTTCGCAGTCACCGAGCATAACCATCCAGCACCAGTTTATATGAGAAGTGAAGATGGAACTTACATTAAACTTGAATCGTAGGTTAGAGCTAATTGTGTGCATGTAAATGTAATTTCAACAGATCATCATAAGTTTTGGTATTTATTACACCATATTCGACTACTCATGTTAACAGATCTAAAGCGGCGTTCCGATTTTTGTAATCGATAGGTAACTAATTGATTCCATATTGATATGGTATTATTCTCAGCGCACGCTCTCGTGCTTACCTATTGTTACGAGCGACGCAAAGAGTAATATTATATAAATAACATAGTATATATCTGAATGTTACTCTAAATAGTCGTCTCTGTAATATGAGTAGTCGGAAGTCAGTGATTCGAGTGGTTTATTTACAAGGCATCGCTGGACTTTGTTGTGAACTAACCTGTTACTTATGTATATATCACTACTAAAGGCTGAAATAATTTAGGAAATATGTTTTCTAATTCATATGTATAAGCTTTTCAAATGCGCCGATCGGTTAAATTCCAATTGCTACTGAATTGCCTCAGGAAATATAGGTAGGGGTGTCTATGAAAAATTTAGATTTTAGAGAGAAAGCACGAGCAGTCAAAATTGAAATTTTTACATGATTCAAATTTAGGTTAATATATTGTTCAGTGCACCAACATCCATGTATTCGCTAATTAGGTGTGGGGAACTTATATTTTTTTGTATTAGGTAAGTATATTGAATCGTGTAAGATAAAAGCACAGGGGTATTTTAAATAAATAATATTTTTTTATCTAATCTTTCATCATACGTCTTTCACTAAAAATAGATCTTTGTAAACTTTTTTTTAGTTATTTATTCAGATAATGACTAACCGAGTTTTTCATCTTTTAGTTGACGCTGGTAGCACCGATGATGACCTTGCAAGTGACGAAGACTACGAAGGTGAATCTGATATTGAATGTGACTTCGGATTCGAATGCAATGTCGAAATCTTGGAGTCCGAGGAAGAAGATTCAGTCGATGACTGGAGTAACGAAAAGATAAAGTGCAATATACTTCCTTTTAGCAACACAACTGGTTTGAAAGTTGAGGATATAAAAGCAAATGAGGCAATGGACTATTTCGATATCATTTTTACAGATAATTTTCTAACAGATCTTCTAAGGAATATGAACGATCAAGCACTAAAGTTGTTTCAGCTCAAAGATCCTGCGTTTGCTAGAATGACTAAGTTGAAACCATTCACAATGAATGATTTGAGAGTATTTTTGGCGTTGTACCTGCACATGGGCATAATTCAGATGCACGGAATGAGTGACTATTGGAACAAAGGCGAAAAGTTTGGACTTAATTTTTTCACTAAACATATGGCACGCAATTTATTTTTGAGAATGTGGCGATGTATTGATTTTGATCCAAAAGTTAAGGTTGGGGACTTTGATAAACTTACTGAATTAATAAACAGTTTCAACAACAATATGGCCATAGCATATCTACCAGATAAAGTATTATGCATTGATAAGAGTCAAGCTGTTTGGAAAGAGACAAGCATTCGTTGTAAAAATAAATCTCGTGAAATGGTGAACATTTATCTGCTCTCTGACGAGAATGGTTATGTATTGAAAATCTATGCAGGTACAGAAAAACAAGAGGTTGATAAAATTGCCAAAACCCTGCTTGCGGAAAGACTGGGAGTTGGACATGCAGTTTACATTGAAAACCCGTCGTTGAAATTGGCTAAACATTTAGTATTGAATAATACGCACGTAACAGGTATTTTGAGCCTCAAGCAAAACGATTTACCAACAACTTTGAATGATGTAACGTTGAATCCAAATGAAAAACTGACACTTTATTCAAAACAAGGGATTTGCGCTACAAAATGGCAAGGGCGGCAAACAGTTATGGGATTGTCAACGGAACACGACGACTCCTGTCAAAGTTATACTACAAAAACAGGAAGCAAATACAAACCGAAACTTCTCCTTGAGTATGATAAACACATGACAGGTATAGAAAAGCACCATCATTTCGTATCGTATTATGGGGCTGTGTATAAAAATAAGAAGATACAGTGGCATAAGAAATTGGGGTTACATATTTTAAATATTATGTTCTGCAACGCTTATATCCTTTATAACAAGTCTTCTATCAAGCCTCATGCAATTCAGGATTTCAGATTAGCGCTAATCGATGCTTTGGTTTCTAATAACAAAAACGTTAAGTTTATTCCTGTAGCCGAGTCATTTACTTTGCACACACCATATAAATTACCGAGAGATCCAAAAAGCAATAGGATCAAAAGGAAGAGGTGCGTATATTGCTGGACTACGACCAATAAAAGGATCGACACAGCTAGTTATTGTCCTAAATGTCCGAATGCTCCAGGATTGTGTCAGGGCAAATGTTTTGAGGAATTCCATGCAATGCATAACTTAACATAAGAAATTGATGTTAGAATTAATTTAGCTTCTTCCTCTTGTATCTTATACTGATTGCCATGGTATTTGTGATGGTGTGATCTCATTTTCTGATCTGTATGCGTGGTTAGAAATACCAAGTATGTACCTTTAATGTCAAATGTGATTACAGCATGAAATGCAATAATCCTGACAAAAATGTTTCGTTACGTTATGTTGGAGGAATACTACATGTAGGTTAGTATTAATAGTATATGACTAGACTTCACCTTAATAACTACAACCTAATTGATGATCATGAAATAAATCATAGATTAAGATTTAGATTTTTTTAGGAAGAATTAGTAAGTATTTGAAGTTTATAGGCAAGGTGAAGGTAAAAAACATTAAAATAAAACTCTAAAGAAAAAATGCTTACTTTATTTTTAACTCTAAAATAGAAAGAATTAATTATATAGTGCTTGAGTTGCTTGACATAAAAGAAGTAGCCATTCTTATCGAAGGAGTTTTGCCACATTTAAAAGTCGTTGAAGTCATTGACCATCTTGTTGTGGGTCTTTTCCTGCTGCGTTGAGATGGTCCGACGATCTGGTGAAGGTCCAGGGGAGCCGATGGATGAGAGCAGCGCAAGACCGGTCGTTGTGGAGATCCCTGGGGGAGGCCTATGTCCAGCAGTGGACGTCATTCGGCTGATTTGATGATGATGTTAAAGTTGTTCTGGCGTTAAAGGTTCAGTACGTTCGTATTTTTTTTACTACAACCTTTTCCCTTTACAGCTAACGACTTCTACGTAGTGCCTCTCCGTAACAACAAATCCGTGGTGATGTGTCAAAACTATACGTTTTCGTACCACGGCTCCACTGGCCGCCTGCTGATTTGCTCACGGCGCGCCAGAGGGCGCTGCCAGGCGCGAGTCAAGTTTAACGCGAAGGGGGAAGTGGTTTATGCCAACCATGAGCATAACCATCCACCGCCGCAGCTGCATATGACTTCTGATGGGCAATATATTAAACTATAAAGCGATAAATAAAGCATTTTCAATACTCGTTAGACGGATGATCAAACGAGCTGGAGCCTGAAAGGTTTTGGAATGACTTTAATTGATGTTTCTCTATTTAACAACGAAAAGATGGAACGGATTTACTTTAGTTATGTATGGTAGATAACTTATTTTTGTGATTGAACGTTTTTTGTTCCTTTGTAGTATACTCATATTTGTAACAATGAAATTCGTTTTTAGGATTATTATAATTTCAATTCAATTTCAATTTATTTATTTCCTTTAAGTACAATTTTAAGTTTACATCATGTTGTTCATAAGAGCAGGAAACGATTCCTCCGTACTATATATTATACAAAAATTGTAAATGATTAAATCACTTCCTTTATTTTACTTATGTGCCATCCCTAAGACGTTCGACCCCTCTTCTTTTTGCAAGTTGTAATAGAAAGAGGCGGGGTCAGATCTGAAGCTGACTTTGCATTTAAACCTATTATGTTTGGTCAGATGTCTTCACACTTTGCCTTTTTCCTATGTTAAGCTTGACCTCTTTTGCCCCTAACTTAACAAAACTTTTACTATGCTTACTTAGTACAAGGCGACGATATACAATACTTTTACATATCTTATTTGTGTGTACTTGTTTCAGCTTTTTTAAGCAAAAGACGACTGACTTCGGCTGAAAAAATGAGGCGGTACAGAGAGCGTTTGAAGAATAACCCGGAAAAACTTCAGGAAGTTCGCGAAAAACAGCGACAGTTGATGAAGTTGAACAGACAGAAGAAAATGCTGTGGTGGCAGCATGATTGGTCGTAATGTAATCCAAACCTTTTACTATAAACCGAAATAAATGTCATATACGAATAAAAAAAATCGCAAGACCTCCAGTGTCCAGAAATGGAAACGAACCAGCGTCCTCTGTTTACGCGACAGATGCCTAGTTATGTATTATACTTAGTTATAGAGTAAAATAGAGTAAGTAAAGCTGAGTAAAGCATTACATTTTTAGACATATTTAACAAAATCATTCTGTAACTAACAAATCCTTTTCACGTCTTATGAAGAGTAGCAGATTTCGCTTGTTACAAGTTACAATTAAGGTACAAGTTGGAACCCGGCGACATGTCGCGGCGACATGACTGGTTTCCATGTATTCAATGACCTACCTACCATTCGAAGTCGGCTACACGAAGCCAGCGTCGTGTCTCTCCCCTCACTCGTAACCAACTGCATAATATTACGAATCTCGAAAATAAGTTAAACTGGGCCTAAAGGAGCCCACTGACTATCAGTCCGCCGGACGATATCGGCCTGTCAGCTAGAACAAATATTTGACAGTTCCGAACAACTGACAGGCCGAAATCGTCCGGCGGACTGATAGTCAGTGGGCCCCTTTAGCTTACTGTCAACTACAAAACGTTTTGTGTACATCTCAAGTAGACGAAATGTTAACCATATGCACCACTAATAACCTTGTTTTGTTTAAGTGTATCGGCCGATTTTATCTTACTGTATGTTTAAATACCCTCTATCTTATATTAGTTCCTTCGCTAATTTCATGCAAAATAAATGTATTTGTGTAGTTTTAAGTTTTCATGTAAGTGAATTGACAAATTCTTAGCGAGAATAAAGAATCTTAAACCTAAATATGGCGCTACCGTTCTGCAGTCGGGTTCGAAATTAACACAGCGACATGACCCGGCGTTTTGTAACTTTATTGGTACGAGCCGGGTATCGGATCCCCGACTCCCGGTTAAGAAGTCGCACTACTTATCCCTAGGCTATCAATGCTTTGAAAAGTTTAGACTTTTTGTAGATGATATTAGATTATCTTGTTCTATAATAATTAATTAATAATATTCATAAGGCTTGTAGGCTCGTCTATGTGTTTTTAGACAAAATAGCAAAACACTCTTGAAATAAATAGTTAGATACCTTAATGTTTGATATTCACGTGTGTATGTATGTTTAAAGGAAATAAATAAATTGTTAATTTACTTTATTTTCATTTCATACAAAAATTGTGTGCTTAACTCTTAAAAGGTGCATGAGTTAATTTGAATGAGAAGAGTCGAGAAATGTATGAGTCCAAATACATTATATGACTTTTCTCTTTCCGCACAGGCTCTAATATTAGGTACAGTATTAGTGATTGGCTTTATTAGGATTCCGTGAAACCCTTATAATTTTTATCACACTATTAGGTACATCTTATGAAATTTCTTATGATCAAATTTTTGCGGTTTTCTAAAGCGCTGTCACAAAAATCATGTACTTACATGTAAAGCCTCCCAAGGAATATATAATCACGCGCCATGTTGCGGAGTTTCACTGGAACTATTTTTTTCATAAGAAAAACACCAATGAAGCTTGGTTTATGTTGCCTTTTATTATTAATTTTCAGCAGGTACTTTGTCTTTACATAATGTGTTTAAAACGTTGCGAATCATTTTATTATTGTTTATAGGTATCATTTGACTCTGTATTCTTAAAGGTTTTATTCGAAGGTTTTAATTTCGTAATCCTAGCTCTCTTCAACACATTAACGTTTCAGAAACCCTCGAATATCTGACACTAAACAGCGGCCGGCAGATCATCATGTACCAAGGCTTCACCTTCTGCTACCACCAGCGCGGCACTAACCGCCTCCAGTGCTCCAAGAAAATCAGCAACCGCTGCGAAGCCAGACTCAAGCTCGACGACCATGGCGTAATCGCCTTCGCCGATACGAGGCATAATCACCCCCCACCTATTTATATAAAGTCTGATTGTGGCACGTATGGGCGTGTACGCATACGTCGGAAGTAAGTTGGTGTATAAAATCGTGTTGTTGATGATTGAAAGAATGCAATGCGAATTCGCTCGCCTGCTAAATTATTCAAATAAATAAAAAGGACTGATTTATATATAACTTTTAAGCTATAGCTTTGATAGTGCACGCCGTTGTATGAAAACCTTGCACTTTGTGACTATGCGCTGAAACTTGGCACAGTTGATTCTTAGCTGGTGTTGAGTAGATTCACACCGGGAGCCATCGAGAGCCACGACACATTTAGTGGAGGGGAGGGGGAGAAGTTCGACGCTGCCGCGCTTCAATTGAAGGAATATTTCTCTAAATATATTAGGGCATGTGTTATATATTTTTCGGATAAATTAAGGATGAGATTTATTTTTAGAACAAAAAGCACTTTCTAACAAAAAAAAAATAATGAAGTAGAAAAAACTAAAAAACGTATTTTTTTTAATTACCAATTTTTTTAAAGTTTAACAGGAATCTCATAACAAAAAATATGGTCGTAAAGCTACACTTACTTAGTTTTCAAAAATATATAGTTTATTATATAAATCTGTTGATAGATGGGAGATAAAAAATAATATTAAGCGTGGGTGATCTCAAATATCTCAATGTATGATCGTCCGTGAAGTAGGGTTTAGGTATTGTTTTAAACACACGAAAGGTGAATATATTTTATTGTTTTAGGTCTCTTAGTATTTTAAACGAAACAACGCAATGTACATTTATTTTATATAGGTACCTATTACAAAATTCATTGCACAGACAGAGGTCTGAACATTTAAGCTGCCTGTTTTTGCAATTGCACCAGTCGCGGCACTGTTTTTTGAATTTGCACCTGACAATTTCTAGACATAGGTACTTCTGGAGCAACAGGCAAGTCCGTCCATGTAGGCTCCCATTTGTTGTTGACCTTAAAGGTCCCAGGTTCGATCCCCAGTAATTGTATGCTGGGACATGACCTTTTTTATTTTCTTTACACTTAAACTTCCTATTGTTTTTTTTTTTCATTTTTTTATTTATTTATTTTGAAAAAACTGAAAAGAATCGTATTGTTGATTGATCAAGCGCGGGCTACAAGCTTTTATTTGCTAGCCCTAAAAAAATGTTTTTCTTTTTTTGTCATTTTAATTTTCGAAATTATTCAAAACGGCAGAGCCATACATTTCTGGCATGCTCACGGGGTCTACCGCTCACAGAGCTAATACTCGTATTCTAATGAAGTAGGTAGATAATTGGTTATTAGGCATTAATTTCGCCATTTGTGCATATATTTTTGTTATTTTAAATAATTAAATCACTCAGTGACATAAAATTCAAATATTCTGTAGGTAATAAGCTATCTTTATCATATTATAAGTAAAGTATGTGTAATTAAAAATGATGTTAATTTAGTCATGCTATGGGTTTATTGAGAAAGGTGGGACGACGCTTATGAGCAAGAGACCATGACCTTTGCTTGGGTTCTTTCGTAACGCAAAGGTTTTCCATCAGGGTTTAACGTGGAAACGCAGCTGTGAGCGTGATGGGTACCTTTACGTTACAGACGGTGGGCGCGTTTTATAATTAGTATTTTTTTGTTAGGTATGTGAATTAGGTACGATTATTTTATTTTAAAACCATGTTGCTTATGAGATTTGTGAAAAAATTTAAATCGATAAATAAATATATATATATTTAGCATGTCTTTCCTTATCCTTTGAAATAAATATTGGAATGGAAACAGCCATTTGAAACATTTCTAGCTTTTTCCATTTCTATGGTTTTATTTTAAGTATTTTTGCGTCTGGTCATTCTGTTCTCAAAATGGTTTCCTTTTATAGTTTGAAACGACACTTCGGCCCTTAAAAACAGGCGCCAAGTTTAAAAATGTAGGCGTAAACAGTTGTCCACCGATATAAAATTTGAATTTTATTTTGCTACAATATAAATTTACTGCTTTTTCGTGATGGCTATATTTCTTACTTACTTATACTTACTTATTCTTATTACGTTTACGAGATAACGTTGCCATCTGATCGGACCCAATTCGTAACGAGAATCTGCTTACAGGCATGGCGTCATTTTGCGTCAATGTTATAAGAAATGTATATTTGTGTAAATAAAATATTGTTACATTTCTTTACTGTACTTTTATTAACATTTACACTAAATACCAAAGTACTATTTTTTTAGCCTATTTGTGTGTCCCACTGCTGCGCAAAGTACTCATAATCTCGATAGTTCTAACGATCCCCAAACGCTACGACGATGCAGTGGTTTATCAAATGGCCTTCTGTTTCCATCGTCAGACCCAATCTATTTTGCCATATTACTCCGTTATCCATTTAAATAGCTTCTAAGTATTTTTCACCTAGCGTCCCTCATGCTTAAACAAAATTTCAGATGCCAGTGTTCTGGTATACGAAGTCCTATCCAGATCCGGGGAGACTGGACACCCAATCCGAATATTAGTTGAAAACTATACTTTCCAGACCAGGCACCAGACTAACTTCCGATGCACAACCAGCAAAAGGTTTGGATGCAAAGCGAGATTGGAACTGGAATGTGCTGGTGGTGCTATAAAAAAGTGCAACTTGGAACATAACCACCCTCCGCCTCTGATGTATAGAGCGAAGGATGGTACTTTGATGCGGTCGGTGCCGCAACAATACTGGTAGTTTATCGTCACATACTATTGTAGGGCTTAAAACAACGAGCTGGCAAAAAAATCAAGCGGGAAAGCTGCAACACGTATCGCTACGAGGCACAGACCACCCCTTTTCTGTGCTACGAGGCCACAAATTTGACCGAGATGGCCGGCTCTTACGACTGTATGCACGTTGATTTTGACCCCATAGTAGCCGTAAAAGTTGCGCACCCAAATTAATGGGTGCTAAGGGAAAATGAAATTGGAGTTTTATGGTAGTGTTTTAGTGTATAAGTGAATTTCATTAGTGTAGATTAAGAACAATAAGACATGGCTTAGGTAAATAAATACTGTAGTTGTTAAGAGTAGAACTCAATACCAATAAGGTAAAGTTCGTGAAACAAATAAATTTTCATAGTCTTTCAATCAGCCTCTCCCGAAGAGGGACGGAATGGTAAAAATAAGTCAGGTAGTAAATTAGTACATACGTGCATGAGGGGGCAAACAATAGGTATAATGCACGTGTGTGTTACATATGTTTTTTTTTGCGCGGCTTATTCTGGCCGACATAACTATTATAAAACATTAGAAAAATGATAAATAAATGTGTTAAATTAAGAATTATTAAAATATTTTCATGCTAAATTTGAACGCGTTTTATTGAAATTCATTAAATTGGACGATTTGCGCGGTATTTTTTATTTGGACAGTTTTTGTTGTTTGTAAAATTAAAATTACAAAAATAATATAGTTTTAAAGAAGGAAATAAAGTTAATATTTTGGAATCCATTTTCATGAATTCAAAATAGTATTTTTACAGGTTTGCAATTCCAGTTCATCTACTCAGAACGCCGAAGATGTCGGCTCATTCTACTGCATGAATACACTTTCTGCAAGACTAATAAGACCTCCAGAATGTGGTATTGTTCAAACAGAATGGCTAAGAGATGTCCTGCTAAGCTAGCCCTTACAGACAATTATGAAATTAGGCGGTATAGACTAGATCATAATCATGAACCTCCGAAAATAAACGATGGCTACGACGTTAACTATTATGATTCCATTTTGCCGTGACCAAAAGGAAACAAGCAGATTATACGAGTGGATGAGGTTAGCACAAGTCGCGCTATAGAAGTCCCCCTCGACTAAAATGATATGTATTACATAGTGCCAATAGGGAGATATGGGCAGAATTGTAATCTAGATACATTTTACTAGTAATCTATTGTGTTGTGTTACACAGCCAATGATTTTATTACGCTTATGAGGAAATAAATGCAATAAGCCTAAATCAAAACGTTAGTTACGTACAATTAAAATGGCAAATAACTATTGGTCATCGTCATCGGCGTCTTATTTGAAAATAAATTGCAATTTTTTTTTCAATATTGCACAATAAAGTATTTTTTTGTATTTATAATTTATTATTCAAATTATGAATTCTTGTTATTTTTGTGAATACTATTAAAACAATTTACTTTAACGAAAATTTGAGTTTAATGGTTAATGGAGTAGGTTAGTAGGTAGGTTAGTGGAGTGTTTAATGGGTAATTAAGTTGAAGTTTTATTTTGAAATTCGGAAATGCATAAATTCAAGTAGAACTTGGGCACATGAGATTATTGTATTGTAAATTAATTTTTAACAAGCAGAAAAGTCTCACCCAAGGCAGTAATTTTTCCACTTTTAAATTTATTGTATTGTAGTTTTATTATGTACGATACTAGAATGTTCGTGAGGTTTTACAAGTCAATACCGCGGCTTTGAATGCAGATCTCGTTGTCAACAAAAACCACCGATCCCTTGAGACATCCTAACATCTCAAGAGCTACTAGTCTCAGGCTTAGGGTGTAATATCCCGTACCATACTAGTAATAATGTATAGTGCCTTGGTCTATCGATTGTCAAAAGGAGAGGATAGGAAGAAACTAAAGTTAACTATCTAAATAAAATGAATCAATACATATTGTGCAGTTTATAAACTAAAACAAATATGTTGAATAATTTGGATATTTTGATCTTATGAGTCTATTTAAAAGATTTGTCTGACGCGTTTAATAAAACCGCTACCACATTAACTAGTTCTATCCCCATTTATAATTTTTTAATTAATTATTTATAAATAAAAAAAATAAATTGTGCTGTAAATCTCACATCCATTTAATATAGTCCTAAATTACTGACATCAGTGACACCCCGATGCGTCGCAAGACCGCCGCGTTCGATTGCTTCAATTAGGATAAGAGAATTCCTTAGTCAATCCTTTTATTGACATCTCGCGAATTGATGAACAATGAAGACTTATTCTTCTTTACAGACATTAAGGCAGAGTTCATCAAGTCAGAAAGAGGCACCTGTCTTCTCATGATAGAGGGCTTCACGTTTTCCAGGGGCAACAAACATTACAAATGGTGGAACTGCTCCAGCAAGAATACTAGAAACTGCAAAGCCAAGGTTTTGTTCAACCAAGATAATAAAATCTCTAAATTCTTCCCGGATCACAATCATAAACCTCCGAAGTATTTTAAAACGCCTGATGGAAAATTTATTAAGTGCTAGGTGAATTATGCTGTATTGGTACTTGATTGGTAGAATCTAACCTAGATTTAATAAACTAAAATGATGACGTAATTTGAGATTAAAAGTTATTCGCTTAGATAAATTGGATAAGCTCTATTTTAGATTGATCGTGACACTTAAATTAGTTGGTATCCATAATAGCTATATGTGACGAATTGAGTACAAGTAAAATTACTTATATTATTACAATTACTATGTGTGCTTACTTTAAGTGTTTTGTTACAATACTTGTATCAATAAATTAAATACAAACCTTTTTTTAAATCGGAACATTTTTTTAAAATTAAAATACAGGTTATCATTTTAACAAAATTGAATATTATTCAATCCTGCGTTGGCGCTTGTATAAGTTTAAATCTATCTTAATTAAGTATATGCTTTCATGATATATGTTTCTCAATAAACACCTTATTTTTTAGCGGGCAGCGAGGTATCTTACCTACTATTTACACCGGCCACAAGCAAGCACCAATTGATAATGCTCCAAGACCACACCTTCCGGCAGACCACCAAGGACAGTCGCTACTGGAGCTGCAGCCGGCGCACCATCACCAGATGCCAGGCCAGGATCAGGTTCAACGAGGCCAAGGAGATCTCGTTCCTCAACCTTAGCCATAACCATCCTCCTCCCAGATACAAGCCCTCTCAAGATGGGAAGTTGGTCAGATTGTAATATTGCCAGGCACCAAGGATAGTTGCTACTGGAGCTAAGGTCGATGCACTATTATCGTCAGATGCCAGGCTAGGACCAATTTCGACGAAGCCAGGGTGAATTCTTTCTCAACCTTAGCCATAACCATACTCTACTCAAAAAAGCCATGGAATGTTGGTTAAGTTGTATAAACTAGGCTGATTTGCTATAAAAAAAAACGGAATGCGAAATTCTGTGCATAATTGGGGTAGCAGGGATGAATTTCTATACGAAAATTAACCAATATTATTATTCTTATTAATTTATTATGAAGTAACAAATTTTACATTTTGTCAAGACTAATCTTATTAAGGGGATCCCATGCCCCAATGACCTTCGATTTAAATCCCTTAGTTTTTTAATGTTTTTTGTAGCTTATCATATTAACAGCAACAGATTTTAGCAATATAATATCCCATATTTACTTCAAAGTTCATCGTTTTCGAAATATTTGGCATCAAAGTTGAACAATTTTAGGCCAAAAACTGGTTTTCTGGCCATAACTTTTGTGTTAATTAGTTTAAAATTAAAACCTTAAAAACAATCATAAATAAATAAGTATTCATTTTTTTTACAATCCGGTAGACAAAAATGGAGATAAAAGATTGAAGAACCGATAGCCGCTTGTCTTATAATTCTATATGTAGTGCAAAAGTAGGAGATACGATTCAAAACTTGTCAAAAATCGATGAAAACCTCAGGTAGCCCCTTAAGCAAAACTTGACCACATTGTAATTAAACAGAGGCATCATGTTTTCTCTCTCAATATTTGATCCATTTTTGTCTTTATACAACCCCCACGAAAGTTGTCTGTTGCAACTAAAATTTTATTTACTACTTTTTGTGTTTTTAATTAACTTTTTTTGTACTATTTAGTTCAAATTAAGCGTATGTAATTACTTGTCTAAATTCTACATTAAGATTTTTTTTATAACTTGGATTTTATTCGAGCTATACGATGTATTCTATATTTCTAAATCAATTTGTGTTTTTTGTATATACAACTTTTAAAATAATATATGGCGTGTTTAAGAAGAAAAATCCTGTTTGTCAAAGTAGCTAATAGCTAAATATAAAACCATCATTTGTTCAAAATGTAAGTATAAAATTGCTATTAACATTATGTTGCTCGTTGCATTAATTATTAAATATTTGTAATGTTGCAACGGCAACTCTTTGGTAACTCGTTTTATTTTTGAAGTGTTAACGTAAGTTTAAAATCAAAAAAAGATTTTTTTTTAAGATTTTCTCTACGAAGTCATCGAGCTAGCCACAGCAAAGAAACCCATGTTGATGGTCCAGGGAGAGACCTTCAGAATGACCATGAATGACAAACGATACTGGAGTTGCAGCAAAAGGAACATGACCAAGTGTAAAGCGAAGGTCAGGTTTAATGAAGCTGGGATCGTCGTATTCTTTAACCTGGATCACAATCATCCGCCCTCAAAATTTTATAAAACAGCAGACGGGACGTACATCAAGTATTCTTAGATAATGGGTATTTTTGGAAAATTGGAGATGTAATGATTGTGTAAGGAGGGTGTCATTCGTGCATTCAGATTTGCACGATAGGCTTGGCGTACAAAAAATATAAGGTACAAGACAGCTTTCTCCTTCTTATAGTTAGCTAAATCTGGACGCTATAAAACTGACATTTGCATGACAGCATTATCGACATTTTTATGGATATATTAGACATCTGGCCAGGTATCTGACGGACAGATCGATAATATTCCTAGCTGAATGCGCTTCAGGCGACGCCATGACGCGGATGATTTGGAAGTTTTTTTTATAAGATTAGTGTTATTTTATGTTTCACAATGTGTGCCTAACTTGATTCGGTTGTTACATTAGTAATTAAACAATAAACAAAAAAAAAGTCAAATATTGATAATTATTGGTACTTGATGAATTTGTAGGTTTTGGAATAATACGGGGCATTATTTTCATTGTCCATTTAATATTTGTTTGTTGTATTTAATTAACCGTGTAACTGTGTTCCTCGTGTTTCTTTTTCATGTAGGGTCAATAAAGCTTAATACATAGACACCAATATTTTGCCATTGTTTTTAATTGGTTTTTATAAGAAGCAAAAATTTAGTTTTAATTCTTAAAAAACGCCCTGTTCACGTATTTATGAACCCTTCGATAACTCAGCTGGTCCTAGGTTCCCTAGCGTATTAAAAACTTTGGACAGGCATTGCAATCAACCAATATGGGATAGCCACTAACCTTGAGCACACGCCGATGATTTTCGGGGATCCTGGTCCTTCTTCAGCTAGCTAGCAATTCCAGGGCCTTGAGAGGTCGTCACACACGCCTTGTAAACTGATTGTTCGCAAACACCACCGAAATACCAAATTTTTGAAATATTAACACACAGAGAAACATGCGTTGCAGGCCGCGCCCGAGCCGCAGTGGCTGACAGTCAGAGGTGTTGAATCTACCTCCGAATTTGCTCCGAACCGGCATACCCTCATATTAAAAAGATTACAATGCCCGAACACGCCCCAAACAGTTCTTTTTTTGTCTGCATTGTCATTTACCACTTGACTTCATACTTATCTTTTCCAGAATATTCATACGAGTTTATCCAGCTAACAAATGCCAAAAAACCAATGTTATTGCTGCAAAGTCACACATACCGGATGACCAACAATGAAGAGCGCCATTGGAGCTGCACTAGAAGAACGCACACTAAATGCCGCGCTAAGGTCCGGTTCAACGATGCTCGAGAAATTGTCTTCCATAATCTTGAACACAACCATCCTCCTCCTAAATTGTTTAAAGGATCTGACGGCCAATATATTAAGCTGACCAAGTGACTAAAATTTTGGTATCGTATGAACACTAATACAATTATGCTCCACCTCTATTGAAATGAAAGTAATGGTTTCATGGATAATTGGAATCTTACCACTTGTTACCACTGGTCCAATCCAAATAAGTATAATTTAATTAAAGCTAGTGGCTTATAATTAAACTGTTTAAATGTGTGTCTTCTTTAAAACGGGTGCCGTTTAGTAAAGGAGGTACTTTCTCATGTTAGGATTAGACCGTCTCAAAAGGATATTGTTTGAACGCATCCATGAACACGCACATTAGTTCATCTATTTAGATCTTACTTTTATGTCTAACCTTTTATCTTAAATTCTTTTTAAATTCTACTTTTAGTGAATATTAATTCCTATTGTAAATATACATGGGTAATACTGGAAGTTTTTTTTAATGAGCGACTGAGAGATCAAGCAATGAAAGAAAAAGTTTATTGTTGGGAAATTGCAGTTTGAAGATTGTATGTCGAGCGTTGTTTATAATTTAAACACATTTTTCGTGTTAGAATTTTATACGACTTTCAAAGTGCCCTCATTCGACAACAAAGTTATACCAGGCTTCGAGTATTATACAATACAATACGTTTATTTGTCGAAAAGCAGGCAGTGTTGTTACAAACAGGTGTTACATACATATATATTAAGTGCTCCACTTTTGGCCATATGAAGCATACAAATATTTAACGTGAGTGGCGGTGAAGCTCATGAGATTCAGTTTAATTATCATCATAATAATAATACAATAATAAATGTCAACTATTTACATAGGCCACGTTCTTATCAACTAATGTCAAAATTCTAATTGTTAAATGTCAAATTAATTAATTATTTAAATTATATAATTTGGATTACATTAGGTATATTATATGTAATATAGCCCAATTTGCGTGCGACTGTTTATTAGGTTTACTAGGTTTATTATAACTTTAGTCGCTTTTATATTAATCTTACGGAGGATAATCGCAATTGTGTGCTCAATCATAGAAAGTTTAAAAAATATCAGCAGATGCAGAAAATCCAAATGAGTCAAGAAAAAAAAACCTATTATTCACATACTAACGTCAGAAAACATAAATCTAAATAAATACCTCACAACCGCCATACAACACCATCGTTGCCCAAATTTTCATAAAGAGTGCCTTAGGAAAAATGGGCCGTATAAATACTTTTCAGGTTTATCCCAACGTAATGAAAATTTGTATGCATTGTCAGAAAGAGTTAAGAAAAGCGATTATAAAACAAAATGATGCATATCTAAATACTACAGTTTAAGAGATTAAATTAACTTTCAGTATGACCTGTGTATGTATAGGTATTAGTTATTGGGTAAACTGCACTCTGGGTCCCAAGAGACGTGCTTTGCCTAGTTTGGGGACTTTGGGGTTCACCAGATAGTGTTTTTTGGTTGTAAAATTATTTCTTGTCAATAAACGTTTTTTTTTTTCATAATTTCCATTTTTGCGTTTCTTCCTTTATATTAATATACATACCTTAGTGTATACATACAAATATATCATCATCATCATCATCATATGTCGTCTTCTGGTATCCACAACACAAGCTTTATTGAGTTTATTATGGGACTAGTTTATGTATGTAAAACTGTCCTATAATATTTATTTATCATTGTTATTTTAATGTTTCATCTAAAAGATAGAATATATAGTAGTTTATGTGACTGCTACATAATGAAAGGCATTAAAACTCGAGTGTGAGTTTATGAAACGAACGTAGTGAGTTTCATAATAAAAGCACACGAGTGTTTTAATGCCTAATTATGTACAGTTACATACACTGCTTTATCTACACACATATTATAAACTTTCTATGATATATTCACTAACCTCATATTACAGCCGACATTGCTGGGGCTCTCTGGCGGAATTCGCGGATATGAGGTGGCGTCTCCGAAATATCTTTATCGCACATTTATACGAAACTTCACTAGAGTTACTTTAAAAACAACAAAACAAATAATTTTTTTACTTACAAACTAATTAAAAGATAAACTGCACGTCAAATGGCGGCAAAGCAAACTTTTTTCACGCATGTCACGCATCCGTAGTTTTTTTTAAATTCAGAGACGAACTAGAGTGGGGGTCGATTGCCATATCGTTTGATACCAACTAACAAGCGCGATTTGTCAAACTTGTATGCAATTGACATTTCATTTCGAATAAAACGTCATCTCGACTGATATTAGAATAGAGGTCAAATCAAATTTCTTTGTTTTTCAGAGGTGTTCGAAATTTGAATAAAATAATATTATAGAAATCGATGTTTTTATTTAGCAATAATAACATTTTCACAGATAAAAAATTTGCTGTAACAAAACAGTTTATCTTAATGTTGGCCATTATTTAAGGATTTTGAAGGCATCATAGAGGGTTTATGATATGTGTGTAGATAAAGTTAGTAATCACATTGCCACATTATTGACAGAGCATTGGCGAAGCTTTCAGCTTGGGCAAACTTTCGATTTATTGAGTTTTAAGCTATGCTCGCTGTGTCTGCAGCTCACAGAGCCACTAGTATTTTTACTAAAAGATTTTCATTTTCAGGTTTGAATTACGAGTTCATTCAGTTAGGAAGTCAGAAGAAGCCGCTCTTGCTCCTCCAGGACTACACTTTTGCAATGAATGGCACCTGCGAGAGATATTGGCGGTGTAGCCAGAAGCTCTCTTGCAACTGCCAAGCTCGAGTTCGGTTCAACTGCCAGAAAGCTGTGGTGTTTTATGAGCTTCAACACAATCATGTTCCTCCTAAATTGTTTAAGGTCGCGACAGGGAAATACATCAAAATGTAGTTGATTATATATTTGCTATTAACGTATTCTATTATATGCTTATACTTAAGAAATTCAAATTATTAAATTATCTTTTTATTCTTATTAGGTACCTACATCATCTCTTTATTTAAAACTATCTTTTGCCCGCGACTTCGTCTGCGCGGACTTACTAACAGCAGCTAAAGCATAGCGCCTGGAAAAAAATTCATAGCAATTATTCAATTAGAGCATATTTTGCACACAAATTAGCAGACACTTCATTAATTATCTCAATTCCACCCCGCTTTTTACTTTCTTAAGGGATGATTTTCGGGATAAAAACTATCCTATGTCCTTCTCAGGGACTCTATCTCTATGCCAAATTTCATCTAAATCGATTCAGCGGTTTAAGCGTGAAGAGGGAACACACAGACAGACAGACAGACAGACAGTCAGACTTTCGCATTTATAATATTAGTATGGATGTTTTTGTTTGTCGTATTTACTCTTACGTATATAAACCAGATCATCTACGTTTCAAGTTGAAGATCTAGACTGCTTAAGTACTATGAACGACAGATATGACTATACAGAAAATTCACATACATACTTGCCTAGTTAAGGAATCTGCAAGATAAAATCTGGAATATCTTACAAACTTATAATACTCTTAGTTTTGAATTATTAGTTACTTTAATTTGTACGATTTGTGATTTGTGTGTGTACATTTTAACCAATAACTTATGTTAATTCTTTCATTTCTTTGTTATTTTGATTCGAAAGTAAACGATCCCGTCCAATCCCTTAGTATTTTTTGATGATTAAAGTTTTAAAGTTATTTATGATAAACTTTTGTCATGAGTCTGATGACATTAATTCTCAGACTTGACCCACACGACATTACCAAACTTGGCTTACGCAATTATTCGGCTGGCAAGTCTCAAGAAAACCAGGCTGATGCTGCAAAAGCATACATTTCGTTTGACGGACAAAGACAAACGGTACTGGTGCTGTAGCAGAAGAATGTTTACTGGGTGTCCAGCAAGGATACAGTTCGACGAAAATCAAGCTATTGTCACATGACGGCCACGCTATACATTAAAAATTACTTGCGTTTCTATGTGTGAACGGCACGTCTGTACGCGGCATGCGTCATAGTGTGAGTAAGTTGCTTAAAAATAGTACTGAGCGGCCGGCAAACGGCCGTCAAACTGCTGTCGCGGGGCGAAGTAATTCGAGTCGGGGCAGGGCGGTGCGTGGCCGTTCTGTATGATAATACTATTACTTATTTTGTGCTATCGTGTTACACAACCTTCAACACAACCATCCTCCTCCAAAATTAGAGAAATTGAATTAACTATTTTCTACTTGTCGACTGTAATGGTTGAATTAAGATTTCGTATACCAAACTGTAATTGGGTACTTTTCATGTATGGGCTCCCAAGTCCCAACTCAACTATAATATTCATTTCGAAACGGTTTAGGCATCTATAATGAAATTGACCAATCACAGTTCGCCGCGGTTAAGAGGACGAAACAAAACGATAGCTCAAATTAACTATATTATTTTAGGTTGTATAGTAGACACAATTGCTTCATAAGTCAGAAACGTGCATGTGACGCCCTTAATATAGCAATATCCATAGACTACGTTAGCGTTACTTGTTAGTTTCCATAGGCTTACGGAGGCCAAAATCGAGAAAAAAAAACTGTATAAAAATTGAACTTAACAAGGAGCAAGTATCAGGGCTTCATGACTTACGAGAAGGTGTCGTTGACCAACCCGCCAGGCCTCGGCGGCCGGGGCGCGTACGAGTATGAAGGTATCGCGGCTGCTCTCGTATCTTAGCTGTATATGTACCTATACTTTAGATTTGTTTACCTATATGATTCTACTAGTTATTATTTTTAGAAAAAGTATTGTATATTATTGTGATATATGTAAGCAAGCTTTTCAATCTCGTACCCAATATGGCCACTCAACAAGCTTTGCGGCCTTAACACGGTACTCGACTGAAAAGCTCTCCATTATATCACGATTGTATAATAGCTATTTATGCAACAAGTGCGGAAAGGGTATGATTTCCGGCGAGTGGAATTTTATTCACGAGTGAGCAAAGCGAGCGAGTGTATAAAGGAATACGAGTCGGAAATCATCTTTACGCACGTGTATCATACAATGTTTTACTATGCATTGTGCGAGTAAATAAAAAAAAACATATAATGGCAAATAAGTTTAATTATTAAAAAATTGAAATAAAAAACACTAGTACGGAAAAGTGCTCTTTTCCGCACTAGTGCGAGAAAGTAGCACCATATGTACTGTAAAAAAAAATTGAAAACAATAAGGACTAGTGCGGAAAAGTAGTACTTTCCGCATGATATGGCTCCGTAGGAAACGCACTTTTCAAGCACATGCATTGTAAAATACTATTATACCACTGTGACTTTTTTGAAAACAGTTATTAGATCTTTGTAATGATCGCACGAAGTTTTTTAACAGTGTATGGACCAAGGTCTGAAATAAATGATTTCTTTTTTATTAATTCACTTTATTTAACACAGTCAAGCAACAAGGTACCGTTCCTGTATTTAAATGATGAGTATCGGTCTCTCCCGAGCGAGGTCAACTATAATCTGACTTCGTCGGAAAAGTATCCGAGAATACTCCAACAGATAGTTGTCTTTAAATCTTATGCCAATCATTATTTCAAACGTATGGTACGAGTTTATCCAACTGGCAAGCGCTAAGAAACCTATGCTTATGCTGCAAAACCACACGTTTAGGCTGACGGGCAATGACGAGCGTTATTGGAGCTGCAGCTGAAGGACCTACACCAAGTGCCTTGCAAGGATCCGCTTCAACGATGCTCAAGCCATCGTGTTCTACAAACTTGATCACAACCACCCTCCTCCAAATTGTTTAAATCATCTGAAGGGAAATATATCAAGCTATGAGCCATAAGCTGTACTTATTTTTCGTTAAATAGATCTATCGACAAAATTTGGGTTTATGTTGATAACACTTTACTTATAAGTGACCTCTTTAATCTTAAGTCTTCTGTTATCTTGAGTGATGTTATTGTCATCAATATTGTGACTTTTCTTTACAGGTTTATCTTACGACTTTATCCAAGTGAGTAATCAGAAAAACCCTTTGCTGCTGATCCAGAACTACACCTTTGGCCAAACTACCGGAGGTCACAAATATTGGAGCTGCAGTCAGAGACTGTCGTCGAAGTGCATGGCAAGAGTTCGATTCGACGACCAAGGAGTCCTAGTGTTCTATGTGCTCGAACATAACCATGATCCTCCAAAGTTTTATAAATCATCAGAAGGATTATATGTCAAGGTTAAATAATAAAAGGTACACTTTCCTTAAACTGTTTAAATTTTATTTAAACCCATTTTTAATACATAATCCCTTTGACTTTATCCGGATTTCTGTATAGACTAATTTCATCCCATGACCCCGAATCAAACACCACGTTATATGTATTTTTTCTCTTTATCTTGTGACTTTCTTTGTAGATGTGGTCTACGATTATATTCAAATGGGGAACAAGAAAAACCAGCTGCTCCTGATTCAAAATTACACCTTTTGCCGGTCAACCCGCGGTTACAAATATTGGAATTGCAGCGAGAAATTCTCTTCCAGATGCTTAGCAAGGATTCTGTTTAATGACAAAGGAATTCCAGTGTTCCATGTGCTTGAACATAACCATGCTCCTCCAAAAATGTTTAAATCATCGGAAGCAAAATATATTAAGTTTTAAGAGGCAGAAGGCACACTTTCCTCGAAGTACTTTAAGCTTGTAATCAATTTTTAATACATAAACCGTTTGACATTATCCGCATTTCTGTTCAGACTAAATTAAACCCATGAACGCGACATTTTACATGTTTTTTCTCTTATAATGTGACTTTCTTTGCAGATTTGTCCTACGAGTTTATACAGATGAGTAATCAGAAAAACCCTTTGCTGCTGATTCAGAACTACACCTTTGGCCAAACTACCGGAGGTCACAAATATTGGAGCTGCAGTCAGAGACTGTCGTCGAAGTGCATGGCAAGAGTTCGATTCGACGACCAAGGAGTCCTAGTGTTCTATGTGCTCGAACATAACCATGATCCTCCAAAGTTTTATAAATCATCAGACGGACTATATGTCAAGGTTAAATAATATAAAGTACATTTTCCGTAAACTGTTTAAATTTCATTTGAAACCTTTTTTAAATTCATAAATCGTTTGGCTTTATCCAGATTTCTAGTAAGACTAAATTCATCCCATGAACCTGTATCAAGCACTACATTATATTTGTTTCTCTTTATCTTTGTGTTTTTTTTTGTAGATGTGGTCTACGATTTTATTCAAATTGGGAATAAGAAAAACCAGCTGCTACTGATTCAAAACTACACCTTTTGCCGGACATCCCACGGTCACAAATATTGGAATTGCAGCCAAAAGTACTCTTCCAAGTGTTTAGCGAGGGTTCGGTTTAATGACCAAGGAGTTTCGGTATTCCATCTGCTTGAACATAACCATGCTCCTCCAAAACTGGTTAAATCACCAGACGGAAAGTATATAAAGTTTTAACAAGCAGAAGATACACTTTCAACGAAATACGTTAAGCTTGTAATCTATTTTCAATGCATAAACCGTTTGACATTATCCGCATTTCTGTAAAGACCAAAGTCGTCCCATGAACCCGAAACAAACAACACATTATAATATATATTATGTTTTCTGTTTGTATTATGTTTTCTGGTTATATTATGGCTTTCTTGCAGATTTGTCCTACGAGTTTATTCAGATGGCGAATCAGAAAAAACAACTGCTGCTAATTCAAAACTACACCTTTGGTCGATCATCCGGCGGTCACAAATATTGGAATTGCAGCCAGAGAATCTCTTCCAATTGTTTTGCAAGGGTTCGGTTGGATGACCAAGGAGTTCCAGTATTCCATGTTCTTGAACATAACCATGCTCCTCCAAAAATGTTTAAATCATCAGGAGGAAAATATATAAAGCTTTAAGAAGCAGAAGGTACACATTTCGGGAACTGTCTTAAGCTTGTAAGCTATACTTATATAAACATCGACATCGACACTGCCCATATTTTTGTTTAGATTAAATTCATCACGTAAACCCGAAACTTTACACTTCGCATGACGGATAGAGTATCGCGTTCAGTACCTAGTTCAAGGGAAGGCCAATGATTTCCCATGTAAGTTTAGCGAACATTAAAAGTTTTGATATAACTGAAAGCAGCACCGGGTTCCCAAGAATTGTTTTTTTTTCTCTTCTTCTTATGGTTGTGACTTTAATTTGCAAATGCCACGCAGAGTTAGCTTGGTCCGACTCTGGTTTCATTTACTTATTTTGTATGTGTTTTTGTTATAATTTATGTTTTAACAAAAACACATACAAAAATGTTGTTTTGTGGCATCCATAGATTTTAGAAGTTAGTATGTACTTTAAGTAAGTGAGTAGGCTCTTTAATTAAACGTGGTTAACAAAAGGACTTTATTTTTATAATTTTAAAAGGATCACACGTTTAACTGTATTTTAAAACTACTGCACACCAGTTCCCTAATCAACAATTAATAACGAACCAATGGCACTTTCATCAACAGACATGGACATGAATTACGAATTCATCGAGTTGGCAAGTTCTAAGAAACCAGTTCTACTGCTTCGAGACTACATTTTTACTCAAACCACCCGTGACTCCAGATATTGGAGTTGTACCAGAAGGAAGTCTGCCAAGTGTTCTGCTAGAATACGGTTTAATGAAGGCGGTACCATAGTGTTCCATGATCTGAACCACACCCATCCGCCTACAAAATTTTATAAGACGGCTGATGGAAAATATATTAAGTTGTAACAAAGAGTTATTGAGAGTCACATATGTAGTTGATTTTAATTCTTCGTACCAATATATATCTACAGTTTTGGTGGTTTTTGATGTTGTGCAGTCAAATGTTGTTTTTTTTTTTTTTTAAACTGATCGGCGATTGGCCCCAGTCACACCTGATGGAAAGTGAAGACAGGGCCTAAGATGGAGCTCACCGGTTCAGTAACAGCCTATTCACTCTTGTTTTAAAGAGACCGAGGTCATATTGATCAGAGAATACAGATTTATCTTAATCGAAACTTAATTGACGACTACCTACCTCGTTCCACTTTTGTCGAACGGCGAAGTGTAAATTGATATTTCTAACTGCTTCTTTTTGACAATAAAAAAAAAAAAAAAACACTAGACAATATGCTAGTGGTAAAATTATTTCGGGTTTTGTCCATTCATCTAACGCTTTATGTCCTTTTAGATTTGTCCTTCGAATTCATAGAGCTGGCTTCAGGCAGCAGTAAGAAGCCCCTCCTCATGCTGCAGCACCACACGTTCGCGCGGACAACCAGCGACCACCGTTATTGGAACTGCAGTAAGAAGGCAACTTACAAGTGCCGCGCCAGACTGCGCTTTAACGACGCTGGCGTCATCGTGTTCCATGACCTGACACATAACCATACCCCGCCTTCGTACTTTAAGACTCCTTCTGGAAAATATGTGCGGCTCTAATTTTGTATCGCTGACAGGGTTCGGGCAAACAGGAGCGTTTTGTGCGTTCTGTGGTTTTCCTGTTACAATGTACAATGTTAACAGGTCCGATCTCTATCTCCGCTATACTTTTTAGACACTGCGCAATGGAATTAAAAGGTTTGCGCGAGTTATGATATTAAATATAAATCTCAAATGTGTACAATGACATAACTTTCTATGTCATATGTTCATCGTAAAACTTCAATAGATAACGACTACAAATTTTTTTTTGTAGATGTAAACAATTTATGCAAGTTAAATATACTAATATATGTTGTGTTGGTGTAAAGTATGAATGAACTGAACATGAACTTCCTAGCTAATATTTTAGTATTTAAATTATTATACACCGCAAGCTACAATATTATTTATTTCATAATTAGTTTATTAGTAAAAAAAATCGCTGTATTTGTCTTACTTTTTAAACTTTGTGATGTTGAACAATAGAATGTTAATAATATAGTAAGCTCCATTTATTTTTATTTTATGTAGTTCCTTTCTCGTGTATTACGACATAAATAAGATAATATATAAAGGTAGATAAGATTTCAAAAGTAAAAATTTTAAATTATATAAAGTGTATTCATAAAGTTGAACGAAGATTCCGATGAAATTTCTTGGGTAAAATTAGAGAATTCCTAAAGAAGATTTTGTGCCTTATGAAGAGTACCCTAAAGGTACAAGTTGAAACACGGCGACGCGTCACGACTAGTTTCTATGTATTTCTATGAAATACCATTCGAACCCAGCGACACGAAGTCGGGTTCAGCACGCGTCGCGGCGATGTGTCGCATCGACTCGACGCCGATCTACACGTACGTACGAGCGAAGTACGTGGTATGCGATCGGGTTCGAAACTAACACAGCGACATGACCAGCAACACGAAGTCGGGCTCGGCGACGCGTTCCAATTTCCTTAAACCAACGAATATGTGTGAAGGGAAAGGATAAATGAAGTATCCGAAATAGGTGTTCCAGGACCGTAGCAAGTGAAAATCCGTGATCTTTCTCGTCGGTAAACTGACGTGATTATAATGTATCTTTCAGACTTAACGTACGAGTTTGTCGAGATGGATTATGGCAAACCCCGCTTGTTACTGCAAAACTACTCCTTCTCCCAGACCACGAGTGGCCGTCGCTACTGGAACTGCAGCAAGAAGAACAGCAAGTACAAATGCAGTGCGAAGATTAGGCTAAATGATTCTGGGGAAGTCGACTTCTATGATCTTGACCATAATCATCCTCCTCCTGTAGCCATTAAAACCAAAATGGGGCGTACTTACATTGTATAAAAACGACCTCCGTTCTACGATAAACGGTTAAAACATAATATATATTATACTATTCATACAGTTTTTTACTAACTTTTTTTGTTTCCTGAATCTTACTTTTATTTTTGACTATTTGCCCATGTATATGACAATGTTATACTTATAAGGTCAACCTAGTATAATTAATTTATTAATTAAATATAAGGTCAATAAAACTTGTCATAATTTACTGTAAATTTTATATCCGCCCAGGGTTCTGCTTGCTCGCGTACTTAACTTATTGTAAAGATAGGTACTTTATTCAGTATATCCAGTCTTTCGGTTTACTGTCTGATAATGAGCAAAATAGGCAAACTGCGATTTTGCATTTAGGTTACGGTGACTTGGAAGACCTTTATTAACAAATGTAATTGTTGCACAGCCTACGAGATCCTGACCATCGGAGGCGGACGTCAGGTGCTCCTGTTCCAGAACCATACGTTCTCCAACAGCTGGAACTCGAGGGCCTGGTACTGTTCCAAGAGGAAGTCCATGCAGTGTCCGGCTAAAGTCATATTTGACAAGTTTAATAATTTGTCCAAGTTTAATGTTGAGCATACGCACTGAGCGGTCTTTCGTTGCCATTGAACCGCTATTTATGAAAGAGGAATAATTGATATACTTACTTCGCTGGTTCAGTGAACCGAAGTAGATCTTGGCCTCCGGCACTAGATGTCGCCATTCGAATAATTGATATGCAAACGCTTATTCTCGTCTTCTGATACGGGAGTGCCTAACGCAGAGCAGGTGATTTCTCTTAATTTGAACACGTGGGTTTTTCATACGGGCTATAATCCCTAGAATCCTCCGTATTGATATTTTTATTTTTCAGCCTCATAAGGGATTAGATATATTACGTAAAGTTAAAAAAGAGTGACGGTAAATAAGTGCCTCAATAATTGTGTAGATATTTTATTTTTATTTCTACATGGTTACAGAGCTTAATTTTTAATTAGTTCTCTTAATTTTACAGAGAACTTAATTTTTATTAATGCTTCAATTACTAAATAAATCATCTTACTATTATATTTATACTTTTTGTTATCTTTAAGGGGGCCCATCAGTCCGCCGGACGATATCGGCCTGTCAGTTGTTCGGAAATGTCAAATTTTTGTTTTAACTGACAGGCCGATATCGTGCGGCGGACTGATAGTCAGTGGGCCCCTTTAAATATGAACATTGTGTAATTTATTGAATGTACTGCGGTGCTAAAATTAATTATTAGGTACCTATCTAATATGTTAGTTTGTACTAACAAAAATATGTACCTAGCTAAAAAAATATTTAAACATGTGTGTACTTATTACTTGGATATTAAAAATTAATAAAGTTTTAAACTCGCAACTAGTTTTTACTGTAGCATTTAGTCAGGATTTGTCTAAATCTGAGCTAAAATTCTGACCCCATCCAATACGCAATATTTATCCTTTAGGAAATCTACAGTACGAGTTTATGGAGTCAAGGCGAAAACAAAATGGCAGATCCATTTTCGTATTCCAAGGCTACTAGGCGTGGCACTCCAAAAAAAGAACAAGTACTATTGCTGCAGTGGCCGGTCGTTCGGCTGCAAACAAGGGCCTGACACTTTGATAGAGAATATTTTTTTATTTAATCAGGTAAATACACATAATATACAACTTAATTACAAAAGTACCGTTAAAAGGTTTGTCTCAGTACACCATCCGCAGTAGATTTGATACATTAATAAAATATAACACAATAATAGTCTTATTGCGGTTCCTATAAGAGGAAAGAGAGAATAGTGCCATGCTTTGTCCTTATCATCGACCGGGTGGCATCATAGGTAGGAGGCGAAGGCGAAATACCGAAATGTATAAGAGTGAAAGAGAAAAATTCCTATGCTGCCCAAATTGTATATGAATATTCTTTCTCTTACCCCCGGTCGCTCGGTGGCGCGTCTATAACTACTTGTATACCTATACTATGTCTATGGCTGCAAAGCAGGCGTGAGGCTAGAAGATGGGGTTGTGACGACCAACATTATGCCACACAACCATGAGAGGCCGGTGTTAAGTACATCGGGCAAGAGACGGGGCGTTAGTAAAACAGAAAGGGATGGGTAGAAAAGTGAACTTTGAAAGTCATGAGCGCTTCTAGGTGTACCTAATTGTGTTGCTGTACTTCGTTATGTTCTGTTCCACTAACACTTCGTTTTAAATCATAAATGTTACTAACAATTTAATTATGAGCCATAAATAAATATTTTCTTTTTTTATTGTACCACATTACAATCTGTAAATTGTGTATACAGATGTCACAATGAAAAAAAATAACGATGATCATTTCTGACCTCACGTAGACCAGAGTTGATCACATCGTAAATTTTTTCATTGTGATTGACATCTGTGACTGAAATAATACAGTATTTGTAGTAGGATTTTGGGTCATTGTAATCTTTGAAATTATAAAATTGAATCCGTTTTCATAGTTTTATTTTATAAAAATTAAATTGGAAATTGATACGTGATAGCAATTTACCGCATATCCATCAGTAAGTGCAACCAAATGTGATTGAGGGAAAAGGCACTGGTAAATATCCGATATCATGGGATTCGAAATAGATGACAGGTTGACTATCATAAATGGTGCTCTAAATCAGATTTGTGGGATCAGATGTTATTTACCCACAATTTTAAGAATGTATTGAGCACTTTCCTTTTGCCAAGTGCAGGTACTTTTTCCTTATTTGACATGATTTAATTTAATTTTTTTTATTTGGATTATGTTTATATTTTATTGTAATTAGTTCTAATCTTATATGTAAATGGTTTCTGGATTAAATTAATTTAATTCGTTCATACATTCATATTATTACAAATCCGGAAGTTTATTACAGTATTTGGCAATGTTTGTCTAAATTAAAGCGTTTTCCTTAAGGCCTCCAGTACGAGTTTATGGAATCAAGTCGCAAACAAAATGGTAGAGATGTCCTCGTAGTCCAAGGTTACACGTATCACTCAAAAAAGGACAACAGGTACTACTACTGCAGCCGCCGCGAGTACGGTTGCAGAGCTAGCGTGCGCCTAGACGACGGGGTTGTGGCGACCAACAGTATGCCACACAACCACGAGCGGCCTGTGTTACATCGGACAAAGGACGGGACGTTGGTCAAGCTCGTGAAGCAGAAAGGGATGGGTAGAAAAGTGAGATATAAAATCGATATGTGAGAGCAATATTCTACAATGTAATCGACATACCAGCAATTGTACATAGGTACAACAGTAAGACAGGTTTGCGGCGACCAACAGTATGCCACACAACCACGAGCGGCCTGTGTTACATCGGACAAGAGACGGGACGTTGGTCAAGCTCGTGAAGCAGAAAGGGATGGGTAGAAAAGTGAGATATAAAATCGATATGTGAGAGCAATATTCTAAAATGCAATCGACATACCAGCAATTGTACATAGGTACAACAGTAAGACGGGTTTGCGGCGACCAACAGTATGCCACACAACCACGAGCGGCCTGTGTTACATCGGACAAGGGACGGAACGTTGGTCAAGCTCATGAAGCAGGAAGGGATGGGTAGAAAAGTGAGATATAAAATCGATATGTGAGAGCAATATTTTAAAATGCAATCGACACTACCAGCAATTGTATGAACATAGGTACAACAGTAAATGCAAGCAATATGGACAAGTCAATCGAATACCATTGTTTTTTAAAGAAGTCTGATATTCGAACGTCATTATAAAATGTCATATTTTAATAGGTTATAGGTATTCATAGTTAGGTACGAATCCAGATAAGGCAAGCTGAAGCGTTAAATAAGCGGTAAATGGGTTATTTAATTTCTTTGGTGGTTGTGAACATTACTAATTTAGTTATTTTGTTATACTTATTAAATAAATTATTTTTTGATCTGAGATGTTTACTTTTCCTTATTTAAATCCCATTTTATTCCCCATGTCAGTCGGTTTCTATTAAAACACTTAATACTTTTCTAATAATATCAATATGTTTTCAGTTCACAAATACTTTTCACCCAATTACGTAGCACCAATGAAAACAGACTTCAATAACAAACTGGACAGGATTATATCAAGGAAGAGAAGTAACAGCGTGTATCTGATGAACCAAGAAAGATACCAAGACTTCATAAAAGAGATAAAGCTTATCAGAGAGAAGCGTCATAAGAATTACGAAGATTACAAAATGTTAGCTAATTATGATGTTATAGAAATTAATGGTAAAGAAAGACTTGTTCAACCGAAAGATGAAGTTAACCATTGTATCAAGTTCTATGTATCTACGGATGAGTTGTTTGGTGTTCTTCATACTATGCATTTGCTGTTTTCCCATGCTGACAAAGATGTTATGGACAATGAAATTAAAACTAAATATTGTAATGTTTCTAAAGAAGTTATTATGGTGTATTTGAGTTGTTGCAAAATTTGTAAAGGCGAAAATACTTTATGAGATTTAGTTGGGTTTAGTTTTCAATTTTGCTTTCGCATAATGTTTCTTATTTGTTTGGTTACAAAGTATACGTATTTTGTTTTAGTCATGAATGGCGGCATTCAATATTTTTGTGGTGTTAACAATGTAAAGAATTGGTTTTTAATTTTATTTTTGTTTTATTTAAAATTATTATGTCAGTCTGTATCTTAATAAACACATCGTTTTGCACAGAAAAACCGTGCCGTTACTGTTTTTACGCATCGTGTGTTATCCATATCCCTATTCTATAATAGGCGATGGAAATATAATAATATTGAAAACGGATAAAAAAAACTGTATTCTTACTAAATAAACAATTACAATATATTCTAATATTTCAGTAAAATTCATGACATCACGCGACGGCGAACGTCTCCTCAAACTTGGAGACTTCACGTTCACGGGTGAGAACGAGACGGAAGACAAGTGGAGCTGGTCCTGTCACACTCACACGCAAGGCTGCCCGGCCAGAGTCTACACCGACAAAGATAAAGTAGTGTACGCGAAGAACCTGCACAACCACTTGCCTACTGAGTTCTTTGTTTGACTAAGATCGTACTTAGGCAGGCGTGGCTCACTCCGCGATTTCCTCGCGTCGCTACGAGTATATGCGGCCCACACCTATTTTGGTGTCTAGCAGTAGTAGTTAACTAGTTACCGCGCACCGCTACGGAAAGGACGCCTGCTCGCGCTTGCGTTTATATCTCTCGTAATAGACGCGCTTTGTTAGAGAGTGAACCTTCTATACCTAGTACTATTATTTATTCTGTGCTTAAGGCTCAATTATAATAAATCGCTTAGTGATATTCATCTGTGACCAAGTCTAGTTGGTGAACCTATGAAATGCAACACTTTTTATGTTTTGACCTTAACCCGAAGGCCATGAAAAACACTGAGCGAATTCGCTAGACGTGACGCCGGCAGCGTCAACTTGGTTTTTATAGTTTTACAGGGCAACTAGAGTCAGATTACGCCAAGTTTTCATCAACCGCTACTATTCATGCGACGTCAAATATGCGATATGTATGCATTCTAACTGCCAAGTTTGAGCAAAGTTAGCGTGGTTAGAGCTTAGCGTTTACTGTCACTGGTAACCCAGTGTTTTTCTTTGCCAAGGTGTTGGTGGTTTGGCTATTTAAGTGATTAAACTGATGATATGTATGTACACAATGTTCACGATGACTCGAAATAAAATGTCAATGAAGAATTGTAATGAAAAATTTCAAATCATTTTTTGAACATTTAAAATCAATAATTTTATATTGTAGTTATGAATCTCAAAATTTATTACCATTTATAATTTGTAAGCTTATTTTATATTTTTACATTTGCTTTTATAAAATCGGCCTTAATTTTGTTATACTCGTGGAAACCTCGTACTATCTTGAGGGAAATTCAGATTTAAAATAATACGAACGGTATCAATTTTTACGCTTCCCGCTTCGACTTATTAGTGAAAGGAATGTTGGTATCATATTTGTATAATCTGAACATATTCCTTCGGAGTCTTTCAGAACAATATATTCCAGCTTAAAATGCAAAAAATATAGGTACTACACTCAAAAGCAATTAAACGTTGTCGAGTCGAGTAAAAATTACGTATAAACTGACTCGTTTAGTTGCTCTGGGTTGCTTAATAATTAAAAATAGTTACATAAGTTAACGTATAGGTGCTAATTGTGTGATACCAGACCTGCTTTGATAATTGTGATCTCTTAAATATATCTTGCCTGTATTTTATAGAATTAGTACAAAAGCGGCATTCAGTATTAAATACATACTCGTGTTCCTTTGCTCTCTATTTTTATATATATTTAACGTAAATAATGTATTTCTATGTTGTTTGTCTTTAAGTGAAGTCTTGTTAAAAATATATCCATGATTACTACTGAATAAATAGCTTGGTAAAAATGCGAGCTGCAAATTGGACACATTATAAATGGAATTCATTCATAAAGTGGCCATACACTTTTGCAGCGTTTTAATACCCTTGGGTGTACTCATATTTAATAGCTGTATTGGTAGGTATTCATATTACGGATAATACTAATGCCTCGGTCATGGAAAGCACGCTCCGAGCGACACGAGCGTGCACGCTCGCCCGCCATATGTACATTTGTGACGTCAGCGTCGACCGTGTTCGCTTCTGACGCTCCGAGCGTTTTGTGGCCCACAGGTAAGGTCTTGTATGCAACATCTGACTAGCATCATGTTTCAGGCAAGGAAGCATTCTTCATCCAATCGCTCCGAGGCAAGCCACTGATCGTATACAAGAACTATACCTACTGTAAACATTCCGTTAGAAACGGCATCGTCAGATGGACCTGCTCAACTCACTCTTACAAATGCTGCAAGGCCGTGGTGAAGACGTCAGGAACTAATATCATTGAAGTCAAAGGCTACCATAACCATGATGCCGCTGAGCTTCTGATAAATAGAGGGAGGCCGATACTGAATTTGTCGTTGTCGGAACAAATTATTGTGAAGTCTTGTGAAGATCAATTGTTGATGTAGAGCAGTTGGATAGGATTTCAGTCTTCAGCATGAGTCACGACATGAGTCATGACGGCATGAGTCACGACATGAGTCATGACGGCATGAGTGTACGGGCCATTTTTTTTATTTGGACATGTTTATGTTATTTCTATTCAGAATAATAAGCTCTTTCCATCTTAATAGGAGTAAAAAAGTCTGTCTTAAGATTTTAGCTATAAGGCCTGAGATACACTATTAAGTTTTACTTACGTAAGTAGGGACAAAGCTACTTGTTAGAATGAGATAACGATATCCATCTCTCATTCTGTAGTATAGCTGTGTCTCTACTTACGTAAGTAAAGATTACAAGTGTATCATGGACCTTACAATTTTTATAGACTTCGTAACGGAACGGAAGAATCGAGAAATGTATGGAAAATTTGGGACAGTTTTTTCTCCTGTGAGGGCTGTGAGGATTGAAAGAGCTTGATTTAGTAGAAATAAAAATTCCAAAATTTAAAAAATAATTATGGTGTGACAACTTTAAATAAAATGGCCCACAGTCGGGAGCAATAAAAACTTGTGTGGAGAGACAATGAATCTCTCTCTGTGGTCGCTCCCTCATGACTGAGGATCGTGGTCATCAATGGATGTGGATGCTCCACACCTGGTTCTTGTAATCTGCCTCCATCGGTGCCTGTCCATCGCGTCTCTGACGACCGAGCAAAATGAATGAATATACATATTAAATAGTCTAGTCTATTCTTGAGGTGATCTATTTGGAACCGTATCTTTTTAATAGCAAATCATATAAATGCATAGATTTGAAATAAGATAAAAGCGCATTTTTTATTAGTCATTTATTCAACTTTTTAGAAATCGTAGTCATTAAGAAAGAAGGCAAATTCCAGAAAGTTTTTTTTGATTTTTATGTTACACATGTGATTATTAATTTTATAATAGGTGGTATAATTATGGTTTAAGTTTGGGTTGTGATATTTTTGTGAATATTTAGAAGACTGGTTTTTTTATTGTACTTATAGTTATTTAAGGTTAACATTTTGGTCAATAGTTGTATTAAAGTCTGGTCATCTACAAAATAGGGCTTGTGATATTTATTATTATTTCGTAATATAAATCATAAAAATAACCTTGATATTATCTCATTTTTTTTGGTGTCAGATCATAATGTCAGTTGACAACCAAAACTCACTAATTACCACCAATACCACCACAAGCCATAGTGATACGGTTCACTATCTTATTATCTGAATAAGATTGATTTTTGTTTAATATTTTTTTATTAAATAGTGAGTTTTGTTGGTCACCTAACGATACGTTTCTCCAAAATAATTAAATATACAGTAGTATTCGAAAATCATTTAGAATAAAGCATTAGATTGAACTCCTTCGTCTCCTTCAGCGCCTGCCATTTGTTATTAGGTGCATAACAGAACGTCTAACATGCTTAAATTTTTACGCATTTAGTAGCATATTACTCATAATGTAAGTACAGAATAGTACGTTTATATGGAATATTCATGGTAGCATTGGTAGCTATGTAATATGGTTAGATGAAGCTTACGATCTCGGATTCGCATCACAGTTACTGCTGTAAGTAGTTTTAGTCTGTGGAATATCAATATAGCAATAAACTCTATGTAAAAGTTATGTTATTTTATTTCATTTTATTAAAAAATCTTGTTAGCCCAAAGAATATGAGATTAAAACAATAGCACGAAGGATATGGTTTCCTTAACAGTTTAGATAATATCTGCGAACCAAGAAGCCGCAAGTGCTCTATTATTTCTGATTCCTCACATGTTTAAATTGAACTTTTAATACTTATATCCTGGACAACGATTTCTGTCAAATTTAAATATGTAAACGCGGAATGATGGACATATAATTTTTTTTACGTCGCGCATTTTTAGGGTTCCGTAGTCAACTGGGAATCTTATAAATTTTAATGACGGAAATTGTTGGCTAGATTTTAAGGTAGGTAACGTTCTAACCCTTAAACACTTTTAATTTCAGTATCCTACGCGTTATCCCGCAACCAGAAGCCGATCATGATAGTGGATGGCTACAGATTCTCTCTCCACTACACACGCAACGAGCGCGAGCGGTGGCAGTGCAGCCGACGAAGCTACTTCGGTTGTAAAGCCGTGATACACACGCGTGCGGGCGTCGCGCACTTCACCAACACCAGCCACAATCACAGCCCGTGACCGCCGGGTGTGGGTCTGTCACGACAGTGGACGACAGGTTCCTCCACTACAGCACCGAGCAGTGGCAGAGCCTCAGTTACTTCGGCTGCAAGGCTGTGAACCAGGGCGTCGCGTACTCCAGCCATAAGCACAGACCGTGACCTCGGGTGTGTGAGCCTGTCACAACTGTGGGCTGCAGGTTTTCCCTCCAGGCGACGATGTTAGGGTTAGACCGCGGATTTAAGGGTGACGCTTTCATCAAAAAAATGTGATGAACTTTAACATTACCAATTAATTTTGGTTCCTGTAGTTTTTTTACAATTATACCTCGTAACTATTTAATGCGTTAAGCCGCTGCGCTTCCACCAAAGAAGTGCGAGGATGCGTAGCGGTGGATGAGTTTGTTACAGAACCAATAGAATCATTACACACTGAGCGAAGATAGGTAAATGAAGAGTGATTCTATTGGTCCTTAACGGTGTCCGCTTCTTTCACAGAAAATTGTTTCATAGAATGTAATGTTTCGCAGAATTTTCATTTCATAGAAACTTCTTTTTTCAAAAACCGTTAACTTTTTAGGTACAGCTAAAAGATCATTGTGTAGAACTCATTAGGTCTAATAGAAAAGTAGGTTAGGTTGGAACTGCGACCCTTTGTAAAAAAAGATGTTTTCTATGAAATGAAAATTCTATGAAACAATTTTCTGCAAAACAAGGTACAACCGTTCTTAACAAACACATAGCTACGCATCTTGGTACATATCTAGTGAAAACGCAGCTTTAGTGTAAGTCTACATGTTTTATATCATAACTATATCATTGGTAAATTGTTGTTTCAAAAGATTCCTCATTTCTCATTGTAGAGTATTGTTGCTTGTGAACAATGAGTATTTACAATGAGAATTATTAAATTTGATGCACCTTTGAAGAGTAATTGTTATTGTAATTTAAATTAAAAATGTGTTTTTATTGTTTTATTTTACCTCATTTGAGATGTTTAATAAAATGTATACAATTTATTTAATTTGTTTAACTACCAGAGCCATCTTTAATATACAATAATAATAGACAATTTACTAGTAAATTAAAAATAACCCAAACCACCCATAAAATGAAGGTAATGAGTTCAAGTCTGCTTGGTTAGAACCAGTTTTTTCTACGTTTTATAGAAAAATTAGGCATTACATAACACCTCTGTAATTTTACAGGCTTAGTGGCATGTCCAGTCTGCGGCGATGTGGCCAATGGCTACCATTACGGCATGTTCACGTGCGAGTCCTGCAAGTCCTTCTTCAAGCGCAGCGTGATGCAGCAGAAGGTTTACGAGTGCACTAGGGCTTCCGACAAGTGTCGCATTAATGTCAATACCAGGACTAGATGTCCCTCTTGCAGGTGAGTTAAATACGACAGTCACCTTTTTATTAATTTATCTATCCGATCATGTCTTCTTCCTCGCGTTGGTGAGTTAAATACGACAGTCACCTTTTTATCTAGGCTTAAAACGTGCCCCTTTGCTGCCAATCTCAATCCATCCGATCATGTCCTTCTTCTTCCTCGCGTTATCCCGGCATTTTGCCACGGCTCGTGGGAGCCTGCGGTCCGCTTGACAACTAATTCCAAAATTTGACGTAGGCACTAGCTCTTTCGCAAGCGACTGCCTTCTGACCTTTTAACCTCTTTCTTTCAATCTTTTCTTGCTTTCTTTCTTTCTTTCTTTCTTTAATTTTTTTTGTAAATCATTCATCTTTCTATACAGTTTTCTATACAATTTGGTAGATAGATAGTTTCCTATTCTGTACAATATTTAACAACAATTTCAACGTATGTTTTAAAAAACCGGACAAGTGAGAGTCGGACTCGCCCACCGAGGGTTCCGTACAAATAATATTTTTAGTATTTGTTGTTATAGCGGCAACAGAAATACATCATGTGTGAATATTTCAACTGTCTAGCTATCACGGTTCATGAGATGCAGCCTGGCAACAGACAGACATACAGACGGACAGAGGAGTCTTAGTAATATAGGCTCCCGTTTTTACCATTTGTACGGAACCCGAAAAATCTTCTGAGTTACATAAACGTATGTAAGATATTTTCGTGATACAACGGAAAATAACCTACTTATTTTTGGGACAAGTTTTAATTTCGTATTTATTTCGCCCAGAATAAGAAAAAAATCTGTCGCGTCTATGATTGAACCTACTTACCTAGCACCACTTACATTTCTTACATCTCTCGGCTATGTTTTGTATAAGACATCCGCTTGGAAACTAATCCCAAGAATTGGCATAGGCCGAAAGTTTTTACGAAAGCGACTGCCATCTGACCTTCCCACCCCTTTCTTTCTGTCTTTCTTTTTGTAAATCATTCATCTGATAAATTAATCGGTTGTGTTGTTTTTGCAGGTTCGAAAAATGCAAGCGTGTTGGCATGATGACAGAGCTGGTGAGGATGTCCGGGGAAAGGGGGGGAAGGCATTCATTCCCCTCAAAAATTGGTGGCGTCCGGGGGAAACTTCGGTTCCCGTATCTGGTTGAAAGAAAGTCAAAAGGGAGCAAAATTACTAAGTTGATTTAACCAACCTAGTGTCCGACCAAAAATGGATTTTTGCCGTAAATGAAACCGAAACCGAAACCGAAGGTTCGGTTTTGCTCATGTTTCGACCGAAACCGAACTTTCTGCCGAAACATGATATTCAGGGTCTCCCCAGCTATATAGAATAAAATTAAATATAATTATTTTATTCGTAAGCACAAACAAACGAGACATTACATAATAGACAAGTTTTCATCGAATAAAATTAGTGCCACGAAATGGCCTCATATCATATCGACGCGGAATCGGCAAAAGCCGAAAGTTATGTGTTTAATAAGAGCGAAAAAGTCGTCGTTCGGCTCGGCTCACATCGGCCGACGCCGGTCGACTTATTGCGCAGACATAATCGGCAGTTTTTCATATCGGGTTTTGCCGATTCCGCGTCGATATATCTGGGGAGACCCTTGTGCCGAAACCTGTCGAAACCAAAGCCGAAGCTTCAGTCAGACACTATCGAAAATAAGATTCGGCGCGGCCGAATAGTACGGCATTTTGTTGGTCGAAACAGAACCTTCGGGAATCAGATACTAAACCAAGCATTTTCTAAACATGCTTTAGAAAATCTTCGGTTTAGTATCTACCAAATAATATCTATAATTTTATGAGTAAGGCTGTACTTATGGTTTAAAATTATACAAGCAAACTTGTCGATCTTCAAACAAAAGTGTCACACGGAATGCAAAATAAACTGATTTTATTAGTGGAATTGAATTGAACGTATAATCAAATGTGAATTCCTGAGTGTCTGGAGATTTACTTTCCCTAAGTATAATGCAATTTTTTTTATTTTAAACTTTATCTATAAACTTTTTATATTTACTAGTTTATCTAACTGATGTATAGGTGCAATCATACTGGATCGTCATGAAGAGGTTAGTGTGATTGCACCCTTGAAAAAAATGTTATATGTACCGTAATAGGACTATAAAATACATAATTTTTTAGGTATGGAATGTATTTTTATACATTGTTTATTGTTATGGGTAGTTATAGTTACTATTTTATAATTTAAATAGTGCCTTTTATGTCAAGGGACTGGAAATGGTGGTCTGATGAATTAGTGTAAGGAAGTTTGTGAAAGAAAAAAGTTAGTGTGACTTTTTACTGCCATTAGTGTTAATGTTTTTTTCATTCATCAATATAAATCAATATTTAATCATATTTAAATTAATTGTAGGTAGGTACTTTTCGAATCAATATTTAATCATACTCAAATTATAGGTAATTCTTAAATCACATCGTACAACACAAATAAAATTATGAAACATACCTACATTTATAGTGATTTAATTGGAAATTTATCACATCATACTTAATAAGATTCGGTTGTTTATTAATTGAGCTGTAGGTAATTATTAATACCCTCCTAAAAGGAGAAAGTTATAAATAGACTGAGAGTGGCAGGTAGTCCAGCACCTAGAGTTTTAAAGTAATTTTTACGGCTCAACTCATATATTTTAGTTACTCGCGCGACATGTTTCAGAAAGCCTAGATCTCCATTTTCAAGCACTAAAGGGGCTACCAGTCTGCCGAACGATATCGGCCTGTCAGTTGTTCGGAACTGTCAAATTTCTGTTCTAACTGACAGGCTGATATCGTCCGGCGGACTGATAATCAGTGGGCCCCTTAACAGTGTATGAGCAGCGGTCACGATCTCACACGATTCCTTCGCGCCGCGTTCTCAGCACGCTGCTCATGAACTCTTAGTACTTGATAATAGAGACATTGGAGACTCCGAAACATGTCACTCTAGTGTCTAAAATTACGTGAGTTAAGCCATAAAATTCTCGTAATAAAACTCACGTTTATAAAGTCGATGGTTGCTCGACATCCCAGGCAGTAAAGTGACGTCAGCGACGTCATAATGACGTAATAATGACGTCATAATGACCTCGCTGACGTCATAGTGACGTATAAATGCTGTTAGGGATGTTTCGCTCCATAACGGGCATGTCGACCAATCATCGACTTTATAAACGTGAGTGACCCGGTTTAATATATCTATCGTCAGTGCCTCACGAAAGTTTTGTTATTAAAATGATTCATGACTGTTTAAATTCGATGAATGTTTTAAAATTTCCTTTTAGAATTGTCCGGATCCAGATCTTACATACAAATTCAATGCGGATGTTAAACACTTACGGAATATTTAATGCTGCAAAGTCAAATACCTACCTTACCTATGTTTTTAATTATTAATTACTTTTTTTACATAATAATAAGCACATAATATAACTATACAATGTTGCAATTATATAAAACTGTGAATATTAAAAAAAAACTTTTTTTGTTTTTACAACCGCTTAGTTCATAATTAGGTAGAGGTAATTCATAATTTGTAAATTTAACAATAAGTTGAATAAAAGAATGATCTGTATCATTTACTTAATATGTGTTTCATTTATCTATCCATTGCCTCGTATCCACTCAGAAGAAACTTCCGGCACTACATCATATTAGTTTCATTATATGTATACATTTGGAAGTTATAGGGTTTTTATCTTAAGTTTTCTTTTGTTTGTAACCAATACAATTTGTTATGTTCTCATTTTAAAGAAAAAAACACTTCGGGAATAAAAGTGACACAAAAAGAAATCGTGTGGGATGTGGGATGCTACAAGAACCTGCGTGCCATACTAAATCCTAAGCGAGGCAAAGAAAAAAAGTCAAGAAAATTATGACACACTGTGTACAATGTAAAAAACCGGCCAAGTGCAAGTCGGACTCGCAAACGAAGGGTTCCGTACCATTACGCAAAAAACGGCAAAAAAAAATTACGTTTGTTGTATGGTAGTTTTAGCATTTGTTGTTATAGCGGCAACAGAAATACATCATCTGTGAAAATTTCAACTGTCTAGCTATCACGATTCATGAGATACAGACAGACGGACAGACAGACAGACAGCGGAGTCTTAATAATAGGGTCCCGTTTTTACCCTTTGGGTATGGAACCCTAAAATGGATACGTACTGCCTCGGAGTGTATAGATAGCTACCCAAAATTTTTGTTTCCCAATATTTTTTGTTGTAAAAAGCAGAAATGGGGAAAAACGCGAATTGAACACAGATATTGGGGAGCAAAAATTTTGGGTAGCTAATCTAAACACTCCTGCCTCGCATGTTTCAACAAAACTCATATGTCATTTTTAATAAATAGATAGTAATTTGAATTAATATGAATCCAGACTTGTTTCTTTCCCATCATTTATCCATCTTATTTGACATCAGTGGTATGGTTTTTTTTTAATAATATAGGAGGAAACGAGCTGAAAAATCGCCTGATGGTAAGCAATTACTGTTGACGTGGACACCTGCTGCACCAGAGGGTTTGCAAGAGCGATGCCGGTATTTAAGATCGGAGTTAGTTTCCACAATTTGTACATACATACATACATATAATCACGCCTATTTCCCGGGAGTTGGAAGGGGCAGACCTCGGCGGACTTTCTCTGATCAGATCGGGGAAATCCTGAAGAAAGGCCAGGTCATGAGCACCCTAAACCGGCGAGCGTGTATGAGGAATATTATGAAAGTGAAGGAAGCGAAAGAGGTATGCCAGGATCGTAGCAAGTGGAAATCCGTGGTCTCTGCCTACCCCTCCACAATTGGTAATCACTAAATATTTTCAGTTCGTCAACAAAATGTTGCCTTAAAGAAGATACACACCTTCGAGAAAAAAAGCCATCGAAGAAGAAGTTGTGTGGAATGCTACCGAAACCTGCGCGTCACACTCAGCAGCCGACAAGCAGATAATAAAGTCAAGAAAGTTAACACATACTGTATGGAATGTGACAAAGGGTACTGCCTCTCATGTTTTAATAAAACCCATATATCCTTTTTAATGGATAATATGAAATAAAAACGAATCCCAACATATCAACATCTTGTTTCCTTTTCTAATCCTCGATGAAACTTGATTCAAAGTTGAATGCATAATTGTATACGTATTGATAGCTGGGACATTTTTACAAGCTGTACACAATTTTTTTTTAGATTTGGGATTTTTTATATCTATTCAGTCAAGAACTCTTTTGCTCCTTATAGGAGAAAAAAAGTGTCCCAATACTTATAAATTATTCGTTTTTTCGATAACGTTACCTTCATAACAAGTCTGTGAAGTGGTAACGGAATGAAATAAAAATCTTGGGACACTTTTTTTCGCCCGCCACTGAAAACGTACAAATATCGAGACGACATGAAAACTATTGAAGACCTCTGTAAGGATGGCTCTTGCTATCCCGGATCAGGTAAGAGGTAAAGGATAACCAAAGGAATCGTAGAGAAGAACGTTCAACAACAAAGATCTGGTTCCTTGGTGCCTTATAACCAGGAGGGCTGACCCCATATAAAGGGGCTTTGCATCATTTGATAATTCATAGAGATTTAGTGTGTTTTTAAAACCAGGGGCTCGTTTCTCAAAAGCTTGTAACTTGTAATACAAGCGGATGTCACTTTTTGACAGCTTTTGTTAGAAAAGGACTTCCACTTGTATTACAAGTTACAAGCTTTTGAGAAACGGGCCCCTGCAGTTATTTAAAGCCAAACTTACCTTCTCAGGTGACTCAGGTCTTCGCGAAATCCGGGCCAACCGCAAGTACTTATGCCTTTTATGCAGCGAGGAGTTCTCCGGAGGCCTATACAACAGCATCAGAGCCTGCAAGAGCTGTAAGGAATTCTTTAAACGCTCAGTGCTGTACAGTCGACGGGTTAGTTACATTTGTACTGGGACTGGGAATGTTCCTTGTGCCATTAATAAACAAAGTCGGTATTGGTGCAGGTTCTGTAGGTTTAACAAGTGTGTGGCTTTTGGGATGGATCCGTTGGTGCTGCTTAGGAAAGCTAGGCGGATTACTTATTGAAATATTGAGAATATAATATACCTATGTATATTAAGTATTTCTTGTGGAGTCCTTGTGGGGTTTAAGTGTTGTACAAGTTAATTAGGATTCCACAGTTTTGTATCATTTATGTATCTAGTGCTGAAGCGATTTTATTAAGGCAGAATTATGAGTTATAACACAAAAGATTGAAAGTTCCCCCTTTTCTTTTGTTCGCTCGTGTAGGTGTTAGTTAACACTTACCTATATTGTATAATTTGAAATATTGTTATAATTAAAATTATGAGAAACGTCGTGTTCATAGGTTTCCTTGATCTCACTTGTACTTTAAGCTATTTATACATCGATGAGTCTAACTTAACTATTGTACCTGCATGTTGTTGTATATTATTATTACATTTTATTAAAATAATTATTATAATAAATGTGCCAATTGATGTTGCTGTTTTTATTTAACATTAATGTTAAGAAGACAGCTAAGGTTGTGAACAAAGGCGAAACGGATACCAGGGGCACATTTCAAAAAAGCTTGTAACTTGTAATACAAGCGGATGTCACTTTTTGACAACTCTTGTTAGAGACTTCCACTTGTATTACAAGTTACAAGCTTTTAAGAAACGGGCCCCTGGTATCCGTTTCGCTAGTATAACATCTCTTAGAAACAACACAAATATTGCTGTGTTTCTATAAAATGTGAGCTGACTTTCCTTGTGCGACAGCAAACGGCAGACAGACGAAGCGTTTACAAAAACTAGAAGTGCTAGGTTTCTCACGAATTGTATCTTCCATGTTTATTAAGCGTGTTCTCTTCTCCTCAGATCCCCTCACACCGCGCTACTGCTGGTCGCGCGCCGGCAACGCCATCATCCTCCTCGGCGGTTACCGCTTTAAGAAGCGCTCCAAGCACCTCAACCAGAAACACGAGATGCACTGGGTGTGCAACAAGTGTGATAAAGGTTGCAAAGCCAGGATTACGACGCTTAATGACGCTATAATAAGGCTGTATAATGTACACGATCACGATGGGGTTAGGAGGAAATGATGCTGGCTTAATTGTTTAATTTTAACGCTAGGTAATTTCATGATTGGCTGCAGTAGTTTTCAGTTCTCAACGGCTTAAATAAAAACGATTTTGTTTTAGTACTTGTAATAAAGCGTTCACTGCGGTTTATTGTTCTCAGTGAACCGTGAAATTACTTATTGAAAGAAGTTGTATTTTTTGCAGTTTAAATACGTAAATATAATTAGGTATCTACCGCAAAAAACAAAATATCTTTGTTACACGTTCTCGTATTAGTCAAATATATAGTAGGTGGTTAAATATTAATATTGTTTACACTTGATAATGCCGCGACAATGACACAAAAAAGACAAATAAAAAGTAGAAAACAATTCCGGGTGCAACTATGTAAACGCTAGGCAAGATCCTAATTGATGCGTGCTTTAAGAGTCCCCAGCAAGCTCGGTTCTCCATACAAACCTAGTTACGCTCTCATTTCAAAACGACTAGCCACATTGCTCTGAAACTTTGTACTTACAATTGGATAAGGTATATATATGCCTGTAATTAGATTATGTAGCTTCAGATACCATAGTTTAAAAAATACAGCGAATTTAAGTTGCTCATACAAAACTTGTTTTTGCTCTATTTTGTTTGTTTAAAAACTAATTACAGGCATAGATATACCTCATGTCATTGTATGTGTAAAGTTTCATTACAATCCAACACGTAGTTTAAAAATGAGAACGAAACTCCGTTTGTATTGAAAGGCCAAAGGGGAAAGGGGAAAGGTTTCATTACAATCCAACACGTAGTTTAAAAATGAGAACGAAACTCCGTTTGTATTCGGCCGAGCTTGCTGGTGAATTAAATAATCTCTAACGTTGACCGCGACGTTACAATTACTGCAATGCAGGTACAACTGTTCATAACTATTGATTGTCAATAACCTAAACTATGTAATTGTGTAAAATGTTAAATACAGTAAATGCAAAGGGCGGACACGCTATACATCAAAAATCACTTGAGTTTCTATGTGGGAACGGCACGTCTGTACACGCGTCATGCGTCATAGTGTGAGTAAGTTGCTTAAAAACAGTACTGAGCGGCCGGCAAACGCCCGTCAATCTGCTGTCGCGGGGCGAGGTAATTCGAGTCGGGGCGGGGCGGTGCGTGGCCGTTCTGTATGATAATACTATTACTTATTCTGTGGTAAATGTAACTGTGACGACTTAAGGGCTTTAATATAACTGTTCCTTGATTGATCATTGTCAAGCAGAGTAACTTGAATATATTTTTGTAGCTAGTATGATATAGGTACATATATTTCAATGTTATTAAATTGTGTATTAATATTGTATAATAATGTTAAAAGAAGTCAATTGTTAGTGTTATTTTTAGTTAATTGAATATTATGACTTCTGAGAAAATGTCTTATGTTATTATGTATTAATAAACAAAAATAAATTTAAAACAGCATACCATTTCTTACATGTATGGACTAGATTTATAGTTCAATATTTCCATAGTGACAAATCATAGTCATTTGTCACTATGGAAATATTGACATTTCATATGGAATCTTTTTCGTATTTCATGTATTGAAGTCAAGAACAAGTAGCTTATATGTTATAATTATTAATATTATAATAAAGTCGGTATTTTTGTTATGAATATAATTAACAAGAAATAAAATGCAAACAGCACCAATGTATAGAAGCTATTCACATACTCATAAAATCACTAATTAGATTTATTTAAATAGTACTTTGTTGACATCTGAATTGTAAGGTTTATTATAATTTACTTATTTGTTAGTTTAATGACGACCCTCTAATGGTGACATTAATTTCTGTGACATAAGTGCTCAATTTTGTTTATGTATTTTATAGCTTAATAACGACCCATTCCTGGCGAATTTATTTCAAAATTATTGTTTTTAATTTATAATGAAACTGCTGAAATACAATTGTAATTTAATAATTTTGAATGTAGTAATTTTGATCGTCACTGTTATTTTTCATATTCAATTATTCATAATGTAAAAAAAACTGATAATATAAATAAAAATGCCTAAGAATTTACCATGTGTAATAAATAAATTATAATTTATATACAATTAGTATATAAAATGGTAGGTTACTTGTATTCAAACAGTTGCTTTATTACGTTAAGAAGTACAATTAGTCAATATTTACTAATCATTCCAGTAGTAGGCAATAAATTCTATGCTTAATATAACTTATTATTCAAAAAGACAGGTCCTTAAAAACATCAATAAAAAAAGACAATTTTTGTTACATTTGAAAAATATTTAAGAAGTGGTTTTTGTATTTGATTATAAATAAAACAAAAGTTAACAGATATGTTTATTGTTTATTTTTATTTCTCTGTTCTGCTACTAGAATTCTAGGCTTAAAATCTACAAATAATCGTATATATATCCTATATATAAAAATATGAAAATGAAAACCGGCCAAGTGCGAGTCGGACTCGCGCACGAAAGGTTCCGTAACATTACGCCAAAAACGGCAAAAAAATCATTGTTGTATGGGAGCCCCACTTAAATATTAATTTTATACTGTTTTTAAGATTTGTTGTTATAGCGGCAACAGAAATACATCATCTGTGAAAATTTCAACTGTCTAGCTATCACGGTTCATGTATTACAGCCTGGTGACAGACGGACAGAAAGACGGACAGCGGCGGTTTTTACCCTTTGGGTACGGAACCCTAAAAATATATAAAAACGTAAAACTTATATTCAAATAAAATCTTACACAAATCTATCTTGTCCCACAGTAAGTACCCCCACCTTACAGAAAACCGCAGCCAAATAACACTAGACCCTACTAATAGTGTTGTGTTCCTGCCGGTGAGTAAGGTTGCGTGAGCTCGAGGGAGAGGAGTGTTAGGGTCGGCAACGCGCATGTAACTCCTCTGGAGTTGCAGGCGTACATAGGCTATGGAGACTGCTTAACATCAGGCGGGCCGTATGCTTGTTTGCCACCGACGTAGTATTAAAAAAAAAGTAAGCTACATAAGGCTTGTGTTCTAGTCAAGTTATTGATGAAGACAGTCGTCAAGCATTTAGGCTCTATTATTTTTCGTTTCGTTTATTTCGTTTAAGCATTAGACAGATTAGGCTATTTTGGTTCGTCAATTTTAACAATCACAGGTTTAAAAGTTTTCTTAGACTTCATTCCTTTTCTAGACCCGAATTCAAATTGCTTCGTAGATTTCGTGTTCAATGGAACTTTTTTGTAAGCAATTTTCTTACGCTTTTCTCCCGCGCTATGATTGTGGTGTGTCATGGCCCTTACAAGGACGTCGTCATCGACGTAGCATACGGCGCGGCAGCCGTCCCAGTGGCGGATGCAGCGCCATCTCTGGCCCGTGTTGTTGGTTGTTTGTAAGCTGAACCTGTAGCCGCCGAGGAGGACGTAACGCTTGTCGTTCATGTCTTCGATGATTATTGCTGGGGAAAAGTTTTAAATTATTAATATTAATTTTATTAATTTAAATTAATAATGTCCATGCAAATTTAGGATTTTTACTTTCGGAAATGTCAAAATACTTAACAAAAAGCTTGTAAATATACGTGAGTAGTAGTATTAAGCGGGTGAGGTTTAAAATGATCTGAACACGCTCTTTTTTTTTTTTTTTTTTTTTTTTTATTATAAACTGATCGGCGATTATTATATTATTATTATATTCTTGCTCTCTTAATAAAGCGGTGTTCAGATTATTTTGAATATCTCACCCGCTCAGTTACGTCTGCCGTTGAAGACTTTGTCGCTGTTGTTAAGAAAAACACCTCATGCGTACTATCCGTAGAATATTTTATATCAGAGAATTGTAACAATTGGGAAACGAAGTAGGTAATAACTATAAATTGTAAAATTCTGTAAAAACACGCCAGGTATAGTGATAGAGTTAGACTAAGTAAAGTCTGCAACGATTTTGATAGCATACGCAGTGCATGGTAACTATTTATTAATCTGTGGTGCAAGTGTTATTTGTACGTCATCATTTCATAGAAGTTTGACGTTTAAAATAACACTTGCACTGCGTGTGTTATCGAAATCGTTGCAGATTTTTCTTGGTTTGACTATCGATTTGTGACTAAACATTAACTTGACTCGCAGTCATTAAGTTGCTGGATACGTGATTCAGTTTTATATTTAACGTTTTATAGGTATGTACTTATCAATTTCAGATTAAACTCAACGCAGGTTGGCAATTATGATTTAATAATATTTCGACGAAATTCTGATGTAACATGTAACACGTTCGCGTTGGTATGCAAATATTTTCACGTGGGATTACTAAATTCATTACTTTCTACTGAATTTACATTTAAAAAAAACACATAGGGGACCAGACCTGCAGGAAGATTCATTCATTCAGAAGCATTCATTCATTCATCCATCGTTCCTATCACAGTCGGTAACTGCAGGCACCGCATGTTTCTAGCCTTACTTTCCGGTAGGTGATTGTGCTCATTTCTAAACTCCAAGATATCATTACTAACAGTCGTAAAAACCACGGCTTTACAGCCTCTGTAACTCTCCTTGGTGCATCGCCATCTTTTTTTGAGTCCGTTTTGAGTGCTCTGAGTGCGATGGTACGACAATTTGAAGCCGTTACACAGCAAAACGTCGTGGCCTTTCATGGTTTTGAGGAACTGTATATCTGAAAGAGAAGGATGTTCGTGAGCATATATTATTGTGAGATATGAGCATTATTTAGAAATTACAATGCAGGGATTCAGCATAGAAAAACGCATCACCCGAAATAGTATTGCTCCGACGAGACGAGAAAAAGACTGAGTTCACAAAACAGTTTGAAATGCCGTTATAATTATTTACGACCATAGTGTACTGCATAACAATTAATATTTAGTATAAATGGCGGAAGAAAGGATAGGCCTTTGCCCAGCAGTTGGACACAAGATAGGCTATTTACAAATAAAAATAAAGACGTAAAATAAAAGTGGAAGAGTTCCGTGGCCTTGTTCAGAGATTCCATTTCACCAAAAAGATTTAAATGCTTGTTTTTAGATGAAAATACAAAAATCGCTTAAGGAATTTCCTCAATCACTCATGGAACCCTTCAAAGGTCGACCTTAACAAAAGTAAAGTAAATACACTTTATTGCACCACAAAAAGAAAAATTCAATAACAAAATGTTGTTTAAAAACCTAATTTGCTGAAAAAACTTAACGATTAAGACAACTCGCCAAACGTGAAATAACTGCCGTTGAGGTGTTTCATTGGTCTTCGTCAGCAGTTCCATTTCATCAAATGCCACTTTTTAATATAGGTAAATGCTTGATTTGTTGATAAAAATACAATTTGCGGATATTATTGTTTTATTCACCGTAAATGAAACAAAAAATATTTTTCAGATGATTGTTTACTCGTAGATAATAATTGGTTATACTCGTAAAACTGGAGTGAACATCGGAACCATTGTTATAGATAAAATTTTCTCTGCTGAGCTCGTTCACTTACCTGTACTTGAGGCTCACACACAATGGCTACGCGCTCAGGCACAATGGTCACGCGCGCACACAAAAGATATAATGGCTTTTGTTTAACAGAATGCCATTGTTAGTACAGGTAAGTGAACGAGCTCAGTAGAGAAAATTGTATCTATACGTAGCAATTGTTATTAATTATTAAACTTATTATATACATCGCTTTTGTTTGAAGGTAGTCATAGTCAAATGGGCTTTTATGATATAACTAAGGAATATAGCTGTTGAGCCTATCTACTTTAAATCTACCTAATTATAATACTTAATCTAATTTACACGTTGAGCAATTAAAACATTCTGAACATATAACAAAAATGTTTAGGAACTAATCTATTTTCACAGCTATTTTATTATTATTTCTAAACGTGCCATTCTAAAATCGACCAGAATCAGTGAAACATCACTCAATAAAGGATGAATCAACGGTCCGGGTCGCGTATTTACAAAGGCTATACTGATATGGTTCAGATGCGAACTGAACTAGATTAGCTTTTGTTTGGACAAAACTTAACAAAACCCTAATCTATTATAGTATAGAAATTTACTGAAATCGCATAGACTTTATTAACTAAATTCATACGGATATTGTTACTACAAATGCTAGTCTGTTGCGATCTAAAATTTGAATCATATTTTAGTAACGACTCCGATTGTATTAAATAAATTACCGTTCATGCAAATTACTTAACAATGCCTAAGATTTTTTTTTACTTTTAGAATTATTTCAGTTGATAGGTACGAGTACTCCCTTTAGTACCGTTTGGTAACCAAAATTTCGTAACCAGCTACAGAATGGGAATCAAGATTCCCAGTTAATTTGAAGCCGGTTACGTATTGGGCCAGCGTGTTACCGCTTGGTAACTAAATTTGGTAACTAGCTACAAAACAGGAATTTAAAATTCCTTGTATGTAGCCAGTTACGAATTGGGCCAGAGTGGAATTGTTTGGTAAATAAGTTTTGTAACTGGCTACAAAATGGGAATCCAAAATTACATTAAATCAATAGGTAGGTAGGTTAGGTTCGTTAGGTAGCTTCAAATGCCCGAAGGGCAAACCGCCCAGAAATAGGAGCCCCGCGAAGCGGGGCTCCGTCTAGTTGCGTTGTGAAGTAAATTTTTTTTAAAGAAATAGTCCGACGAACTCCAGCTAACTAGACGGAGCCCCGCTTCGCGGGGCTCCTGTTTCTGGGCGGTTTGCCCTTCGGGCATTTAAAGCTACCTAACGAACCTAACCTACCTACTGATTTAGTGTAATTTTGGATTCCCATTTTGTAGACAGTTAGGTACAAAACACTTGTCAACCGTGGCTAGGAATAATCCATTTGAGTAAATAAGTATTATTAAAATTTAGATATCATTTTGAAACCATACTGACGTTACTAAACTCGACTAGGTTTTGTCGTGAATAATATTTGAAAATATGTAAGCAAAAAGCTAATCCATTTGAGTGACTACTTTTTACCGAAATGGTATAGATATTGTTAACTAATATGCATAAACAAAAGCTCCCCGATTATAATCTGAGGCGTGACTGAAATAGTTTAGCTTTTGTAAATACGCGTCCGGGTCCGGGCTGAGGTGTGAGTCATTTATCATGGTGCGCTCGGCTCACGACTGCCCCTGGCAACGCAAGACAAGGTTAGCGTTCAGAGACAACATCATTTGTTCATCATTTAATCGTCCATGATTTTAACCAAGTTTGAAGATGTTTTTTACACGCCTATTTAAGAATCGCAAACTAAGAACACTAGTTTACTAAAATATAATTTTAATTATTGAACGGCAAGTGCAAAAAAACTATCTAAATTACGTATCTTTAACTAAATTTATTTGATACGGAGGATGACTGTGCTTATGGTGGTAGTCTACAACTCGGCACCCTATAGTCACCACTATAGCGTGACACTTGCTGTGTCTGCTCTCGGTGCAGAGCCACTTCACCCTCGAGGAGCAGACGGAGTGCCTGGTATACTGGTGGCCCTTGTGGTTCATGATGCGAGCTCCCATTGCTGAGGTGTGGAATCTTGGGCGATCTGTGGAGGGAATAAATATGATTAGTATCTGAATAACTTAAAACTACCTATATAATATGTATACTTATACAGTACTTAACCAAAATACCGTTAAGTTTGAGATGTAAAAATTGTGTCCTATCCTGATGACTTGCAGAATCTAACGATATTTTTCTTTTTTAGGTCCTAAGCGCAGGGAGGCTCTCGTCAATAAAGAATATGCTCAGTTCTGCAAGATCATCATCACAGAGGAAGGCATGTTAAAATACGCCTGCACTCTGTGCATAAAACAATACGACGAGCGAAAGCGCTGGACCGCGCACTACAAGACCGTGCACTTGCAGTATCCGAAGAAGAAAACGCATCCCTGCGTCATTTGCAAAGAACAAGTGAAACCCGGGAACAGATGGAGGCATATGGAGGAACGTCACGGGTGGAAAGCCCCGACTTGTCCTGACTGCGGCAAAAAATTCTCCTATCCTTTCCAAGTGCCCGCACATCAGAGAGAGGTTCACAATCGTCTGGAGAACCTCACATATGTATGCGACCAGTGCGGAGACAAGTTTCCCAGCTTACCAAGGCTAAAGCAGCATGAAATCAAACATTCAGATGTAAAGAATTACAAGTGTAACAAATGCCCAAAGGCATTTAAAACTATCACTTATTTGAGACAACATATGGTCCGACATTCGGATGTCAAAAGGCATATCTGTGACAAATGTGGGGCGGCCTTCGTTAACTACAAGGATTTATACGCGCACACCACTGCTAAGCACGTTATTGGGAAGAATTTCAAATGTCAGTGTTGCCCCAAGGCCTTCAAAACTCGAAAACTATTGAAAGTCCACGAGAAAATACATACGGGAGATAGAAAACACAAGTGCCCCGTATGTGACAAGGCGTATGTGCAGTCAAACAACTTGAAGTATCACATTACAAAGAATCATCCTGAAATAGTTGTTAAAACTGAAAATCAACCAATATTAGGACCATAAGCCCGCTCCAGACTTTCGCTGATTAGCGAACTAGACTCCACACTCGCGTTCGCGGCTTCGCGCTGCGATTCGCGCACGAGTGTGGAGGGCCCTTTAGAATGATTGTATCCAATGTAATATAAGGCGTATTCTGATTGTTATAACAGGTTGTGAATTTTATCTGGATTTGTTATGGATATTAACAGGAAAGTAACAATTCTTCAACAAGAAACGACACTTGATACTGTCAGATCATATCCATAACAAATCCAGATCAAATTCATGACCCGTTATTACAATCAGAACACGTTTCAATATTTTTTTAAGTACTCATAGCTGAATTGTTGAATAGGTAAAAAAAAATGTATTTTATACCTTAGTTACTTTCGGCAAAATTTGCTCATTATTTTTCTCAGAAATACTATTAATATAATAATTATAATAATAAACAATCTGTGGATTTTAAATTGTCCCAAATAAATGAATTATGCATATTTTTATTTTATTTTATTTTATATACTATACACACTCACACAGATACTTTATCTCAAATGTCTGCGTGTTTATTGCACTGCTATTTACCTATTGCATCTGCATGCGCTTATAAAAGGAATAGTAATAGTAGCTGTGCAATGTAAGGTACAGTCGCCATCAGATATATCGGAGCGGCCGAGGTGCTCGAAAATATCTGAACACGCACCTAGCGCCTTGACAATAGAGGCGTGTTCAGATATTTGTGAGCAACTTGGCCGCTCCGATATATCTGATGGCGACTGTACATCACCTTATTTTAAGGGGAAAGCGTAGGGCTGATGAAACGATCGGATGGCCACATCATGATAAAGTCAAATCTAACCTAACCGTTATTAAATTGTAAAACGGGACTTAATCGCGTATTTTAGTTTTACCTCCGACGTTTCGAGGACGGCGTTGTCCCCATGGTCTCGGAGAAGACTGGCTAAAGTTGACATGAACATCTTCGCGCGGCTAGGTGAGTTTTTCAAACTACCCGCACTTGGTCTTGTTTATCAGCTTGAACGTTTTGCGCACTAGGGATGTTACTCTGTCGACTCACAACACTAACGATATTCGATTTATCGACTGTCGACATCCGTTTCCGCTTACATTTACTAATAATAAATAAATAAATAAAAGCGATTAAGTCCCGTTTTACAATTTAATAATGTGTACAAATCGTGAAAGAAAATCAGTGCTAACCTAACCGTATCACGAAGTGATCAAACTATGATATGGCCGCGACCTATAAATCTCATGCATTTTATGTTGATGAGATCGACGCGTTTTATACTTACAAACACAAATATATCTGGTACTTCCTGCTGTCGGCAAATACATCTGGGTAAAGTTGTAGTCCGTGGTGTACACGACAAAAAAGTGCGATTTACCGCTAATGATGATGGGATTTTCTTTTGCACAGTTGCTCCTTTTGCCTCACAGATTAATTTAGGAAGGGTAATCGAATTTTTGATATAAAACTCATAAGTTAACTAAGTAGTAAGAAAAACGAAATTATCTTGATTTACTCATTTCTGGAAGGTTTTATTTAATTAATACACCTTCGATAGCGTCTGTTTTTAATTCAAATAAGCTGTACCTATTCTGATTGGAACAATAGGAAAAAAAAAACACAAAGATTTCATTAAAAATTATTACCGCTTATAAATAATTATTAACCTTTACCGAATCACCAAGACCTCAACCATTTAAAAAATAACATGCATTATATACCTAAATTATACATACATAATTTTTCACATTTTACCTCCGCAGCTTGCACCAGCGTACTTTGCTTCGAGAATAGTAAGCATAATCGTATTTTACTCACTGCGCGCCGTGAGGGAGTTGCTTTTTCTCACGCCGCTTGTTTTTTTAAACAGGTCTAATTGATTTATTTTATTATTAGGAACGTTATTTTACTTAAAACAATGTGGTAAAATTATGTTCTCGCTGCTGAGGTGAATATACCTATATGTATGTATCTCACGAGCCCATATCGTGTTTTTGATTACCTCTTAATTAGAATCGCTCGCCACGCTCTTTTTTGCTTGCTCGAGTCTCAAAATCAGCAATCGCAGTTAAAACTAACTTTGCTCCTGGTTGAAGCTAATATCTACTATTCTTTTTACTTCGTGAACACAAGTTATCGAACATTTACATATATCGCTTATATCTACGACGTATAAAAGTCTTAACTATTTTTTTTAACAATTATTATGGTGACGTTGTGTAATTAACCCATTCAGCGTTAATCACGACACACTGTCGTCACGCCTCTATGAAGCATTTTCGTCACCGGGAAAAGTAGTCTGTAGGCTTTTACGTAGCGCTACAAGCTTGCTACGGTGAATGAGTTATTTACAGGGTGGCTAAAAAATAAGTGCATTCCCGTTGCCAGGGAGGTTTTGGGATTTTACTGAGCAACTTTTACTATGGGACCAACCCTGAAATCGCGAAAAAAAATTTGGTTGCTTGTTGTTGTTGACCTTTTGGCTGGTCCATTTTCTATGGGAGGGTAAACATTTTTTTGCGATTTCGTGGTTGGTCCCATGGTAAAAGTTGCTGAGTAAAATCCCAAAACCTCCCTGGCAACGGGAATGCACTTATTTTTAAGCCATCCTGTATAGTATACAAGTGTTTTATTATTCACTTATATGATATGTTTACTACTTACTACATTATATGAAAACAAAAACGAAAAACATCGCTTTACTGTTATACAATTTAAAATGTCGCCCATACACTTTGACACCACACTTAAATGGTACTTAATTACAATATTTATAAGCAAACCGAGTAAACGCTTAAATAATAGTAAATGTAAAGCTTTTGCAAATACAGTAGGCACCTACTTAGACATTTTATTATCGAATTACAAAGTAAAAAACCTTAAATTATTACTGTTTTGACTTAATTTACCGTATCCATTATTATTATCTCTTTATTCTAAGTACTATTTTAAAATTAGTTACTGCGACCAAAAACTTCTTAAAAAAATCATCAGCTTATGAAATGCATAAAGATTATAAAAATAGTAAGAATGCATCGCTCTGCACAGTCATATTTTAGAGTATGACAGATATAGTTAGAAATTTCTCAATGCATTCCTAACGATATATGATAAGAGTGAGTCAGGTAATGTTACGACTAACTACATATTTCACCATATCCTACATATTATTAAATTTAAGTTGTTTATTTCAACCAAAAATTATCCTTAAAAATATCATCCGAAGGCGGAGCATGGTCAATTGGTCATGCTCATTCTTCTTGACCACTATTTTCTTATTGACTGTGAACATCGCAGCGCGTTGGACTTGTTGAAGTGACAGCGCCAGCGCATGCGGCCTGTGCCGCCTTCAAAATGGCGGTGTTTCATTACTTTAGAGTTATTGCAACCAAAAATTATCCTTAAAAATATCATCTGAAGGCGGCGCATGGTTATGCTCATTCTTCTTGACCACGATTTTTCTGTTAACTGTGAACATCGTAGCGCGGCAATGGTTGGTCTTGTTGAAGCGGCAGCGCCAGCGCATGCGGCCCGTGCCGTCTGCGTCTCCGAAATGGCATCGGTAGAATTGGTGCCCGCCGACGCAGAGTACCGTGGCGCCGCGGGACGATTTGCGGTATTTTACTGAAATGAAACGTGTGGTTAGAGAGGTGAAAGGCTATGTAAAAATTAGAACTGGCTTGATTGAAGAAACGTGGAGTCGGTATGATATTAAATTCATATTTTACTTGTCTAAATATGAATCAAGGGTTTGGAGGGTCAGATGTAGAAAAATACCTACAGGTTTTGACAAAAACTTACCTTACTTGTTAATAACAAGTTATATAATATGTGTTGCTATTCATAACACCTAAAATGCCTTTAAAATTTATGCATAACATCAGTTCTAATACAGTCATTCCCCCACGTTTAGTCTTTCTGAATACTGCTGAAATTTCCATGTCTTGTTTTTTTTCTGAAAACATGAAATTGCCGAGGATATAAGTAAAACAACCGGCCAAGTGCGAGTCGAACTCGCGCACAAAGGGTTCCGTACTATTACGGAAAAAAACAGCAAAAAAATCACGTTTGTTGTATGGGAGCCCCATTTAAATATTTATATTACTCTGTTTTTAGTATTTGTTGTTATAACGGCAACAGAAATACATCATCTGTGAAAATTTCAACTGTCTAGCTATCACGGGTCATGAGATACAGGCTAGTGACAGACGGACAGACGGACGGACAGCGGAGTCTTAGTAATAGGGTCCCGTTTTTACCCTTTGGGTACGGAACCCTAAAAATATAGTTTTGGTAGTAATACACTTTTGACAAGATATTTTTAGTGTTAAAGTGTTAAGATTAATGTTTGTTTAGTAATAAGATTCTGTGCTAGATGTCGCTGTACTGGTGCGTAAAACATATCCCTGCCCTAATCGTTCGCTAGATGTCTCTGTTCCCACGGCAAACTAGCTAACGACCTGTTATCATAAAATGTACAGGAATTATTGATATTATTTTTGATGTCCTAATTTCTCTCTAGATGTTGTACCGGCTACAAACTGGCTATACCTAGGTATACATGTATATATGTATACATGTATACATGTGTATATGTAGTCAATGACAATTGACCTCCGAATGCACGGAATTGGTACCTACGTTTTTGTAAGTAGATGCCAAAGTCACTTAAAATAGTTATTTGTGCAACAAGAGAGGAAAGTTGGTTTTTCTTGCGAGTGTTTATTTTGAGTCCCGAGAAAGCGAAAGATTCTATAATTGAATCACAAGCGAAGCGAGTGATTCTAAGGTAGAATCTTGAGCGTAGCGAGGGACTCAAAAACACGAGATGTAAAATAACTTTGCTCTCGTGTTGCACACATAATTTTTCACCTCAGTAGTGAGAACATATTAATGGTTAAAATGTATTTCGAATTACACAGTATAAACAGAAAAAAAAAGTATTATAATATGTACGATACGATAAGATACGATACGATACGAGACCGGACCGGACAGTACCGTAAAAAAAATGTAATAAAAGTATGAAGTTCATGGCCTTCACTAAATTAAAAAGCTACATTGTTTCACTCCCTGGAGTGAGGAAAGTCGCACTTTCCTCACTCCAGGGAGTGACGAAAGTAGGCTTGTTCGAGCTGCTGAGGTGAAAAAATATATTCACACTTGGAATATTTTGACAAATTTTTGATAAAAACGCATTATTTCGTCAAATATTATTCTAGCTGTTATTAACCAAAGATCAAATAGAACAAAAGGTAATATTGAAACATAGTAAAATTAAGACTTTAAAATAAATATTTATATAAGTTGTGTCTTTATTAAAAAAATCGAGAAGTAAAATAATATGTATAGTTTGTCAAAGGACTGTCTCATTTCAAACATAGACAGAGTGAATCATACTATCTTTGTCTTGCACTAGTACTAGCACCCAAAAGAAAAGGATGAATATAGTTTTATTGTTCTTATTTACTGACAATTTGGTTTGACCAACTATACACACCATAATCAAAAATCAAAAATTTATTTGCGTAAAACATGGTTACAATGGTATTTACAACAGAAGAGAGTTTCACATGCTTTGTCAATTTAAGACATGCAAATATTAGTACTTATTTTAGTATAACTAAAACTTTTATTACGAATCTATATACAATACATTCAGTAACATAATAGGTACTTAATAGTTACGGGCAATTTCATTTCTCTTCAGGAATTCGTTAACAGAGTAGAAACCATACCATCAGGTACCATAGATACCATGATTATGAGTATCTTTACATCTCACTAGTCTCACTACATCATCTTCCACAGTATAGAGTGTAGCAGTACAATGCTTCTTGTGTTTCACACAAATCCATCTAATTTTTGGTCCGTTTTGAGTATTTTGGTAGTATTTGTAGCCTCTGTAGTGAAGGAAACGACCGCCTGCTTTGGTTCGCTCGAATATTACTGAAAATAGTATAAATGTATTTTATACTACCGAATTGCAGGTGATCATTATTATTAGTTTCACTGGATAGTATATTATATCTTAGAATTATTATAAAATTATTTGAATTTATAAAGTAGTTACCATGCCCTCATGGACACATTGCAGGTTTCCATTGCTGGTAATTGCTTACCACCAGGGGATTGGTGTGCTAATTTGCTTCCTATATCATTAAAGTGATTTACTTTATCTCATTTTCATTTGTTATAAAAAAAATAAGACAAATTGATTAATGTAACACTATTTTTATTTCATATATGTTTAAAGTACTACACATAATTACTGCGCACACATTATTTCTTCTAAACAATATCACTACCAATATAAATGCACTAAAAGGATCAAAGCGTATTATTTACTTATAAAAGGATATCAATAAATTGTAGTAAACAATGAATAGTGCTTAAATTCCATGACTATTGTACTAATCAAATTGTTTATCATATTACTAAGTCGAAGTCAGTCGAGTATTTTTTTTAATTTAGGTGTACGTCTAACAATGTACTTACGAGACAGGCATATTAAATACGTCTAGTTAAACGGGTCACTTACGGTCGAAGATGACGACGACATGCCGGCCCGCCAACGCATGCTCCCACTGAAGCTCCTCATTACGGAGCGAAACATGTCGAGCAATCTTGATCGAGTGACCAGTTTTAAATGTTGTAACAAACCGTTTAATATACAATTATAACTATTAAAAACTACCACCGGTTCATTAAACTTCTGTCCCGCGAAGAACTGGGGTATACAATTCAGCGATGAATGATTTTTGTCAAAACGGTATATCAACACTTACATACTTATATCGATTACAATTGAGGTATACATAATTAAACAGTGATCGAAGAATCTATCCCGTCCCGGTTTTAGTCACTACATTATATAGTTTTGCCTTTATTATTACATACACACTATTAGACTTAGTCTATCGCTATATTTCGCATATCGTCGCTATACTTAATGGAAATACAACAATCATTTGATGGAAATGTCGCTTTTCTTTCATTCGGAATACGGGTGTTTTTGTCATCAAATGAGTGTTGCAGATACGAGGTTGAGTAAGTATAGCGGCGATATGAAAAAGTTCGGGCAAATAACGCTGCACCGTACGTACCAGTTTGCTATGCGAAATGGGCTGTTGACTTCGCCAATAAATTGTTTTACCGTTTGGCGAAACTTTAATTATAGGTACACTGTACATTGTGTTTTGTTAAATAAAAAAAACTTGTATTTACGTATAACTTCATATTACAAAAGTTGTAAGTTCTATATAACGTTGATAAACTTTTCAGCTGTTGTTGCCAGGTGTCAATCATTGATAGAAAACGCCAATCAAAAGTGAAATAATGTGTGGATGTACCTTGCCGCCGATGTCGTTGTGTCTGTCATCCCGATACATTTTTTTTGAAAGGCGTATGTACGGTCCGTACAATGGTCAACATTGTGCCCGTCAGCGCTTTCCGTCACGTAACCTCATTTTATACCTATTGTAAGACAGTAAAGTCGCCATCATATATATCGGAGCGGCCGAGGTGCTTAAAAATATCTGAACACGCACTCTAACGCCTTGACAATAGAGGCGTGTTCAGATATTTGTGAGAGCCTCGGTCGCTCCGATATATCTGATGGCGACTGTACATGCCCGACCGCCGCGGAGTGTACCCATTAAACCGCAAAATTAAAACCCCTAAATCAGCTTATTTATGGCCATAAATAAATACTATTACCTAGTTACGGTATATGAGTAGAGCGGTGTTCCTGATTAACAGATTAAATATGAAATCAATATAAAATAAAATGTTTCTTGCATGCCAAGGTTATTTTGTGTTCCCATACAATTTTCTGTACCATTTCTTATTAACAGACTTTTCATGATTGTGACTGTCCTTGTACTTCACCACGAAGTTATCTACCGTGTGCACTGTCGCCTTGCACTGTGTCTTGTGTTCATGACAAATCCAGAGTGTCTTGCATCCATAGACCATGTTTTTGTAGAATTTGTACCCCCTGAAGTGTAAGACTCGACCACCAGCCCAAGTCGGTTGATAAAAGGCTGAAACAAGCGAATTAATTAAGTAACTTACCTACAAATGACTTACACACACTTAAAATACTTACTACACTCAAATATAATTTCATTGATGCAGACGGGTAAAAAATAGGCTTACGCAGGTAAAATAAATGATAGATTCATGAGGAATATTTTTTAATAATGTACAAGTCAACCTTTGATTTGGAGTTGACTATATCATATTGCTTTTCATAATTAATCGCGATAAACCTAATACGGATTTTTATGCGGTTTTCACCTATCAATAAAGTGATTCTTGAGAAAGGTAAGTGTATAATTTGTTAAAGTACCCGTGCGAAGCGGTTTGCTAGGTGTATTACACAACATTAGAAAATACATAGGTACAATATATAGTGATAGGTTAGTATATAAAAGTAAGGTCTCCTGTGTCCAAGGCTGGGGTTGAACCAGCGTCTTTTGCATTCATGGTAGATGTCTTAACCACTAGACAACCGAGTCATCGCCGTTACCGGGCAAAATGTCTCGAGCATTAACAGTATGTGCTTGCACTTCCTACACGGTATTAATCTTAGGATGTTTGAGAAAACTGGGCTGGTCGTGGTCGCGGACATGAAATTCGTTTGCTTTGACGATTAGACCGTCCATTGTGTGACAGCGTTGCGGCGGAGTCGCTGGTGGGTCCCGCACTGCCAACGCAACGCGTTCTTTTCCCGTTGCTCCGGTGGCGGTGGTACTTGTACCCCTTGTAGTAGAGGCACGGACCACCGGTGTTAGTCACTGAATATTATGGCTGAAACATTAGTTCAGATGTATTACCGTAAAATATTTTTTTTACATGAAATATTACTTTTGATTACTTAAGTAATTAAGAAATATGTTTTGCAAATTCGGAAGTTATGAATCTAATAAGGAAAAGAACTTAAAAAGCTCGTTTTTGCCCAGAACGTGCAAGTTGTGGAATGAGCTACCTTCTGAGGTGTTTCCCTTGCGCTATGACATGGGGTTCTTCAAGAAGCAGATATTTAGGGTTCTCAAAGGTGGGCAACGCATAAGTGGCTCCTCTGATGTTGCTCATGTCCATGGGCGGCTATGACTGCTTCCCATCAGGCGGCTCGTCTGCTCGTTTGCTTCCTATTACATAAAAAAAATACACAAAAGTGAGAAAAGATGTTGTACCTAAACTAGAAATCAATAGTAAAACACGAATCAGTGTCGGGGTGTTCATAAAAGTTGATTACCGCTGGCTTTACTGCGCTAAGGGAGATTTACAGCGCCTATACAAAAAGCAAGATTATTTCTAGTTTATTTATCTGTGAAAAAGGATTTAAAAAATTGCTTAGAAAAATAATGATCGTCTTAAAACACAAAAAATGCGTGTTTGTCCGTACAAAGACAGCCCATGGCATATATGTTTTTTAACATCATTCATTACACATGAAATAAAACTATGAAAACGGATTATATCGCGTATATTGAATTTATAATACATCCCGACGTTTCGAACTCTTTACAGCGTTCGTGGTCAACGGGTGACTCACCCGTGACAGTCACCCGTTGACCACGAACGCTGTAAAGAGTTCGAAACGTCGGGATGTATTATAAATTCAATATACGCGATATAATCCGTTTTCATAGTTTTATTTCATGAGTAACTATCGCGGTAACCGAAGACAATATTATCATTCATTACAAATTTAATTTTTAACAAGCAGAAACGTCTGCAAACGACGCTATTAGGCTTAGAATACATTTAAAAGTGGAACAATTTGGTGAGACTTGAACTCACGGCCTCTGGACACCACTTTTAAAATTCTAAGCTTAACATCATTACCATCAAAACAGACAGCCTTGTACTTTGTATATATACCATCGGCTCTGACACGTGTTAAAGTATATGCAGTTTTTATCGTTCATCCGTAATTTTTTTTTGCTCATTCATTATATGGTTATGTTTTGCATGAGTTTTGACAACACAACTTCCTACAGTGTGTACCATGGCGGGACAACGGAGCCGTTGATGGGTACCACATCTCCAGCGGATCTTGATGCCGCTGGCGCTGCTGGCTATTTTGTGATACTTGTATCCTTGGTGCACGAGGACTATGCCGCCTTGCCGGGATCTAATAAATGTTGCTGTAACATAAATACGTAAAAGATTTTTTACCGACTTATCCTTAAACAAAAGCCTCGCTAGGAAGTAGTACCTAAATAGAAATATAAAAATAGAGCAAATGAATTTTTTTTTTTAAAGCTTTATTACTTTTACATTATACACACAAAAAATCATTAAAACTGCATGCGTTCACGCGTAAAATGGATTGGGCTAATATTCGCTACGCAGGTTCAAAGCGGGTTGGGACTTTACATAGGTACATCTAGCTGAAAAAGTGCATTCATAAAGTGGGTATGCACTTTTGCAACTCACTGTACATCTTAATTTCTACGTATACATATGCAGGTTTCTACATGATATAGTATTATTATCATTTCTTATTAATAGCCTTAGTAGTTAATCGAAACATGAATTATGGTTATGGAAGTTGCTAAACTTGACTATGATGTCCTCCAGTGTGTAAAGTATCGCTTTGCATCCCAGACGAACGCGAGAGCCGCACTGCCACCGCATTTTCATGCCCACCTTGTTTTTGAGATGATACTTATGCCCCTTGTATAGTAGAATGCGGCCACCGCGGTTAGATGGTGCATAAAGCGCTGAAAAATTAAATAATGCATTAAAATGTGATATTGCACTGGTCCAATCTCGTAATTTATTGAACCCTTTACCGCACACATAGCCATATATATGGCGGATATGATATTCAACTCTATTGACAGCTATTTAAATTTAAACAAATATTTTTTTATTACATGCAGTAGGGGTTTATTCTTATAAATATAAAATAAAATAATGTAATAAAATATTTTAATTTTAATTTTTCATTTTCAAATATTTCGCGGGGGAGTACAATTAAATTAAATCACGTTTTTCTTTAAAACGTATATTTTATTAGGCTTGTTATTCTTACACACTGTGACATCGTCAATCACTAAACCTACGTCTCTCTTTTACTTTCACTGGTCTCAATATTTAACAGTCTCTCGACAGTTTACCTATTAAAGGTGTCAAGTAACAAACTAAAATGTAATCAATATGTGTTATTTTCGTTAAAAAGGGACCTTATTGTCGATGGCGCTTACGCCATTATTAACGATGCTCCGATATAAATACAATGCCGCGCGACGCTGTGCGGCGTAAGCGTCATCGACAATAAGGTCCCTTTTCATAGAACATGCTCCAATTATTAAGGTCAGTTAGACTGATCATACTAACTTTGCACCAACGTGGCAGTAAACATTATTATATATCCCAATAAGCTCCATACTCGGCATAGCCCCTTTGGCTGCCTACGAAACCAAAGTTTCGTATACCTAAATAGTTCCGACTGAAGTTTGTTTTTACTTCTACGAAACTGTCGGTTAAAGCTGGCTCGATTTTACAATATTTCATTGTCTTACGCAATTATCTCATGATCAATATTTGTAGGATTCCTGCACATATTACATGTAAATATATTATCAGAATGATGTTTAAAAAAATCTGGCTATTATACTAAAACACACCCAAGTTGCCAGTAGGAAAAGGCGCTAAATTAAAATTTTCTAAGGGAAGTCAGCTAGTCGCGCATACGTTTTTAAAAATTTGCCGCCTTTTTCTACTGACAAGGTCGCTGTGCCAGAGTATTAAAAGTAATTTTATCTACACACATATCATAAACCCTCTATGATGCCTTCAAAATCCGTAAATAATGGCCAACATTAAGATAAACTGTTTTAAAACTATGAAAACGGATTATATCGCGTATATTGAATTTATAATACATCCCGACGTTTCGAACTCTTTACAGCGTTCGTGGTCAACGGGTGACACCGTTTTCATAGTTTTATTTCCTGAGTAACTATCGCGGTAACCGAAGACAATATTATAAACTGTTTCGTTACAGCAAATTTTTTATCTGTGAAAATATTTCATTCAAATTTTGAACATCTCTGAAAAACAAATAAATTTGATTTGACCTCTATAAGTCGAGATGACATTTAATTCAAAATGAAATGTCAATTGCATACAATTTTGAGAAATCTCGCTTGTTAGTTGATATCGGACGATACGCCCATGGAGACTATATAAAGGAGCCAAATCTCTATGTATGAAAAGTGTCCATCAAAAAACAGTAATTAGGCGGCGCCACTATACACCGAAATACTACTAAAAACAACCTACGTAATTTGGTCGGGTTATTTGTTGGTTCATGTTATACTCATGTCCCAGAGCCTAACTAGCGCCACCGGAGAGATTAGGAACTATTATTTAAAGCTGAAAGCGGTCACTTTTGCAACAACTCTGCCATAAGAGATTGGCATCCTTCTATACCATCCATAGATACGGCAATCGACCCCCACTCTAGTTTGTCTCTGAATTAAAAAAAAACTACGGATGCGTGGCATGCGTGAAAAAAGTTTTCTTTGCCGCCATTTGACGTGCAGTTTATCTTTTAATTTGTTTGTAAGTAAAAAAAAAATTGTTTTGTTTGTTTTTAAAGTAACTAGCAAAAGTTTCGTGAAAATGTGCGATAAAGATATTTCGGAGGCGCCACCGTCATATCCGCGAATTCCGCCAGAAAGCAACAATGGCCCAATGTCGGCTGTAATATGAGGTTAGTGAATATATATCATAGAAAGTTTACAATATGTGTGTAGATAAAGCAGTGTATGTAACCGTACATAATTAGGCATTAAAACACTCGTGTGATTCTAGTATGAAACTCACTTCGTTAGTTTCATAAACCCACACTCGAGTTGTAATGCCATTGATTATGTAGCCGTCACATAAACTACTATAATGTTTACTAATCGAAGTTGGCAGTGAACCACTAACGGACGGCACCATAAATACTCTTGTACTGATCCTTGTGCTTGCCTTTCAAATGTTTTATCATCGAAGAAGTTCCAGCGCTGCCGCGCTCGCCGCCGCGCGATAGTTTTGATTTGCAAAGTTTACAAATTGCGTACCTTGGGTTGTCCATGTCATTCTCAAAATACTGCCAAACAGGCGATCTTTTTTTGACTACGAATTTTAGCCCTTCTATAATCGCAAGCACTGAAGTACCTTAACAACAACAAAACAAAGTGAATTAGCCTTAGCGTAATACTATTAAACAATTATAATATTATTATAATCAGCAGAAGCTTCTTACACTGGCAACGGAAACATTTAAACACTTAAAAGATTCAAAGAATTTATTTGTATAGGTTAGGTATACGAGTTGCTCCATTTTGGGCAAAACTTTTGGCCGAAGTATCGGCGCCCGGATATCGGAAGATTAGTAGATCCGGATATCCGGCCAAAATAGTAAGGACGAAAAGCGCAAATATTTTCATATGACTGTTTCTATTAATTTCATGAGTCTGGATGTTTAACAGTCTCTAATGCTTTGCTATTTTTTGTTACTACTTAATTCGTATCGAAATCATACATTTTCGTTTCAAATTCCCTTCCCGGTCCTTTTATTGAAATCTCATGATTGTGATTTTCATTACACTTCATAACAACGTCATCAACCGTAGTTACACAGGCGGTACATCCCGCCCGCCGCTGATGGGTGCCGCATTTCCACAGAGTTTTCAAGTCATTGTATCTTTTCACGTGATATTTGTACCCGTTGTAGTATAGAATGCGACCACCTTGTCGTGATACTCCGAAGTAAGCTGGAAAAAAAAAACGTATAAGTATATTAGTCAAAAATAAGCATCCTCTTTAGTAAATTATCTTTCTTTCGAAAAACCTTTTATACCTCTCGCGTCGAAATCGTCGAATGATGTTGATGGTCCCTTTGACAGTTCCTTCAAGTCTCTTTTGGTTGGGCTTTACATACATACATACATACATACATATAATCACGCCTATTTCCCGGAGGGGTAGGCAGAGACCACGGATTTCCACTTGCTACGATCCTGACATACCTCTTTCGCTTCCTTCACTTAATTAACATTCCTCATACACGATCGCTGGTTTAGGGTGCTCTTGACCTGGCCTTTCTTCAGGATTTCCCCGATCTGATCAGAGAAAATCCGCCGAGGTCTGCCCCTTCCAACTCCCGTTTCTATCTCTTCCTTATACACTCTCTTTGTTAGCCTTCTTTCACTCATTCTTTCCACGTGTCCATCTCAACCATCTCAACATACCTTTCTCAATTTTTGTCACACATCTTCGTTCAGTCCACACTTTTCCCTTATCACACTGGCTGGCTTATTTGGTTGGGCTTTTATTATATAATAATTGAAAAAATATGTTTTTACCATATTCTTATTACTTATGTTACGTTTCTAAATTAATATGGTAAACTTACAAAAAATGTCTTCAAACATTTTACATAACAACTCCCTATTAAAAAAATAACTATCATAGGGACCATCATTCGTGGAAACATTTTTTTCGTAACGTGATTTCCATAAAATAAATATCAATATACCCATTACTAGATAGACGTTTATTACTATGCTAGCTGTTGCCCACGACTTCGTCCGCGTGGATTTATTTACCAAAACACACTTTCAAGCCCTTTTAAACCCTATGAGGGTCTAAATTTTCAAAAGCATTAAAATTTTCATACTTCTAACATTTTTTCTTCTTACTAATTTCAAGTCCCTACTCAAATCGTTCCCGTTACAAACTTTCAACGCCTTTTTAACCCTATTAGAGGTTGAATTTTCAAGAACGTTTAAATATTTTTTTGTGTAATCTTATATTACGCCTTTCTAAGAAGTTAACAAAGCATTTGTAATGGATTCAAACTTTCAACCCCATTTTAACCCCCTTAGGGGTTGAATTTCTCAAAATCGCTTCTTATTACTTACACGTTTTAAATGTAACCTGGTGTGCAAATTTCAACCTTTTGTATTTTCGGCTCTACGTTGATGACTTGATGAGTCAGTCAGTAAGGACACACGCATTTATGTATATGTATAGATAAACGTCTAAGGCACATATCGGTATACGAACATTATCAACATAATGCATAATTACGTTATTTCACTAGTCTCCTAATTTATGATTTACTTTTTTTTTTTTTTTTTTTTTTTTTATTCAAATACATTTATTTACATACAAGATATATACAGTGGTACTACGTAAACGAAATTAATAACTAGCTTAACTGTGGCACGGACGTGGACCGACTGGGACACCATGGATTATCTTGTCAAAAAAGTGCCGGCCGTTTTTCAAGACATGCGTCGCTTAATGACATAATCCGTCGGTCTCTTGCCACCATCAATGTACCCGCTCTTCTTGAGCCGACTGGCATTATCAGAGATGATGGCAAGAGGCCCGATGGGGTGTCCTTGGTTCCTTGGAGCTTGGGACGGATGTTGGTGTGGGATGCTACCTGCGTAGACACACTGGCACCGTCCCACCTCCAACGGACTAATGTAAAAGCGGGCGGAGCGGCGGAAAGCGCCGAAATTTTAAAACGTAATAAATATAAGAGCCTCGGTAGAGAGTATCATTTCGTTCCATTTGGAGTTGAAACTCTAGGTCCATGGGGTCCCAGCGCGCATAAGTTGTTTGCAGAAATCGCGAAGCGTCTGGTTGACGTAACTGGTGACCGAAGAGCTGGCGGCTTTCTCGCACAACGTATCAGCATTGCGATACAGCGGGGAAATGCCGCCAGCATCCTTGGTACAATGCCTCAAGGGCCTATTTTAGATTTAAGCTGATTTACTTCGTCATTTCTTTTTTCTTAAGTCCGGTCCTTTGTCAACGCGTTAATCAGGTACCGTCGACCGTCGACCAAGGTGAAAAGGGATAGAAACCGGGAGTGAATTTAACCTGATATTTTCCTATAAACTACCTACTCACACAAATTGTATCATTCGATTGGAAATAATAGTAGATTTTGCATGATACAATATGTGTATTTTAAAATTTTTTAGGTAAATGTCCTTCCCGGTTTAAAAATGTAGCAAAATTTATAATATAGGTACCTATTGTATTAAATACTACCACTAGACTAAGATTTTGCTTGTATTACTAACACTCTATGGATGCATTTGTTTGTCCGAAATAAATAAATTTTATTATTATTATTTATCCCTATTCACCCCGCCATCCTTCACGGTTGACGGTAATGTAACTAAATGAAAACTCTTCACTTCATATTTGGGCGTTTCCCAAAATACATACCTATTGAAAACCTGATTCTTTCAAATCTCGTAATTTTTAGCCTCATTCTACTCAGAATCAACAGCATTCTCCATCCTAGGTACCATTAAAAAAAGATGTCCCAAAATGTATATTCCATTACTTCACGTTTTTGTGTGAAAAATAATTTATTTTTTTGTGCGTGCGTGACGTAGTGGATTGTACAATTTTCATACAATTTTTTGGAATATTTTTTAGCATCAGGATGAATATAGTGAGTCTGAGTTGAAAGACCCCAAAAACACCATGCCCATGATGTAAGTACGCAGGGTTGCATGCTATTATTTTAAGTATATACGACTGCCTCGTAAGATAAATATCGGATGCATTCAATATTTCGAATCTACGGTGATATTCGCAGGGCCAACTGGTTTTACTACATACCTGCGTCCGGCAAGAAAAGGATTTACCTGAAACAAGAAAACATATCTTATTATACCGTTCCTAAATACCATGATAGCATATCATTATGCGTCGGGCTTATAAATACTGTAGCGTCTGTAGCGCAATTCGTAATTTATTATTTTATTCATAAAACAAATTACTTACACCAAAAAATGATAATTTCTCAGACTGAATGAAAAATGCACTATAGGTGATATAGAACTTTGAGATTAATTAATTACCTGGCGCAACACATAACGAAAGCTGTTTAGAATATCTTAAGAAATACTAGTATAATAAAACAACAATGTGCCAAAACATACGAAGTATTTGATGTCAACTCTCAAAGAAAAATACTTAAACATTTTGAATTTTTACACTAATCTACGAGTAGGTATCTTATACATTTTAAACTTATTAAGTACTTATTTTATTTTACAATCCACGGCAAAGTTACATTATGTTATGTTATGTTTAATTTTTCGCCTTATTAAAAAGGAGGAAGAGGCAAAATTATAAACAAAATAAAAATTAACCGAACTCATTGAGTAATCCAAATAATAATTGAACATAAACAATGAAGAACTAAATTTCGCTCAATATCCTAGCCAGGCTGGCTCACTCCGCGATTTCGTCGCGTCGCTACATGTTCATGCGGCCCACACCAATTTTGGTGTCTAGCCATAGTAGTTGCCGCGCACCGCTACGGAACGGACGCCTGCTCGCGCTCACGCCACCTAGCGGTCATATCTGCCGTCATAGACGCGTTTTGTTAGAGAGTGAAATTTGCCTCGCGTGAGACTTGAACTCACTAAATTTAAGGATGACTCACGTTAGACCGGGCCGGAGCTTCCGGCGCTTCGTTTTCTATGGAAAGCGTCACGTGATCACCTGTCATGTCATAGAAAAGTAAGCGCCGGAAGCTCCGGCCCGCTCACGGCCCGGTCTAACGTGAGTCATCCTTTATTCTAAGCTTAATAGCATCGTTCGCAGATGTTTCTGCGTGTTAAAAATTAAAATTGTTACCATAATATTTAGTGACTGTTACGCAAACATTTTTTTTCTTTCTTTTCTGTGTGTAGTGTCAAGACTACGTCGTCTCTCGCAATGTTGCTCGTAATCAACGCACAACATGCATTTTTTATCACGGTTATCATTTTGCAAATTTGTTTGCGTGTAGGTACTCTTTCAAACTAATTATAAGTATCAGGATAGTAAAGTTATGGCCCTCACAATCAAGTCTTTCACGGTAACGACAGAGCCAGTGCACCCAATCTAGCGTGCGCACCGCCATGCCATCGCGTAAGTACTCTCTTCCAACTACGTGTGAGTTTTAGGATGATTATGGGCTTTACTGGTCTTAACAACTACGTCTTCCACGGTAATGACAGAGCCGATGCACCCGAATCTAGCGTGTGTGCCGCAATGCCATCGCGTTTTCATCCCCAACTGCCTTTCACGGTGATATTTGTAGCCTTCGAAGCATAGCACTCGGCCACCTTGCTTAGTTGGTAAGAATATGGGTGCTGAAAACAAACCAAGTGTTAGTAGGTTTACATTATTACGGAATAATTCTAGCGTTCCTCCCGCAACGCAACTTTTGGTAAGAGGTTAATTTTAATATTACAATTAGGTAGTTACATAGTTTTGAACTGGTTTAAAAAAATTAAAACAGACAAATAACCGGCCAAGTGCGAGTCGGACTCGCGCACTGAGGGTTCCGTACTTTTTAGTATTTGTTGTTATAGCGGCAACAGAAATACATCATCTGTGAACATTGCAACTCCCGGTTAATGAGATACAGCCTGGTGACAGACAGACAGACGGACAGACGGACGGACAGACGGATAGCGGAGTCTTAGTAATAGGGTCCCGTTTTTACCCTTTGGGTACGGAACCCTAAAAAACGAATCTGAGAGCATTTAATTGTAGATATACGTTGGTTCCCATATTCTATAGGTATCCCCACACGAGCAATTTCAGAATATTAATTCCTTTTTAATTGATAGTAAGTGTGATAAATAATAAATATTCGGACCTTAAAACAATATTTATTTTTACAAAAAAGAGGCGTATTCTAAATTAGCACAAATAATAGGTTACACATCAATGATATTATATAACTACATCTAGTTGTAGTTAATCGAACTTAAACTATCGTGAGACATTATTTCAAAATATTTAGATCAGTACGGTTTCACTCACTATTATCACAACCGCCGCGGACACTCGTGCCTGAGGAAGGATTCCCAAAGAATCCGAAACATGTCGTCAAAAGCGACTAAAAATAATAGTGAGTGAAACCGTTCTGATCTAAATATAGTTGTAGTTAGTTTATACACATACATAAGAATCTTTTGTGGACATCTGTTATTGGCTATGTTTTCTGTTCACTATGATTTGTATTAATTTTTGTATTGCTGTTGATGCCCCAAATAAATAAAATAAAATAAAAAATAAAATAATAAATCACAAAAAAATACTTCCATATTTATTTAATTACCTTCGAATTAATCTGTTTTTGTTGATTAATTTTAATATACCATTTCATCTTTGTTACACTTGTTGTTGAACATAAGCTTGTCTCTTTCTCTGTAGGTATGCGGGAGCTCGTTAGCACGTGCGCAATTATAACTTGCCTAAGCTTAACTAAACGCGATTGTACACATTTTGTACAATTAAAGCACTTTAATTTAGACCCTGCAACCTATTAGTTATAATATAATTGTTACACATGATTATGTTTATAGCTAAGCTTTACAATATCTTCTCCTATAGTAACCGCGGTTGCCGGACAACCGCATCTCTGTCTTGCGGCGCATTGCCAACGAGCCTTGAAACCGTTTTGGCGCTCCTTGTGGTACTTGAAGTTACCGTGGACGAGCACTTGTCCGCCACGTTTTGTTGGCAGGAAGATTGCTGAAAAAAAAAACAATTAGCATTGACATAAACAGAACTATTATTAGTTGGCAACTGTTACAGTAAGACCATTAAGGTGACTGTCCAATTGTAACTGCCGCTGCACTGCAGTTGCGACGTTACGCGGTGCCGCACTACTGTAGCAGCACGACTGCGGCTGTTGCGGCGTGCAGTCGCGACAGCGTTCGTTGATGGCTTGTCAATGTCAAGTCATATAATGTCATACGTACAAATAAAATACTAATTTACTTTTGTATTTTTTACGTGAAGAAGCGAGTGACGATAATGCTACATGCTACATGAAAAAGAAGACCAGTTTGCCTTTCTACAATAGTCAGAGTCCGACGAAGGCAGCTACGCAATATTAATAAAAAATCTGATATTTAATGGTGATCCTTTATTCAGATAATATTGCCGATTAAATGAAAAGCAATTCAACATTGAATGAGACTTAATAATTGACGAAATACAATCAAATTACTCAAATAAAATTAATGCAGAGGAAAAATTATTCTTAACATTAAGGTAAGTTCACAATGTGAAATTTTCTTCCCCATCCTCTTGCCTAAATGCGTGACCACCGCACACAGCAATCCGACGGAAACGGGACTCATGGAGTTCGTGATATATACGGGGGGAGTGCGCACTTGATCCACCTGCATCACGTATTATAGGTACTCGGCCGTCAGAAACGTGCGGCTGGATTTAGAAGTCTGTAATAAACGTCCCCTCAAAACCATGCCAGGTAGGCTCTTTTAGCAGGCCTTTTATTGATTTCTGCAAAGTGATTCGTGGGTTCTGGAGATGACGATGCGACACGTAAGAATAAAATTATCCAATGGTGGGCAGGCAGTCGTTCGGTGTTAGCAAAATATTACAGATTTATCTTTCTAAGTATCCATATTAAGCCAATTTTACTTTCCTTAGGTACCAAACAGTGAAGTATGATGAATAAAATAATTTGTAATTTACACTTCATATTGTCCAGTTGCAGGTGTGAATGGGCGACGGCACTCTATGATATGACCGCACCATCCATATAAAACTTGACGGGCGAGACAAGAAATCCTTTATGAAGAAAGATATTTCCCTCGCCTTGGCCGATAGAAAGAACTTTTAATAAATTAATTTGAATAATAAATGGTTTCCTCGTGTTGGTGTGAAGAATTACGTGTTGCACTGTAACACAGTTTGTTTAACCCTCATGCCTTGAGACCTCCGCAACTGTCAATATTCTAAATTTTAAACCATTCGCTTCTCTCGTGGTTCAATTTTGTATCGTTTCGTATGTTTGGATATCAATATGTTACCATGAGGTATTAAATAACATCTTTGCCCCTTGTAATAAAAATAAATGATTGCTTCTTTTATTTAGATCAGGAATGGCTTTGCAATGACAAAATGAGAAATTGTCACCATAAACGACATTATATAATATGATATATTACAATACAATTACAGTTGCCAGGAATATTCGGCAACTATTCGGTATTTGGCCACTTTGCCGGATATTCGGTATTCTATTTGCCTCTCTATCGCTCGTGCCCTATCGAGCTTATAGCTATCCTCGCAAAACTACGAAAAAATAAAAGAACAGTTTATTTAATGAATCTATAAATAATATCGTCGTATTATTTGAATCCCTAAATCAATAATCTCAAAATACGCTAAATTTGTGAAAGCTGATTCCACAAATCTGCCTTAAGTATATACCTTAGTTTTATTGGATGTATATAATGTACAAATTTCTAGAGAAGGCGGAGAATGTAAAGTTATAGCAAGAATAGTGCCTGGGCGTGGGCATAGATTTAATAATAAACTATACAATTATTTTCTGGATCAACAAGAGTAGAACCTAAATCAACTTCAACTGAATGCTACTAAACAAAGCCCTCAATGTCAACCTTACGTGCAGAACATGTTGAACATATAATGTATACACTTTTTTGGGAAACAGGTTTTTCGTAAATTAATAAAAAAGTAAAAAATAAGATGTTTTATTTTTCACAACTCTTTATTAACTTTAGTTTTGTCCGCCATGATCGTGATATCAGCAGCTTGAGCCTTGAACTGCAACTTGTAGGTACCTGGAAATTAGAAATTATCTTTTCAGTTTCATGTTGTATTTTGAATATAACTATGTATTTTTGTATGTATATGATTTATTGCTTGCAAGTTACATATATGTATGTCTGTTTGTTGAATTTAACTTCAAATCAGTAAAACGGAGCTAGTAGCGGACAAGCTGTGTTAAACGGTTTGTCTTTAGATATTCTGGCCACATCATCACAGAAAATAAATAGGTAATAGTGACCCGACCACCAAAATGGACTTTTAAATATTCGTAGTAAAATAATATTAATTTTATACTTACATCGACGTGATCCTCACAGCAATATTGTGTGTAACACTTGAAGTATTCCATTCCACATTTACTTCACGACAACACCGTCTTTCACGTAGGTCTTCGCGGACTATAATTTTTGTAAATCATTCCCACAAGTGGAAACAAGGTTTTTGATATATTAAGCAATCAAAATCTACTGTTTAGGTATTAAAAATTATAAATCAAATCGTAAGAAACTAGCGGTTTAACTGAATTTTTTTATTATGACAATTGATGACAATGACATCTTTGACAATTACGTGAGTGACGGATTTATTTATTATGGTTCGATAACTTTTACTATACGATGACATTATTATATTCAGCCTCGCGAGAAGGTCAAAGGTTTGTTGAAATATCTTCAATCCTCGATTATTATATCGCAGCAAATGTCGGAAACTGTTTAAAAACCTAATATCTCGAAATGGTTTTCGAAATAGAACATTTAAAAAAAATTAACAATCCTAATTAGAGATTGGATTTTGCAAGTAGTGAGTGAGAAGTGCGACTGTGTGCACGTTTTCCCCCGCAAAAATGGCAGAACGATTTGTACGGTAAGATATCGCTTGGGCTCCTCCCTTCCGACGTGTCGGAAGCCGGTGTTGCTCGAAGGGTTTGCCAGACTATAGTTAACTTCCGAATTTGACACTCTCTTTTTCGGACCTATCATTCTAGTTTCCTAACTGGCTCTGTGATACTCGTATGGCTCAATATAGATTAGCAAAAAAGTTTACAGTAGTACTACAGTCGCCATCAGATATGTCGGAGCGACCGAGGTGCTAAATATATCTGAACATGCACTCTAGCGCCTTGACAATAAATGCGTGTTCAGGTATCTGTGAGCTCCTTGGCCGCCCCGATATATCTGCGATATATGGCGACGGTACCATCGGGGTTGTTTATCCGTGGGTGTAATAACTCCTTAGAACGTAGTGGTTATATCCTGTTTGCTTAAAACTACTAATATCTGTGATCAAAGACAATTCAGTGCAGGTGACAGATTTGACGTGCGGTTTGCAGCCGCAGTTGCAATAATACACCAAATACGCAAAAATGGCCATGCTACGTGCAGTCGGTCTCGTCATTCATTTTACTATGGAAATTGACAATAACACCGACGTGTCGGAGCAGTAGTGCAGCTGCGGTCGGGAAAACGTTAAAATCACCATATTACGTGCAGTCGATATCGTCATTCATTTTACTATGGAAATTGACAATAACACCGACGCGTTTGGGCCGCCGCAGTAGTGTCGGAGCAGCAGTGCAGCTGCGGTTGGAAACGGACAGTCACCTTTAGCATCGCGTTGCGTCGTCCCAGCGTCAACGCAACGCTACACGCTACACACTAAGTAACGTTTTATGGTCTTTTTATGGTCATATTGGTCATGTAAGAAAAATGAAATGTTGCGTCTATTCAGGTAGCTTTATTTATGAAATTTCTTGTACAGTTTATGAATGGAGGGCTTGGTTTACTATTTCTTTAATGAGGTAAGTAAAAAACTTCAATATTTATACAACATTTATATTTAATTATTACTATTGATATTCCGCCGCTCGGTGCATTATTATTTCTTTATGTAGCCGTTATTGCTCTCTGTAGCATTGAAAGCCTCTGTGGTAATGTTTTATAAGATACTATTCATCAACCACGATGTCAAATCAGCTTCAGCCATGACCCCGTGGTTATGGTTGTCGGTAAACTTGATGACGGTATGGTCGACGGTGGTCGCTCGCGCGATACACCCGATCTTTCGCCGCTCGGCGCATTGCCATTTCTCTAAGTAGCTGTTGTGATGCTCTCTGTAGCATTGAAAGCCTCTGTGGTAATGTTTTATAAGATACTATTCATCAACCACGATGTCAAATCAGCTTCAGCCATGACCCCGTGGTTAGGGTTGTCGGTAAACTTGATCACGGTATGGTCGACGGTGGTCGCACGCGCGATACAAAGTAGCTGTTGTGATGCTCTCTGTAGCATTGAAAGCCTCTGTGGTAATGTTTTATAAGATACTATTCATCAACCACGATGTCAAATCAGCTTCAGCCATGACCCCGTGGTTATGGTTGTCGGTAAACTTGATCACGGTATGGTCGACGGTGGTCGCTCGCGCGATACACCCGATCTTTCGCCGCTCGGCGCATTGCCATTTCTCTAAGTAGCTGTTGTGATGCTCTCTGTAGCATTGAAAGCCTCTGTGGTAATGTTTTATAAGATACTATTCATCAACCATGATGTCAAATCAGCTTCAGCCATGACCCCGTGGTTATGGTTGTCGGTAAACTTGATCACGGTATGGTCGACGGTGGTCGCTCGCGCGATACACCCGATCTTCCGCCGCTCGGCGCATTGCCATTTCTCTACGTAGCCGTTGTGATGCTCTCTGTAGTATTGGTAGCCTCTGTAGCAGAGGACGCGACCACCGCGCTTAGTGCGGCGGAAAATAGCTGAAAAGATTTTTTTTATACTTTAGAGAGTTTACGGTAGATACTCGCACGCGATCTGAAGAGCGGAGCAACAGATTAACCGATGTAATATGTTTACAATAATATTGAGAATGTGTTGGCGCGCGGGACAAATAAGACACACATATGTGGTTAAGGTAGCGTTTGGATGTCAACTGCATTGCTATTTTATGCACCCCTGGACATTTCTGTTGTGGCATCGTTGTCGCCGCTGTATTTGTCAATTTGATAAAATTTGTGGCATTCGCCTCCGCATTCCTACCGCGATTTTGACGATCATTCCGTCACTTATTTTACCAAGGAAATTGACAGATAAAGTGGCGAAAACAACGACGCCGCAACAGTAAATGCAGCTGCAGTTGACAATCGATCGCCCATCACCCATCAAATCAGAATGCTATACAAAAACTTGTGATCGAATTTAAACTATCGTGAGACATATTAACTTAACTAACTTAGCGGTTACACTCACGTGTTTTTAATCACTCGCGCGACATGTTTCGGAGAGCCTAGGTCTCCATTTTCAAGCACTAACAGTGCCTGAGTGAGTAGCGGTCACGACGCGAGCGGAGACCTAGGCTCTCCGAAACATGTCGCGCGAGTGACTAAAAACACGTGAGTGTAACCGCTAAGTTAGTTAAGAAAAATTTGTGATGTTGATGATCCATCCGGCCAATTTCGACCATGGCGACCAGTGCGACCACTTCGACTCCTAGCTAGCTAGGCGCTCCTGCGCCCGAATATCGCTGACTCCCGCGCACATGAGGGTACGTGAGGACTAAGGACACCAGCCACATAGTGGTAGCGAATGGAAGCAGGCTGGCGTGCTTTCAGCTCGTCGCGTTTAGCGTCCAGGTCAACTTTACAAATACTTGTATGCAAATATGTTTGTATGAATCGCCTAAATACAACGAGGGGACTAAATAAAGATATCTGTGGGTATTTTAATATGTAATATATAGAAACAGCTAGTTATGAATATGAGTTAGTACTTTTTTAATACTTTCTCAGTACCTAATTAACATTATAAAAACATAAAAAAACTTAAATAACCCATTACCCAATAATTTAAATTTTCAATAATGTATATGATACTTAATCGCTGCCTCGCTCGTTCTAAAATAATGAATTACCTATATTAATTTAATTAAAAAAGAATAGTAAGAAAATGAAACTAAAAAAATGAAACTAAAACAAAGTAAGAAAATTAATAATAATAACTTCAAAACTAAGTAAAAATTACGACATATTTACAAGACAAAATTATATAATAATACCGGTATATTCGTATTAACATCACTAGAACTATTTTTTTTTAACTTTGTACGTTCTTTTAGATTTAATTACTTTGAATCAAACTTTTTGAATATAAAGTATTTTATTAATCTAACGTCGATAAAAGCATCTCAAAATTCAAACATACATATATTTTTTATTGTGTCTATTTTCCTGTTTAAAACATTACTTGTCGTAGGTATCTTTAAAGTTAGGTATCTTCAGCCTCTAAAAACAAAGTTGGTAGGCACAGTCAGTCAAAAAAACCGGCCAAGTGCGAGACGGACTCGCGCACCGAGGGTTCCGTACTTTTCAGTATTTGTTGTTATAACGGTAACATAAATACATCATCTGTGAAAATTTCAACTGTCTAGCTATCACGGTTCATGAGATACAGCCTGGTGACAGACAGACAGACGGACAGCGGAGTCTTAGTAATAGGGTCCCGTTTTTACCCTTTGGGTACGGAACCCTAAAAGTAGCAGATCAGACTACGCGCCAAAATTATGTACCATTCTCTGATAGCCTAATAAAAAGGAACATTTTAAAACAGTGTAGAACAATATAGAAAATAATTTTGCACAAGTACTGTAGAGATCATTCTGGCGCGTTATTTCATCCGTTACTATTGATGCTGACTGTACTCGTACCTACTTATTGCTTTCATGTGCGTCGGCGTCGCAGCCATAATTACTTTAAGGGGCCCACTGACTATCAGTCCGCCGGACGATATCGGCCTGTCAGTTGTTCGGAACTGTCAAATTTTCGTTCTAACTGACAGGCCGATATCGTTCGGCGGACTGATAGCCAGTGGGCCACTTTAGATGTGTAGGGCACTGGGTAGGGCGCGTATTTTAAAAATAGTTTATTTCTTAGCTACCATATTCGTAACGAATACCTATAATTTGCACTAACAAACAAGTCAATTAATTTCATGGGAAAGATACCTATACAAGCTCTACCAAACAACATTTTGTAGAATTGCATAGTTTTGAGTATTTAAATGTGTGAGATAAGCAGAGCCCGCAATAGTTATGATAGTTGAAAATTTACATAATTGTTCTCTGTGCTCCGTAAAAAAGTTTTAACATCAATCAAAGAAACATGGAAAATGGTTGTGCACAGATATTTTGATCACTTTGTCCTCTAGAGTCGTGACGGACCCGTGGCAACCTTTCTTCTGATGTGTGCCGCATTGCCATCGGATTTTGCTGCCCTTCTGCCGCTCGCGATGGTACTTGTGCCCTCTGAAGTATAGGATACGGCTTCCTCTGGCTGTCATTTGGAAAATTGGCTCTGAAAATGGACGGGTGTGTTAGAAGATACACACAAATCATGTCACTGATATTTCGTGTCTGGATTGGTTACCTACGTGACAGGCTACGCCTAGTGTAGGAACCGGTACAACCGTCATTGAAAATGCATAAATGTACATAAATTGTCCCTTAGTTTTAAGACCAGTTAATTTTGTTTCTCCCTAATTCTTTGTGTACAATAAATGATTTTTACTTTTTTTACTTTTAGATAATTATTACGTGCTAAAATAACTATTTGTGGCGTAAGGGGTCCCTTTATTTGACATAATTATTGAAAGTCATAATGTAATGATTGTCATATTATCATTAGTCATAATTCTGAAACCGTTAACTTTTCAGGATTTTCCTCGGGCTATCCTACAGATAGGTTAGTTTAGGTTTGTTTTATGGCAATCCTGAAAAGTTACGCGTTTCTGAGAAAAACCAAAGTATGACTAATGATAATATGACAATCATTACATTATGACTTTCAATAATTATGTCAAACAATAGAGACCCGTGGCGTAAGCTTGCCGTTTTAGAAAATTTTTGGTCTTAATCTGATAGTCATTCAAAGCTTATGCATAATACTTCTTTTTTTAGCAAAAGAAAAAAAGGTAAACAATCTTGATGTGTCTTTTTATTGAAAAACACTTTTGAAATATAAGCCATAGCAAATATGAAACAATTCTATAGCATAAAATGTTCATTTACATTCTTATGGTTTCATAAGTAATAGTTACTATTTTTTAAGCGTTTTTCAATAAAAAGACTAATCAAGATTGTTTATCATTTTTGTAATGCTAAAAAACGAGATATAGCAGCAGGCTATTTACATGGCTGACTGTTAGGTATGTGGATATAATAGCCACTTAGTTATGTATGAATATGTGTACCTACCTACATATATTATGAAAACAAAGAATTACTTGTTGTAAGTACTTTATTTATCAGAAGAATAACGTAGAAATATAAAGATATTGTAAGTAATACGTTATTTATTATTAAAATATAATATAACAAAATTCCACACGCAATAAAACCAATAGCAAACCCCAAATCATTCGAAATCGCCTTAAATAAATACTTATTAAATAAAATGTATTATTCTTTGCAGGAGTTTTTAATGATACTTCCCGAAAAAATAAAATGTTAATTTTTTTTAGATTTTTTTTTTAATTACATGTTATATTTCAGAGCTTATTATAATTTTATTTAAATTTTTTACTAGCTTACCAACATGGCTGTGCAATGTATTTACTTAATAAGATTAATTTTAAGTATACTATGTATATAAATAAATTGCTGTGCCCTTACAGGGTCTGTATTTATTGTAATATTATGAGCAACAAATATTACGAGTTGCAAAATTTCAGAAAATCTACAAAAACTGTCAGACTGGGGTTCACGAGTTTTACTTAGACGTAACTATTTTACAATCAATAATTTTCACAATAATCCTAGACCAGTACCCGTATCAGGAGTCACTGACAGTGTCAGCAGTTCAGCACTGACATAGGCGCTAACGTTTACGTAATTTACATCTCGCTCGTACTGACATATTAGTGCGAGCGAGACGTATAGAAAGTAAATTACGTAGACGTGAGCGTCATGTCAGTGTTCACGCTGGCAGTGACTCGTGGTAAGGGTACAGATGTGCAATATGCAACTGATTTTGTTTCCCTAATCAAAAAATCTACTCAATCTAAAAATCAACTAGATGGAGCGATGACCTTCGCAAGGTGGCTGGCAAGAGCTGGATCAGAGTTGCCGCAAATCGTGCTCAATAGCGTGCAATAGGAGAGGCCTATGTCCAGCAGGGGACGAGAGTAGGCTGATGATGATAATGATGATGATGATGATGAATCAAAAAATAGAATCATGGGAATGTACATTAATGATCTTTACCACCTCATCCCCTAAAGTAACCACTGAGCCGGGACAGCGAAATTTCTGACGCACACCGCACCGCCACACCACTTTCTCACCCGCTATTCGCTTGCGATGGTACTTGTATCCTTGGTACCACATCAAGATGCCACCTCGCTGCGCCTGTTGGAACACTGGTAAGAGCCCTGCAATTAAAAAAATACCTTACATGTGGAAATTATCGGAAGTTTAATGACCAGAAAAACCAATGTAGTTGCAGAACAATCATTGTACAATTTTGCACAAGGTTTCGAAAGCAAAGCATGAAAACACAGAGTTAAATTATAAACAGACGTAAGTATGTATCGGAATATTTAGTCACTTAGACCTATCTCCACGCAAAATACAAAAACAACAAGCCCCAAGTTTAACATTTCTTGGATTCTACAATGAACAAACGTTCACGCGATGTATAATATTCGCTGGTCAACAATAACGACATCTACCGGTATATTGGGTAAACCAATTCCATTACCTAAGCTTTTTGTACACTTATCAATCAGTCATATTTGAAGCCAGGTGTACGAGTATCAATGTGTTTGGACTCAATGTGAAAGAACCTATAGTCAGTATACTTTCGCCATAAGTATATTGGCAAATTTGTCTGCCAGGCACGTCTGTTAGACAGATAAGACGGATACATGCTTACGTAAATGTCTATGAAAGTAAAGTTAAAAAATATCCACAAGTAATATTTTATCAAATCTAATTTATTTGCAAAATCAAATTAGGCAAAGAAACTTACAAACTATGTACTCAGTAAATACTAAAATGGGGATATTTAATTAATTAATTAGACGTTGTGGCATAGGTTTCGTACACAACGGCTTTGGATGTATCTAATTTTTATCAAATACGAGAATAAACAGCTTCATAATAATTTATAATCATAATCGTTTATTGCAAACCATGGTACATATGTTGTTAGAAACGATTAAAGTATCACATGGACCCTGACAGGGTATAGCAACTATAGATCTAAAAATAGTTCTTAAAGCTAGTTCTTAAAACTAATGCAATGGGGTGATAACAATTTTGCCATTATAGATAATGATCTTTCAGGAACTCTTCAATTTTGTAGTAGATAAGTTATTGGTTGTGATATTTCGTATATTTATTGGTATTTGGTTATATATTAATATTGAGCTGCAATATGGGCCTTGGAATAAACAGCTTCACGGTTTCGCGAAGCATTAACCTAAGGTACAATTTTAAATTTTTAGTTAAAGATTAAATAAAAAAACATAGCTTTACACAAATTTCACACACAATACAATTTTATTCTTTTTTAATCGATGTTGCCGCAAATTGACCAGTGCTGGTATTGAAATTCACCTTACCCCTAACAATATCATGATCATGCACATTATTGATCTTTACAATCTCGCTACCCACAGTAGTCACGGAGCCGGGGCATTTGAACCTCTTGTGAGTCCCACATATCCACACTACACGTTCTAACGCTAGTCCTGATTTTCGTTTCTGATAGTACTTGTAGCCTTGGTAGAACATTATGACGCCTCCTCGTACGGTCGTTTCGAACACAGGACCTGAAAATTGAAACAATGTTAGTGAATGCCTACCTAGAAATCATGATGGTTTCAAAAGATTGTATAGATTTTTTTTTAAGTATGGAAAATCTGTAAGTACTTATATCGAACACATCTGTGTTGACGGACCATTCACTTGGTATGAACAGTTTATGACAAAATCCTTTCCATTGTGAGTTGTGATATAACGGTCAAGACTTTGTTTCTTATTAATTTTTTTAAATGAACAAGAAATAACAAATACCGTTAACCGGGGTGAATTGACCTGACAATTTCTTAACAAATACACAAATAGTATCATTCGACTGAAAATAATAGTAGATTTTGTATGATTCAATTTGTGTTAATAGTTGTTAAGAAACTGTCAGGTTAATCATATTTTAAGTTTTATCCCTATTCACCCCAGCCATCCCTATTCACCCCGGTTGACGTTAATCATTTACAACCAGTCGTAAAGAAACTAACAATTCTGACATTAAAACCTTTATTAGGATCATTTTAGGATTAGGAAAGAAGGTTATACATTTCTATTTGCCTAGGTACTTATATAATAAACATGAAATAAGATTAGAAACACAGTTTCTAATATTTATATCTGTTGTGTAATGTCTAAACCCTACGATGGCCCTAAAAGTTTTAATGTGACTTCTGAATTCTTAGAGTACTTGTCATTTCTAGGTACAGTTATTTTTGGTATACTAAAAACTACGCATGATACTACTTAGTTACTATATTTAAACTATTGTTATAATTAACTACATTGACAAACCGCTTAACTTATTCAAATACTATTCAATACATATGGATTTTTCCTACTAGGTACTGCTAATACCTACTTATCAGTGCTTAAATAATATTTATTTATTTATTAATAAATCATACTATTTTTCACTACACCAGCTGGCTGTCTTGATCATTCAAAAATTGATGAGAAAGTTGCCATTTTATCCACATATGTGGCAATGGCAAAGTAAACTGATGCAAATTTTGAGATGTTTCCTTATGTTGGCTGGTATAGTCGACTTTTTAATAATTATTTTGAATGATAAAGACTGAACAACGTTCATTTGGATTTGATATGGTTTGATTTTGTTGGATGTGTTACAGACGTTACAGTTAGTATTTTCTTCGCGTTGGTGTGGTGAAAATGTTTGTTTCACTCGGTGGCAAAATTTGTTTAACCCTTGTTACACTCAATATTTCACTTTACGAATTCAATTTGGGAATCTTTCGCTTGCTCGGGTATATTAGCACGAGTGGTTAAACAACAATTTTGCCCCCCTGTAAAACAATAGTAGATTGTTAACCAAGGGATGAAAGGCACTCAATTCTGCCGAGGTATTTTGGCGCTTGAACGCAGTGAGAGCGCCAATAGTCCGAGGCAGAAATGATGCCTTTCACCCGAGTTAAACACTCTACTTTTCATTTCGAATACGAGGAAAGTAAAATGCATGTATTTTGTTAAAAACATGGTTAAGTATACATTTTTATAGTATTTCTTGAGGTTACTTTCAATTAACAATTCAGGCAAAAGTATCGTTATTTATGGAATGGAGAGTCAAATGTCAAAATGGAAATTTTATAACAAATCCATTTAAAAACTCAAATTTCAATTGCGTATCGTAAAAAAATTAAAAAAATCGTACTTCGAACGTGAAATGCTCTAGTGCAGACACGTATCATTTTCTGCGCACCTTTTAGAACAACAATGACTCTCTTTCAGAGCATGAGAAATGAAAATAACTATTCTGTCTCTGTTTCTTACTCTTTTAGATTAAGATGATATTCCTCGAAACACTTTCCCATGCAAAGCCCCGGTTGTTTGGGACATTTGCTGCAGGTTGTTTGTACAGTTGTTCTTTTATTATTTTTATAACAAATCACGCAACGTTTCCTACCTCTTTTCTGAAGTGGAGTTGTAACGATCTTTATCAATGTATGCATTTCTGTAAAATTTCTTTCCGATGTATCAGATACCTCATCTTTTCTTAAAAGATGTCTTATTATAACTGTCCTATATTCTGCTAAGGGAATTGACTTTTCCCCATACCTGTTATACAGATTATGTGAATTAACCAATAGCATTTGCAAAATGTGGATTCCCAGTTTCTTATACCAATTCGTTGTTTTATGCTGACAGTTATAATATGACATCATTTGTTTGTGTCGCTCTACGGCTCCCCTATAATGGTTGTATTTTGATATTGATGTTGGTATTCTGCATACATTTTGACTCTTTGTTGTGCGTTCTTCCCATTCTCCAGAGTGCTCTGTAGATATTACCAGAATTTCGGCTCGGTCCATCCATTTAGTTAAAGATATTCCATCGGGGCTATATTTTGTAATCTTTTCTCCTTTTTTCAATTGTTTTTGAGTTATATCCGAAGGAATCCCTTTTCCGTCAGGCATTAAAATGCCAGTGGTATGTGTATTTCGACTCATCAAATGTTTCGACAGGCCAATCGAATTATAATATTTATTCATATAAACGGAATGGCCAACGCCTAATCGTTCCTCTAATAACATATGAATGATTTCATTAACGCGGACTTTAGTTTTTGTTTTTTTATTTTTGTCCTCTTGAAGTACTAACACTTTTTGGACTAGTCCATATTGGTCCGCCAGTAAATGTAATTTAACTCCGTCCTTGCTTTCTTTTCCTCTTAGATATTGATCTTTGAGAAAGACCAAGGATTCATCAATGCACAGAATTTTGTCAGGTTTAAATGTTTTCTCCATAATTTTATTGAAATAATCAACAATAAATGATCCTTGTGGCATTTGATGACCTTGCGCGTTATCTATATTCTCGAAATTCAAATATTGCATTATTAAAAGGAACTTGTCCCTACCCATGCTGTTTTTAAAAATAGGGATTCCATGTATTTCGTCAGATTTCCAATAATTACTCATATCGTTTGATATGTATGTGCCCATGTGGAATAGGAGTCCTAGGAAGACTTTTATGTCGTTTAAGGTTATGTTGCTCCATCTCGCGGCTCTACTTTTGTTACCACGTGACTGTCGCAACTTGGTGCCATATTGATTAACATTCCAAACTATTTGGAGTAACAATTCCTCAGTAAAAAGCATTTCGAAAAAGTCAGTTGGATCCTTTCTGATTAGATGCTCCCTTATACCAGTCTGTTCTTGGAAACTACATACGTTTTTATTTTCGTCCTCACAACTGTTGTTCCATTCTGCAGTCAAAAGTGCCTCATTATCGTCGTCCGATATCTCTGAACTGTACTTTTCAGATTCATCGTCAGATAATTCATCGGATTCTGAGCCTTCAGAAAATCCTGTAGGTTCTTCTTTTACTTCCAGTGAAATCCATATTTTATACTCTGGATCATCTGCAAACATAGCAATGCCAGGTTAGTTTGACTATACCTTAATCCATCCTACATATCATTTCAAAAAGTTTTAAACTTTCCTATAACGCTATAGAATAAAGAAAACTAATAACACAATCACATACATTCAAATGTTTAATAAAATAGTTTTCATTATCAACTTCGTTAACCTTCAATTTAACAATTTTTATGTTTAGAATGGAAAAATCAAAACCTATTAAATAAAAAAAAACTTCTAAACTGCAAGTGGCTCAACTCGAACCAATATCTTCAAATAATCCTAATCGTACTTAATATTTATGGAACTACTTAAACTACAAAATGGCATCAAAAACCAGTCGCTTCTCTAAACGTCACGAAACTAATTACATCCTGTGTTCTAAACATCATGGCAAAAAATCAACTACCGAAACACTTTAATTATTTTGTAATGATCAGGATTCGTGCAGTGTATACCAAGGAAACTATTGACAACGTTGATAGCAACATATATATTGAAGTTTACAAAGTAAGTAATTGTAAATATAAAATTAAAACTAAATAAACAGGCCACCGGAAAGCAACAAACAAATTAAGAGAAAGTTGGCCGAAGTAAGAGAAACTTAAAAATAATGCATAAAATAAACTAACACTAAACAGAGAAATCCATCAAAAAAATAAACAAGAGAAAAATAAAGCAATATCAAATCGCAAAATAAAATAAAACAAAAAGTAGATATGGTCCTGCCGGGGATCGATCTTGCGACCTCTTGCACAAGTTGCACCGCCTTCTACTATGCAATGATACCGCTGGGCCAAGATGGCGATATTTGTTGTGGCGAAATATATACTCGTATCCTCCAACTCAGGAGTACTAACTTGCAATTATTAATTATTTATTTTGCAAGTCCCAATTTCGTACATCAAAAAAGGGCGTTCCCAAATGCTGCGGACAAAAGGGTCGAATGTAATTTCCCGGTGTTTTCAATGATCACTATTAAAGCAAACACACAATAGTCCTGACTAGAATAATCAACTTAAGACACTTACCCCGTGACTTGTACATACCAACAAACTTCACATATACATGTTTCGGAACTATACGCGCACGATGACCGTAAAATATCTTAAAATATTAATTTATTCCGTCTGCCATTGCATTAACAAACGCCTGCAGCGTCTCTCTCCGTGTTTATTTTTATCGTCGGGTCGGCCTGTTTTTTACCGCTACCCTAAACTTCAGAATAGCAAAACCTCATCTTAGGGATGTACCCTAGTGACTAATAACGGCTTACCATAATTAGTCATAGATGGCGTTAGTATGTCCTTATGTATGTTCTGAGCGGAATAAGAACATTACAATTTAACACTTTAATTGCACAAATTTCATTAAAACAACTCTTTCTACAAGCATTAGATACTAGTGCAATTCGTAGGTAACGTAGCACAAAGACACACAATATATTTCACATAACCTTGTCGTTTGATAGATCTCAGGCAGCGAACATCGCTTGGTTGGCTTCTACTTCATGCGTTTCTAACTGTAGGGTTTGTTCTTATTACAGAAAATGCCTCGATGTGTCACAATTACTTGTATAAATTCAGAAATTAAAACCGTATCGTCTATTCTAAAGTACATAAAGTCTAGTTAAATTTATGATTTGTGACAATATCCTTAGTACTTACTATCTTAATAACGAAAAATTCTAGTTAAAGTAATGTTAAGAAGTAGAAGTAGTAATAGAAGCAGCATTTAAACTTTCTATATTATGTCACTCACTACATTCTTCAATTTTTACCAATGGGGGCAAAGGGTTTTCATAAATAGGGATAGTTTGTAGGTCATTCATATCAAAACTGGATGATGCTGCAGATATACTTTGAAAATGCATATTTCTTTGTACTTTCTTCCGTTGCCTCCATAAAGCATTTGCGTTTTTCTTTTCTTTAGGCGACATATCTTTAACAAGCCGTTTAGATTTATGATAATGCAGTCTCTTTTTTCTTTTTCTCTCTTCGTGTTTTTCTGGATTTTGTCTTAGCCTTTCCCAGTACCTTCTTTGTTTTTCAGCTGATGTTAATGGCTTGCGCTTACGACGGCAACCAAAATCTGAAACAATGGTTTATATGAGTAACAATTACAATACAATACCTTACCCCGAATCTTAAGAAGGCCCGAATCTTAAGTTTGCCTAACTTTAAAAATTTCATATTTTTTATAAGTGTGAATGGGTTTAAATTTTACGACATATTTTAAATGGCTTTTACCCGAAAGGGGCCCACATATTTTTTAAGTTAAATTCTTTTAATATTGTCTTCGGTTACCGCGATAGTTACTCATGAAATAAAACTATGAAAACGGATTATATCGCGTATATTGAATTTATAATACATCCCGACGTTTCGAACTCTTTACAGCGTTCGTGGTCAACGGGTGAAATTCTTTTACTTTAATGTATATGTTTATATTTTATAGTCAGTATCATCTGCAAACACTCCAATGTCAGGTTAGTTGGTCTATACCTTAATATATCCTACACATAATTTCAAACAGTTTTAAACTTTCCTATAACACTATAGAATAAAGAAAACTAATAACACAATCATAGACATTCAAATGTTTGTACCAGTGGAGTTGGTACCATTGATGCTATACACACTCTATAAATACTCCTACAAAAATACCAATCACTAAAGAAAGACCTTCACCTCATTTTTATTGATCTTGAAAAAGCCTTTGATCGTGTTCCTAGACAACTAATTTGGCAAGCATTAAGAGATCAATTGGTCCCAGAAGCCTACATTGACCTACTAAAAGATCTTTATTGCGACGTAACCACGCGTGTTGTCAGTCCAGCAGGAAACAGCAGTGATTTTGAGGTTCGAGTTGTTGTTCATCAGGGATCGATATTAAGCCCATTACTATTCAATCTAGTTATGAACTATGTTACAAAAGATATCAGCCACCATGGACGTTACTTTATGCTGATGACATAGTTCTCGTTGCAGAATCCCTTCAACAAGTGCAAGTGGATCTGGACGCGTGGCTGGGGGCCTTGGAGGGGAGAGGGCTTAGAATCAGCAGAAGTAAGACCGAATATATGTACTGCAACTTCTCTGGTACTACATCTAATAATACACCATCTATAGGCGGGGTCCAACTAAAGAGAGTGGATAAATTCAAATATCTCGGATCTGTAGTAGCACCTAAAGATAGTACCGCAGAAGATATACAGAGTAGAATCACTACAGCTTGGATGAAATGGCGTTCCATGACAGGCGTCCTCTGTGACCACCGAATGCCAATAAAAACCAAAGGCAAAGTGTACAAACAAGCAATAAGACCCGCTTTTCTGTATGGTTCTGAGTGTTGGCCATCGAAAAAGACAGATGAACAGAAACTGCATACTACAGAGATGAAAATGCTGCGCTGGGCTGGCGGAGTTTCTAGGATGGATAAGATTAGAAACGAATACATAAGAGGAACCTTTAAAGTCGCTAAAATCGAAGACAAACTCCGCGAAAACCGCCTGAGATGGTATGGGCATGTCATGAGAAGAAGTGAAGACCACATGACGAGAAAAGTAATGGCCATTCAGGAGGGAAAAAGAGGTTCAGGCCGACCCCCCGCGACTTGGAGTCTGACCATTAAAAAGGACCTGAAATTGGTGGAGGTAGATACGGAGACAACACAAAACCGTACATTGTGGCGTAAACGTACAAGGAGGGCTGACCCCAAATGTTATGGGACATATACAGCCAGGAAGAAGAAGAAGATAGACATTCAAATGTTTAATTAAATAATTAGTTTTCATTATCAACTTTGTTAACCTTCAATTTTACTTTGTTAACCTTCAATTGTGAAAATCAAAACCGTAAAATCAGATAACTACACATCTTACAACTATGATCCAAACTAAAGTTCCAGTAAAATATGTTTTTTTTTTCAAATTATGATGAGTATATAATATAGAAAGAGTATTAGTGTATCCAAGCTTCAAAATAAATGTATAACGAGTACAAATCATAAAGGCTCGTTAGGAACCAACGTTAAAAACTGGACCCTAGTTGTACTTAAGGACTATTTACCTGATTTTACGGAACCTATTAAATAAAATAAAAACTTCTAAACTGCAAGTGGCTCAACTCGAACCAACATCTTCAAATAATCCTAATCGTACTTAATATTTATCGAACTACTTAAATTACAAAATGGCATCAGAAACCAGTCGCTTCTCTAAATGTCACGAAACTAATTACATCTTGGGTTCTAAACTTCATGACAATAAATAAACTGCCGAAAATAACATTTTAATTAAACTTATATTGATCGGGATATGGACCTTTTGTATTGTTTTTGAGCTCCGGATATTTCGACGCAGTTACATGCATCTTGTTCACGGGTGTGGGTGTCAAAGTTGTGTAGACCGCGCTCGGTCTACCCTCATCCCGGTCAATATAAGTCTAGTGAAACTAACCGTGAATCTCTAAGAACAAATTTAATTATTTTCTATGAAAATATTATTATATTATTTCAGTTTAACCGTGAATCATTCAAAACTCTTAACACTTTAATTACTTAAATGCAAACATGACAATTGCACAAATATTACTAAAATAACTCTTTCTACAAGCAGAAGATACTAGTGCAATTAGTAGGTAACCTAGCACAAAGACACACATAAGTAAGTAAGTAAGTATAACATAACATACTTCTCATAACCTTGTCTTTTGATAGATATCAGGCAACGAACACCACTTGGTCGCGCTTCATGCGTTTCTGACTGTCGGGTTTATTCCTATTTATTATAGAAAATGCCTCGTTGTGTCACAATTACTTTTATAAATTCATAAATTAAAACCGTATCGTCTATTCTAAAGTACATAAAGTCTAGTTAAATTTATGATTTGTGACACAGTATCCTAACTTAGTACTTACTACTTTTAATAACGAAAAATTCAAGTGAAAGTAATGTAAAGAAGTAGAAGTAGTAATAGGAGCAGCTTAATTTGAACTTTCTATATTATGTCACTCACTAAATTCTTCAATTTTTACCAACGAGGGCATAGGGTTTTCATAAATAGGGATAGGTTGCAGGTCATTCATGTCAAAACTGGATGATGCTGCAGATATACTTTGTAAATTCATATTTCTTTGTACTCTCTTCTGTTGCCTCCATAAAGCATTTGCGTTTTTCTTTTCTTTAGGCGACATATCTTTAACAAGTCGTTTAGATTTATGATAATGCAGTCTCTCTTTTCTTCTTCTCTCTTCGTGTTTTTCTGGATTTTGTTTCAGCCTTTCCCTGTACCTTTTTTGTTTTTCAGCTGCTGTTAATGGCTTGCGCTTACGACGACGACCAAAATCTGAAACAACGGTTTATATTTGAGTAAAAATTACACCCGCCCGTTCCGTGCGTGCGTGTGTGCGTGCGTGTTCCCGTTTATTAATAGGTCTGACCACGAGACCAACCTCTATACGACAGTACCAAAGTCAAATACCCCCGAACTCCCTTCTGGGAGAACTATCATTTCAATTAATCATCGGGCTGCGGCTTTATACTTATAATATAGCCTATGGTCGTGTAGACAACAGCGTTACAGCCTAGCCGCTGGTGGGTCGCGCAGTGCCAGCGAACCTGGCAACCACGCGTTTGCCGATGGTTGTCGTATTTGAACCCGTTGTGGTTGAGGACACGACCGCCTTTTAGCGATTTCGTGAAGAATATACCTGAAAGGACAAAAGTGTATTAGATACTAGTGTTAAGTAAGGGATTAATTCGTAAATAACATGTAAGGGATAAAACTGGTACAAAAAAAACGTCCACATTTATAGCTACATTAAATTACATTAAGTGTGAGTAGGGAATGTACGCACTCTTGTCTAATATGTGATACTAAAAATATGTATTCATAGTACGAGTTTTACTTGATGACTTATTTAAGTTGCTTCTAATGTTCTTCACTGGGAGGATGATTGTGAACGTTGAGTAGGTAGAGCTTACGACGAACATCAAATTGTTACCTACGTCTCGTTTACTTGAATATATCAAGTGTGATAAACAGGGAAATAATCATGTTTCTATAAAGATATAAAGAAAGAGACAAAGAAAGTTTATTATTCAAGTAGGCATATTACAATGCGCTTGTATTTAACTATTTGTTAATTGTATGTTATTTTATGTATCTTTTTTTTCTTGTCTGTTACCTTCCGTGATTCTTCTCACCTGATGGTCTCATCGGAAGATCAGCGCTGGAAGTCACCAGCAACATGCTGAGACGAGGCCATTTCGTGGCACTTTAATCTTATTTTATGTTTTCTTTTGTATTATGTAATGTCTTGTTTGTTTGTGCTTACGAATAAAATCTATTCTATTCTTAATATGAACGTCGAATAAAGCTACGCCGGCTCACTCTTCCTCACACACCTCTGCCCCGAGAAGATTTAAATCCCCCCTCAATTGGAGGAGGTATCCCAGGGTTGCTTCTAATGTTCTTCACTGGGAGGATGATAGTGAACGTTCTTGTACTTGTAGATAGTCTCTACTTTGTGTTATCAAAGCTGTAAAGGAAGTGTTTCTAGAACTTGTAGCCGGCTAAAAGTGGTAAAGGTAGACTCCACGGGGTAGCAAGATAAGTATCACTCATATCTTAATCTGACGCGCTCGAGTAACTACAAAAATCCCCTCCCCAACCACTAGGTACACGGAAATGGCTCCTCGGGCCGTGCTGGCGAATATAGCTGGGAAATAAGACAAAAAGAGATGAGATTTACTTAGTTTTATTTTAATTTAGTATTACTACGTCACATTATCATTCCGACCAGAGAAGAGAGCTCTTTTTATTAAATAACCTCTCTTACAAAAGTCTTGCGGTACGTTTCCATACTGCAAACATTTGGATTTTTCAAATTAAAATCCTCGAACATGTTTTTGAGTGTACCACGTCGTCTAGGACTATTTAGGCGGTATGAATTAATATGATCTATGATTACCTTACGATTACCTCGTCTATTAACGGCAGGGTTTTTATTTAATGAATTGGCCAAATACGTTATAATTGTGTCATGCCTATAACCTAAGGTACGTAAAAAGAAATTGCGGCATACAGGAATGTGAAGACCATCTTTTTCATTGTGAACACTCTAGTGACGTTGCGCGTTGAATACGCTGTGCGTTTTTTTACTGGCTGGAACTGAATGCACTTTCGAAGTAATTTCTTACGTTCTAAATTCTTATAGCTCCAGTATGTTTCCCATATTTTAATGCGTTCTTCGGGAGTAAATTTGGCGCATTGCTTACGACATTTGCGACAGGAGACTGAGAGAATGGGATGCTTTTGTTTTTGCTTTGTTTTTTTTTATCTGGCCGAAGATTTAGTGAGTTAGGGATTGAAACAGGATCATCAGTTTCATCGCAGTAACTGCCAGATGACTCATCCGGATCAGGTTCTGAAACGTCAGTGTCTTCATCGGATTTCCAAACTAGAGGGTTCCAAGCATCATCATCAGAGTTGTGGTTTGACCCTGGAAAGGCATTAATTCAAACATCAAAACCTAAAGAAAAAATAAAGGAGAATTCGGATGGGCAGGTCAACAGGATGATTTAAAAATATGTATAGTATTTAGTAATCCACATAAAAATTTAAGTAAGATCTCATTATGTATTCTCACAAAATACACATTATACATCTCACAATAATTAGTAGGCCTTTATTAATCTAGTTTACAAGGCCTTACACGTAACAAAAAATAACGAATCAACTTTTTTATAAAATTACGTTGTATTCGTAACTTGGAATAACTTTAACCGCCATCAGAATCGCCAAAAAAGTAAATAATATGGCTGTTTAAAAATTCTCTGGATGTAGTGGACAAGTTTTTTTTCTAACCTTTCATGCTTTTTTAGATAATAGTGTTTTCCAAAAAAAGGAGGCAAAGTTGGCTAGTTTGACGGTACTCAGGCCTATCAACGATGTTATTTATTGTTTATGGTTTTTAAAAATGCAATAAATTTTTTTTATCAAACACGTGTTTCACATTTCCACGTGTATGCAACTTAAATGTAAACAAACCCATTGACATTCCTAAACTAAATAATTAAGTACTTAAAAACAAGCCATAAATTAACTGTCACCAAAATATGCAAATAATTTTTCTGACTTGGTTATATTCGCTAATCGAAGTCAACATGAAATAGTTTGCAACGATGTACGCCAAAATGTTGTCTCCTGTGGTTTTCCTTTCTTTTATTGTGACTCCGTACACACTAGGAAATGGTGAGAAATGATTTATATTCAATTAAGTTTATAAACAGTATAAAATGTATGAGTAGGAAACAATCAATGTGTAAATTGACATCATAATATTGACATCTTTTTCGTAACCATGCTATTATTGATATTGTATATTTATTTCCAAATATTTATTTTTACTTTGTGATGAATTTTTATCTGTATTGACATTTGTATATAATAAGTGACGATCATAATATAAATTCGTATAGATTAAGTTAAAATAATTTATAATGTAATTTAATATTATGAAATAAATAAATCTAAACAGACCGCAATATAAATACCGAAATGTAAAGGCCAGTCACACTTACCTCGCAACCACACTTATTATCCGTATTGGCCTAACTTAATTTAGTCATCAAGCGATTTCGACCTTACAGCCTTTACCTTAGTTATTTCTTATCGAACTTTCAGATTTGTCATCTCGAATCCTGTTCGGCCAGAGAGCAAATATAGAAGAGTTTCCATACTTTGCTGCCCTGCGGGAATGTGGTGCCGTCGTCATTTCGGATTCTTGGCTCATCACAACCGCGCATTGCGTTGCGTAAGCCAATAATTTATAATTGCGTTTTTACGGTTCCGTAGCCCATAACGGCGAAAACGCAACTTTTATAGTTTCGCCATGTCCGCCTGCCTGTCCATCCTTCGTTCAGTCTGTCTGTCCGTCCGTCCGTCTGTCTGTCTGTCTGTCTATCTGTGCGTCAACCGTCCGCCTGTCTGTCCATATGTTACAGCCATTTTATTCCGAAAGTAGGTATAGAGTATATTTTGAAGGAACGTAGGTGTATTTTGAACGCCGCGTACAAAAAAAAAGAAATAAAAAACCGGACAAGTGCGAGTTGGACTCGCGCACCGAGGGTTCCGTACTTTTTAGTATTTGTTGTTATAGTGGCAACAGAAATACATCATCTGTGAAAATTTCAACTGTCTAGCTAGCACGGTAGATGAGATACAGCCTAGTGACAGACAGACAGACGGACAGAGGAGTCTTAGTAATAGGGTCCCGTTTTTACCCTTTGGGTACGGAACCCTAAAAAATCATAATATATGACTGTTAATATTGATATCCTTGTAAAGCTCAATGTAGGTACATATTTTTCGTTGCAATCTGATTAGAACCTTATCAATAAGTTTTGCACTATTTCACTTTTTTAAACCAAAATTAATTATTGTTTTCAGTTTTGATGACCATAAATTCGGCACAGTGTGGGTAGGTGGAAACAATGCGAAAACCAGCCAACAAGTCACGTACGACACAGTCATAATCCACCCTGACTTTAATATTGCCGACCAATTTCTGAGCAATGATATTGCTCTCCTGAGACTAGCTGAGCCCTTGACTTTTAGCGATACAATTCAACCAGCTGAATTACCGCGAGATGATAACAAAGGATATTACGAAAGTGATTATGTAGGAGTTACATATACCGTTGCTGGGAAAGGAATGCGTGAGGTATTTAACACATCAATTACGTTTATTTAATCGGCACCGAATACTGTATTATTCTTCCAAAAATTTACTGTCGGCCTAGAAACATATTTTTGTGGAGTACACTGAACAGTAGGTAAATGTCCGCGCTTTATGCTTAAATGTAATATTTATTCAGAAATTGAGTCATATAGAAGCAAAATCAACAACATCCACTTTATTTTGAAGTGGATAATATGACTCAATTGTCTGTTCCCGTTGTTATATGTAGGTACAATATGTTATGAGTAATGAGCGATCAATCGCTTATGTCATCAGTGGTTTTATGAGGTATTCGTTTATTTTGATTTCTTTCCAGGGAAACTTGTTGAAAATAGATGTCACGCCAATAAGCACGGAAGAGTGCCTGAGTCACTTACCTCTCGCAGCACGTATATACATGTATCAGTATAGGTACAGACTTAATGAATACATCTGTGCTATACGGGAGACCCAAAATGATTATGATCACGATATGCCCGGCTTAAGTCACGTGAGTTGAAGTTAAAATATTCGTAAAACCAACAACGAGGACATTCTTGGGAAAGGCATGTATTAGTAAATAGTATAAGTACAAAACAAATAAGTTGTTAGAGTTCAAAGGGTTGATGTATCTGTTTCAATAAAGATGAGGAAGAGAGAGGAATGAACAAAAGGGGGTTGTCGCAAACTTCATAATACTTTAGTACTACTTAAATAGGTAAGATTTCAAGTTTTTTTATCTTCGATTTCTATAGTGTCCTTAAGGAAGGTGTCTTACCTAACTTTCGGGTACTCTTCAAAACACGCCACAGTGACAATTCAGAAATGGTGGTCCCGAGGGATAAGTTCGCCTCTGCACCTCTATTTCTGTAAATTTAATGTAAACCTGTGTTGTGTACGATAAAGTGATTACTATTACCATTAAGTACAAATGGCCTCGAAATGAAACTTTGGTTCCAGTTTAAATATAAGTAAAGAGATAAGAATTTAACAAACATTTTTCTTCGCAGGGTGCCTCCGGTAGTCCTCTCGTGCACCAAGGCGAGCTTGCAGGCCTGGCAGTTGCGGTCAACAATCCTTGGGAATCAAACCTCTTCACATTCATCAAAATCACGAGACATACCGAATGGATCCGTTTCATCACTGGGATCAGACCGGGTTATTAGGAATATACTACTAGTACCACTACTAAGGTACCTTATGAACATGAGTACAAGTAAATATATTTTTTACTGGTAACATTACTAACTGCGTAAATAGCAACAATTTATTAAAATGGATGTGGGAATTGGGTACTAAATGAAATGAATATAAACTTAAATGTTCATTCGTGTTCGAAATGTGCAAATTTGTTAAATATAATATAAATTTGTTTAGACAAAGGGCAACGATAAACGGCACAAATACGATCTAGAGATACCGACGCATCAAAGGCTAAAACTGTTCCAAAATAACTGCCACTGTATGGCTATAAAGTTGTATAATTCTATTCCTGTTGGTATAAGGACACTAGAAGGAAAGGCTTTTCGAAAAAAACTGTACAGTATATTACTCGAACATTGTTTTTATAACATAAATGATATAATACAACATTTTAAAATTAATAACTTTTAGATATATAATTTAGCTAAGTACCTAATTTGACATTGATACATATTAACATTTGATTCGTTTTCTTTATTTTACATAATTCTGTCATGCTTCTTTTACCTGTAATTTATTTTTATTTTTCTGCTTAATAGAATGCTGAAGCCAGACATGTGAAGTGTACAGTTTACTGTTGGAAAATTGTTTTATGACATTAATAATTAAAAAAAAAAAAAAGTTTTTTTTTCGGATTAATTACATCCATAGAATTACATATTATTAAAATTAAAATTAAAAAATAAATAAATTAATATTGAACTTAAAACTAACTTAAACTAAACATATTTAACAAAATTACTTTTTAAAATATGCACGTGGCGCGTGCGATTTCGCCCAGTGGCCAAATATCGGGCTGTCATATGCCCCTGCGACCGCACTTAGGAGCCCGTTGGTGCTGCCGCGCGCACGGCGCATCAGGGACGCGACGCGTTTGCGCATAATGGCATGGAAATCATCCGTGTGTGCCTCAGCGAACATCCCAGAAGCACTGCAGTACCGCGGCAGCCCCATCAGCATCCTGAACGCGTTATTGGAATAAAATATAACTATTTTGTGTAATTAAATATAACTATTTAAAATTAATATTTTTTAGATAATTTAGTTTAGTAGTTTGACATTGACACACGTTGGCATTTTTTCAACATTTTTCTGTACTTCTTATTTAATATTTGTAATTATTTTTGTGATAAATATTTGAATGCTGAAAGTCCGGCCAGACATGTAAATAACTGAATTTGTACATATTTACATCTTATATGTAACTCGTGTTTTATCAAATAAACGATTATCTTATCTTATCTTCCTGTTTTATTATTTTTTAATTTTATTTCAAACTTGATGTGTAAACTTATAAACGAACCTTGCTAATTCGGACTCCATGAAAATCCACTAACCGCATCGGGAACATCTTTAGGTACTTAGGTACGTTAAATCCTAATTCGATTATGGGGATATTGCTAACCTAAATAGCGTTAACGAATAAGCTGCCAGAAAGTGCAAATTCATAGTACTCGTAGGTACTTACATAAGGAAAAACAAAAAAATTGACATGTTTATAGTAAATCATATATCACGAACAATTAAAAACTCATCCACGATCACTGAAACTAATGATTTCAGTGAATCATGGTTAGGTTCCCATATCATGATCTCATGATGAGGGTGGTATGTTACCGGTACCTATATCCTGTTGCTCTTGCAAAATCTTTTTAGTCACGTAACATTACATAAATTCAAATGTTAACTGGAGGATCGTGGTTATGCTGGTTGTTTCGCCTCACAATCTCATCGTCAACACTGATGATGACGGCCCGGCATTGCCGAGTATGAGCGGAGCAGTACCAGCGCGTCTTCGGACCCGTGGTCATTTGCCGGAAGAACTTGTAACCATCCAGGATAACAATCCGGGCACCTCGTGCAGTGGTTGTGAATATTGGACCTGAAATATTAAGGTATTGAAAAACTGTAATAACGTTTGCGGTGTAGCGGTAGATTACATATAGGTATCATCAAAACAAGATCAAATCGCAAATTTTTCTCACATGGGAGCTGTTAATCGCACTTAAACTATCGTGAGACATATTTCAAAATATTTATCAGTACGGTTTTTACTCACTATTATTTGTAGGCGCTTTTGGCGACATGTTTCGGATTCTTTGGGAATCCATCCTCAGGCACGAGTGTCCGCGGCGGTTGTACGTCGTGCACTAAAAGCGACTTAAAATAATAGTGAGTAAAAACCGTACTGATAAATATGGGAGCTGTTAGTAAAATTACAGATTCTTCGATGAATATTAAGGAATTCAGGAGAGTATTAGTGAATGATGTGATAAAGATGTTAAAAAATGTATCCACTATTAAGGTGGCAGATTGCTCATAATAGGGCCTTATCCGTAGATATAAATGCAAAATACAAAAATAAAATATTTATTCCAAGTCACAAAAAAACCCGCGTTAAATCCTTTTTGGTGGATTGTGGTTATGCTCATTATTACACTTGATGATTTCGTCTTCAATGGTAAAGATGACGGCCTTGCAACCATAGCTATGGGCGGAGCAGTACCAACGAGTCTTCGGACCCGTGGTCATTTGCCGGAAGAACTTGTAGCCCTCCAGGATGACAATTCGGGCACCTCGTGCAGTGGTTGTGAATATGACCTAAAATGTTAATGTGTTGAAAAACTGAACACATGTAACTTTCTAAAAACTATTGGTGCGGAGTAAGATGAATACGACGTTCATATAAAATGAAATGAGTGTTGCGAGCATCATCCTTACACTAACGCTAGAACAGACGGTCCGGGTCCAGGCCGAGGAGTATTGCACTTCATTTTCTATTATGGGTGATCACGTCATGCTTTCTATAGAAAACTAACTGGACGCTATGGCTTGTACCCGGACTGTTCAAGCGTGTCATCCCTTATGCTGATTCTGGGAGTTGCTATTAAATGTATACCAGATTATTGAGCGGTGTGACTAAGTTTATTAAAAACATTTTAAATTTAACTTTATTTTTATTATACGAGTATATTATATGTATGTAAACACTTTACTGTACATAAGAAAGATTACAAACACAATAGTATAGTGTTGTATAGTGGCAATATAAAATAGAAAACAAACTTAAAAATTCTGTTTATCTATATCAGTTCTTAGGATCTCTTAAGAGCCATCTGATAGGTAGACAGACGAGAAGTGTAAGCTTAGTAATAAAAAAAGTCACCTGCCCACGTTAAATTGACGACGTTAACGATATTCGTACACTGAAAAAAAATATCAAATTCATGAAAACTATGAAAAGCCTAAATCCTATTTGGTGGGTCGTGGTTATGCTCATTATTCCACTTAATGATTACGTCTTCAAAGGTGAAGATGAAGGCCTTGCAACCATTGTTATGAGTGGAGCAGTACCATCGTGTCTTCGAACCAATGATTCTATGCTTGAAGAACTTGTAGCCGCCCAAGATGATGATACGAGCACCTCGTGACGTCGTTGTGAATACGGGACCTAAAGGGTTGTGAAAAACTGATTATATATTTTTTCGCAAGACTTTTGGGGCGGTGTGAGATGAATACTACAAATATAAAAGACGAACAAAAATCCAGCCGCAATATCTTTCCGAAAAATCCGAAAGAATTGCCACTATACGTATGTACCTACTAAGCGTTGTGTTTAAGTTGCTTAAAAAGACACGTATTCAGATTTCCAGATCAAATTTTAATATAGGTACCAAAGTGTTTTTGTCCGTAGTAATGAGAGAGTTACAATGAACCTCTAACAACTCACAAAAAAGAGGATCTTCTTTCGAGCATTCCACAATTTGGAATAAAAACAAATTTTCTGAAAAATTGCATTTATACAGGTATAAAGTACTATTTTCTGTGACAATGAATCAAAAAATTGCTACAAAAAATAATCATCGTCTTAAAGCATTGACAACAATTAATTATGATACCTAGACGAAATAAAATGTGTTTGTACGAGACAACCCATGTAATGCTTCTTTATATCCTGATCGGCGGATTGTGGTTATGCTCATTAGTATATTTATATTGGATGATCTCGTCCTCAATTGTGAAGATGACTGCCTTGCAGCCACCACGCTGGCCTGAGCAGAACCAGCGAGTCTTCAAGCCAGTGGTCCTTTGCCGGAAGTATTTGTAACCCTCCATAATAATGACACGAGAACCGCGGGATGTTGTTTGAAACACGGGACCTAAATTAATAAAAAGATTATGACATAACCAAATAAAATTAGATAGTGTAGGTAATCATTACGTCGGAGGACGCCGTGGTGGAATGTTATCGATCCCAGTGCGCCCTCACGAACGGCAAAGATGGTGAAACGCCGGAGTGGGTTTAGTGGGTAGGGCCAAATTCTCCTCCCCTCTCGCCAAGAGATATATATAATATACTATCCCACCTAATACTATCGCCATATTGTAATTTACTGGCTTATGACTAATTGTCTTTATATTTAGACGAAGCCAATGTTAGATTTTCTTTAATGGATTGTCTCAGTAACATTCTGTTCAACAAATACACATCTAAAAACTGTAATAGATGTCATATATTAAAGAAAAAGTGACGAAGCCCTCCAGTGGTGAAGGCCGGATTCGAACCGGCGTCTTTAGCTATCGCGGCTAACGCCATGAACCCCTAGGCCACCCCGCCACGGCGGTGCCCGTCCGAATTTCTCGACTATATGCCATCTTAGTAAGACTAGGCGTCTTTGACCAGCTCTAAGGGCAAGCAGTGCGCGCTTGCACCTCCTAAACGAACTCCTTACGGATTTACGTTGTAGCGAGAGAGACTGGTGCTGCCATCTATGAACAAGTTTGGGAACAAATCAAATTATTTTATTAAATATTTTGATTTGTGTTTTTTTTTAAAGTAGTCACACTACTATATATAAATTAAAAACTGTAATAGATGTCATATATTAAAGAAAAAGTGACGAAGCCCTCCAGTGGTGAAGGCCGGATTCGAACCGGCGTCTTTAGCTATCGCGGCTAACGCCATGAACCCCTAGGCCACCCCGCCACGGCGGTGCCCGTCCGAATTTCTCGACTATATGCCATCTTAGTAAGACTAGGCGTCTTTGACCAGCTCTAAGGGCAAGCAGTGCGCGCTTGCACCTCCTAAACGAACTCCTTACGGATTTACGTTGTAGCGAGAGAGACTGGTGCTGCCATCTATGAACAAGTTTGGGAACAAATCAAATTATTTTATTAAATATTTTGATTTGTATTTTTTTAAAGTAGTCACACTACTATATATAAATTAAAAACTGTAATAGATGTCATATATTAAAGAAAAAGTGACGAAGCCCTCCAGTGGTGAAGGCCGGATTCGAACCGGCGTCTTTAGCTATCGCGGCTAACGCCATGAACCCCTAGGCCACCCCGCCACGGCGGTGCCCGTCCGAATTTCTCGACTATATGCCATCTTAGTAAGACTAGGCGTCTTTGACCAGCTCTAAGGGCAAGCAGTGCGCGCTTGCACCTCCTAAACGAACTCCTTACGGATTTACGTTGTAGCGAGAGAGACTGGTGCTGCCATCTATGAACAAGTTTGGGAACAAATCAAATTATTTTATTAAATATTTTGATTTGTGTTTTTTTTTTTTTAAAGTAGTCACACTACTATATATAAATTAAAAACTGTAATAGATGTCATATATTAAAGAAAAAGTGACGAAGCCCTCCAGTGGTGAAGGCCGGATTCGAACCGGCGTCTTTAGCTATCGCGGCTAACGCCATGAACCCCTAGGCCACCCCGCCACGGCGGTGCCCGTCCGAATTTCTCGACTATATGCCATCTTAGTAAGACTAGGCGTCTTTGACCAGCTCTAAGGGCAAGCAGTGCGCGCTTGCACCTCCTAAACGAACTCCTTACGGATTTACGTTGTAGCGAGAGAGACTGGTGCTGCCATCTATGAACAAGTTTGGGAACAAATCAAATTATTTTATTAAATATTTTGATTTGTGTTTTTTTTTTTTAAAGTAGTCACCCTACTATATATAAATTAAAAACTGTAATAGATGTCATATATTAAAGAAAAAGTGACGAAGCCCTCCAGTGGTGAAGGCCGGATTCGAACCGGCGTCTTTAGCTATCGCGGCTAACGCCATGAACCCCTAGGCCACCCCGCCACGGCGGTGCCCGTCCGAATTTCTCGACTATATGCCATCTTAGTAAGACTAGGCGTCTTTGACCAGCTCTAAGGGCAAGCAGTGCGCGCTTGCACCTCCTAAACGAACTCCTTACGGATTTACGTTGTAGCGAGAGAGACTGGTGCTGCCATCTATGAACAAGTTTGGGAACAAATCAAATTATTTTATTAAATATTTTGATTTGTGTTTTTTTTTTTTAAAGTAGTCACACTACTATATATAAATTAAAAACTGTAATAGATGTCATATATTAAAGAAAAAGTGACGAAGCCCTCCAGTGGTGAAGGCCGGATTCGAACCGGCGTCTTTAGCTATCGCGGCTAACGCCATGAACCCCTAGGCCACCCCGCCACGGCGGTGCCCGTCCGAATTTCTCGACTATATGCCATCTTAGTAAGACTAGGCGTCTTTGACCAGCTCTAAGGGCAAGCAGTGCGCGCTTGCACCTCCTAAACGAACTCCTTACGGATTTACGTTGTAGCGAGAGAGACTGGTGCTGCCATCTATGAACAAGTTTGGGAACAAATCTAATTATTTTATTAAATATTTTGATTTGTGTTTTTTTTTTTAAAGTAGTCACACTACTATATATAAATTAAAAACTGTAATAGATGTCATATATTAAAGAAAAAGTGACGACGCCCTCCAGTGGTGAAGGCCGGATTCGAACCGGCGTCTTTAGCTATCGCGGCTAACGCCATGAACCCCTAGGCCACCCCGCCACGGCGGTGCCCGTTCGAATTTCTCGACTATATGCCATCTTAGTAAGACTAGGCGTCTTTGACCAGCTCTAAGGGCAAGCAGTGCGCGCTTGCACCTCCTAAACGAACTCCTTACGGATTTACGTTGTAGCGAGAGAGACTGGTGCTGCCATCTATGAACAAGTTTGGGAACAAATCAAATTATTTTATTAAATATTTTGATTTGTGTTTTTTTTTTTAAAGTAGTCACACTACTATATATAAATTAAAAACTGTAATAGATGTCATATATTAAAGAAAAAGTGACGAAGCCCTCCAGTGGTGAAGGCCGGATTCGAACCGGCGTCTTTAGCTATCGCGGCTAACGCCATGAACCCCTAGGCCACCCCGCCACGGCGGTGCCCGTCCGAATTTCTCGACTATATGCCATCTTAGTAAGACTAGGCGTCTTTGACCAGCTCTAAGGGCAAGCAGTGCGCGCTTGCACCTCCTAAACGAACTCCTTACGGATTTACGTTGTAGCGAGAGAGACTGGTGCTGCCATCTATGAACAAGTTTGGGAACAAATCAAATTATTTTATTAAATATTTTGATTTGTGTTTTTTTTTTTAAAGTAGTCACACTACTATATATAAATTAAAAACTGTAATAGATGTCATATATTAAAGAAAAAGTGACGAAGCCCTCCAGTGGTGAAGGAGTGGTGGTGGAGTGGTGGAGGAGGAGTGGTGGTGGAGTGGTGAAGTGGGGAAGAGTGGTGAAGGTGGTGGAAAAAAAAAACACAAATCAAAATATTTAATAAAATAATTTGATTTGTTCCCAAACTTGTTCATAGATGGCAGCACCAGTCTCTCTCGCTACAACGTAAATCCGTAAGGAGTTCGTTTAGGAGGTGCAAGCGCGCACTGCTTGCCCTTAGAGCTGGTCAAAGACGCCTAGTCTTACTAAGATGGCATATAGTCGAGAAATTCGGACGGGCACCGCCGTGGCGGGGTGGCCTAGGGGTTCATGGCGTTAGCCGCGATAGCTAAAGACGCCGGTTCGAATCCGGCCTTCACCACTGGAGGGCTTCGTCACTTTTTCTTTAATATATGACATCTATTACAGTTTTTAATTTATATATAGTAGTGTGACTACTTTAAAAAAAAAAAACACAAATCAAAATATTTAATAAAATAATTTGATTTGTTCCCAAACTTGTTCATAGATGGCAGCACCAGTCTCTCTCGCTACAACGTAAATCCGTAAGGAGTTCGTTTAGGAGGTGCAAGCGCGCACTGCTTGCCCTTAGAGCTGGTCAAAGACGCCTAGTCTTACTAAGATGGCATATAGTCGAGAAATTCGGACGGGCACCGCCGTGGCGGGGTGGCCTAGGGGTTCATGGCGTTAGCCGCGATAGCTAAAGACGCCGGTTCGAATCCGGCCTTCACCACTGGAGGGCTTCGTCACTTTTTCTTTAATATATGACATCTATTACAGTTTTTAATTTATATATAGTAGTGTGACTACTTTAAAAAAAAAACACAAATCAAAATATTTAATAAAATAATTTGATTTGTTCCCAAACTTGTTCATAGATGGCAGCACCAGTCTCTCTCGCTACAACGTAAATCCGTAAGGAGTTCGTTTAGGAGGTGCAAGCGCGCACTGCTTGCCCTTAGAGCTGGTCAAAGACGCCTAGTCTTACTAAGATGGCATATAGTCGAGAAATTCGGACGGGCACCGCCGTGGCGGGGTGGCCTAGGGGTTCATGGCGTTAGCCGCGATAGCTAAAGACGCCGGTTCGAATCCGGCCTTCACCACTGGAGGGCTTCGTCACTTTTTCTTTAATATATGACATCTATTACAGTTTTTAATTTATATATAGTAGTGTGACTACTTTAAAAAAAAAAAAAACACAAATCAAAATATTTAATAAAATAATTTGATTTGTTCCCAAACTTGTAAATACACATCTAGTTTTAACATTTTTGGGTGTAGCGTCAAAGGTAACAAAGTTCAATTTATAATTTTATTAAATCAAGAACAAAAACATTGTGATAGGAGACATATACAGAAAAGCCATTTGAGTGGGCATTGCCTATGAATGGGATGCCCAGGAAAGGCAGAGAGCACCATTTCTATGTGTGTCTAACGGTTGTTATTAAAAACAGGAACCCCGATTAAGCTTAACGCTTCACCCTTACAGAAGGCTTTCGTTTCAAAAAGCCTCTTACCCAATCGATTCCAGCCATTTATTTATTTTATCAAAAGTATTCTTGATATTTTTAAGTTTTGCATATCTAAAAACAAACTTGCGCAAATTGGTAATGGTTAGTCCATCACGAAGCTTTAGCTGTTCAGTAATTTCGGCTTCTTGCTCGTTAGTAAAAACTGGCTTTCGACCTAGTCGAGGATTGCTCAGCTTATCCTGCGTTATCGTATGCCATAAAGTGGAAAACGGTATTTTAAACACTAACGCAGCTTTTCTTGTCGACATTCCACTTTCTATAGCATTTCTTGCGTGAAGCAACGTCTCTTTGGTCCATGCAGCTTTAGTGGTTGTTCTCTGTCGTTTTCTAGGCATATCTGTAAAAAGAAAATGTATGTTACATCCGAACATAACCGTTAATTATAAGTGGATACTTGATGAGTGTTTAGTATTATTCCTCCTAATTGCTATATTAACTCATTAGAAGTAGCGCATTAGAATTATGTAGGTATTATCTATCTAGTTAGAAGCGGGCAAAAGTCTATGTGAAAAGAGAGCCGAACCTTGAACAAATTCACCATTGCGCTGCTTCTTCAAACAAACAGAAGTGTTAACAACTTAACATATTTATTTTCACTTCTCATGCTCTACAAGTGCTTATATTAGACCTGCAAAGCGGGGCAAAAATCGGATTTTAGTCCCTAGGGAAAATATGTATTCAAATTTTTTATTTCGCCTTCATTTACTTCCGAATCGAATCAGAATTCAATAAATCTGCCCGGAATACCTATTTCGCCTCCCCAATTGACTCAGAATACAATTAATCTACCCGGGAAAAAACATAGCTCTACATATTAAAAATTGTACCAATTGTATTTTAATATTGAATAAAATATAAAATAAGTACCTACCTGTTGTTTTTTTATTCAAAGTGAAAAGTAGAGTGTATAACTCGGTAATAAAACCCATTTTAACCTCGCTGTGCCTATCGACCCTCACCGTTCCGGCTCAGAACTGAGCAGAACCAGCGGGTCTTTTGGCCGTAAGTCATTTGTCTGAAGAATTTGTAGCCACCCATGATTATCATTCGGCCGCCGCGCGATGTTGTTTGAAATAAATGTAATTTTTATTATTTTTCTAAAAATAAGTATTCTTAGGGAGTGTATTTTGCAAGGACAACGCTAATCAGAGTAAATAAGATTATCAGCCGTCGCAATAAATTTCACGCCGCGGCAAAACAGCTGCTACAGTAGTCGTTAAGTTGGTTAAAGATTTAACTAGTTCGAAATTCAAAATACCGTAGACGACCGTAGAACGCAATATCAATTTCAAACTGACCGTAATCTTTGAATCTTATTGTCTATTTTCTCAGTTTTCTGGTATTAGAAACTAAAAAATAAACAGGTCACAGAGAATCCTAAACTCCGAAACCAATTATTCATATGTATTAACCTTAATAATATAAACAAGTCTGAGAACAAATACAATTATTTTATTAAATAATTGTGGCGGGGTGGCCTAGGGGTTCATGGCGTTAGCCGCGATAGCTAAAGACGCCGGTTCGAATCCGGCCTTCACCACTGGAGGGCTTTGTCACTTTTTCTTTAATATATGACATCTATTACAGTTTCTTAGTAATATAAGTTAATCATTAAGTTTAGATTAAGGTACTAACGTTGAAAATGAGTGCATCATTTCGCCGTTAAACGCAAGTTTGGCGAACCTAGTATAAGTTTAAAATGTACCATACTTTTTTGAAAACAAAAAAAAAAACAGTCTTTAGTCAGTCAATTTAGTCTTAGGTACATAATACCCTGCTACGAGAATCAACATAGGACATGTTACTTAATACTTAATTAAAAAATGAAATAAAATTTGTTTATTTCAGACCATATTTTGTTATTAGAAAAACTTACATCCTATGTTAGTACTTACATAAAAAGACTTATAACTATTAACTACCTATATTTACTACATTAGCATGCAGAGGAACACGGGCCAAAATGGGTTATTTAGCCCGGCCGCGGCCTAACACCACCTCTACCCAGTATTTTGTGACGCGGCAATTTAAACGTTCGGACAACGTCCTCAGGCTATTGGTACTGCTTCCCACGCAAATTTTTTATTTCGCCTTCATTTACTTCCGAATCGAATCAGAATTCAATAAATCTGCCCGGAATACCTATTTCGCCTCCCCAATTGACTCAGAATACAATTAATCTACCCGGGAAAAAACATAGCTCTACATATTAAAAATTGTACCAATTGTATTTTAATATTGAATAAAATATAAAATAAGTACCTACCTGTTGTTTTTTTATTCAAAGTGAAAAGTAGAGTGTATAACTCGGTAATAAAACCCATTTTAACCTCGCTGTGCCTATCGACCCTCACCGTTCCGGCTCAGAACTGAGCAGAACCAGCGGGTCTTTTGGCCGTAAGTCATTTGTCTGAAGAATTTGTAGCCACCCATGATTATCATTCGGCCGCCGCGCGATGTTGTTTGAAATAAATGTAATTTTTATTATTTTTCTAAAAATAAGTATTCTTAGGGAGTGTATTTTGCAAGGACAACGCTAATCAGAGTAAATAAGATTATCAGCCGTCGCAATAAATTTCACGCCGCGGCAAAACAGCTGCTACAGTAGTCGTTAAGTTGGTTAAAGATTTAACTAGTTCGAAATTCAAAATACCGTAGACGACCGTAGAACGCAATATCAATTTCAAACTGACCGTAATCTTTGAATCTTATTGTCTATTTTCTCAGTTTTCTGGTATTAGAAACTAAAAAATAAACAGGTCACAGAGAATCCTAAACTCCGAAACCAATTATTCATATGTATTAACCTTAATAATATAAACAAGTCTGAGAACAAATACAATTATTTTATTAAATAATTGTGGCGGGGTGGCCTAGGGGTTCATGGCGTTAGCCGCGATAGCTAAAGACGCCGGTTCGAATCCGGCCTTCACCACTGGAGGGCTTTGTCACTTTTTCTTTAATATATGACATCTATTACAGTTTCTTAGTAATATAAGTTAATCATTAAGTTTAGATTAAGGTACTAACGTTGAAAATGAGTGCATCATTTCGCCGTTAAACGCAAGTTTGGCGAACCTAGTATAAGTTTAAAATGTACCATACTTTTTTGAAAACAAAAAAAAAAACAGTCTTTAGTCAGTCAATTTAGTCTTAGGTACATAATACCCTGCTACGAGAATCAACATAGGACATGTTACTTAATACTTAATTAAAAAATGAAATAAAATTTGTTTATTTCAGACCATATTTTGTTATTAGAAAAACTTACATCCTATGTTAGTACTTACATAAAAAGACTTATAACTATTAACTACCTATATTTACTACATTAGCATGCAGAGGAACACGGGCCAAAATGGGTTATTTAGCCCGGCCGCGGCCTAACACCACCTCTACCCAGTATTTTGTGACGCGGCAATTTAAACGTTCGGACAACGTCCTCAGGCTATTGGTACTGCTTCCCACGCGCTTCAGCAGAGACGCTATTCTTTTACGCCTAATGGCGTTTAATAACTAAAATTAAAATTACCTACAATAATGGTTGTTTACCCGATATGAGCACGACGTGGTCGTCCGCGGTCGTGACAACAACTCTGCAGCCACCTTTACTTTTTGGTGCTAATAGCTTCCGGTGCATGGTTATGTTCGCCCGATATAAGCACGACGTGGTCGTCCGCGGTCGTGACAACAACTCTGCAGCCACCTTTACTTTTTGGTGCTAATAGCTTCCGGTGCATGGTTATGTTCGCCCGATATGAGCACGACGTGGTCGTCCGCGATCTTGAAAACAACTCTGCAGCCACCTTTACTTTTTGGTGCTAATAGCTTCCGGTGCATGGTTATGTTCGCCCGATATGAGCACGACGTGGTCGTCCGCGGTCGTGACAACAACTCTGCACCCACCTTTACTTTTTGGTGCTAATAGCTTTCGGTGCATGGTTATGTTCGCTGGATATAAGCACGACGTGGTCGTCCTCGGTCGTGACAACAACATTGCAGCCACCTTTAATTTTCCTGGAACAGCGCCAACGGCTTCGTTCGTCGCGAATGCGACGGCGATCTGAGTAGAAGGTGTATCCGTTCAGCTTGAGAACACGGTTGCCTTGACGCGAGGTCACGAATTCAGCTACGTCTGGAAATACATAGCTTGTTAAGCGAGGGTAGCAAAGACTTGATATTTCAATAGTAGTGACTATATCGTTTTATGTTTGAATGACGCACTAGCCAGCACTCAAGAAAAAAACGTTTCTAAAGTTTTATTTATTCATTCAGTTTCAGATTATTTATTAAAAAACAATTTACATCGTGTTTCATATTTGTTATATATACATTAATAACGGAAAAATAAATAAACTAAAACTTACTAAGTGCAAATCCTTAAAGGTGAAAATTTTGTTTCCGATCGCCGGCGACGAATTTAATTTGTTTTGGTTATCATTATAAAATATTATTGTGTAGGTTCTAAAAATACAGTCCAGATTTATAAAATATCTTATATATATACATAGTTATGTAACCCAAAACTGTCAAAATAGGAATGTCGTAATTAGATAATTAAACCGCGTTTCTAATAATTATAATGGTAACAGTATTCATAATTACTTAGATTATGTATTTTATAACCTTTCACGTCACTACCATATTTTTCGACTACCAAATAGATCCGTCCCCAAATCGTTAATTGTCACTATCTCCGGAGTGACTTTACTCTTGTCAATTTCGTTCGAAAGCCGTAGGTCCTCCCAAGGCGTATAATACGATGGATGAAGTTGACGATGCAAAATGGTAATGATTTACCGTACAGCGGCAACCATGTTTATCACGGTTGTGACTGGATAAACCATGAATCATCAGCACCACATCTGTTCGCTACGGGCACATTACGCCTGCCAGGCTTGTTGTCATGTTTGTCGCTCCCATATTGGCTTACATAACCATGAACAACATTGTCGCTGACATTGCTTGTATAGTGCGTAATAGACTCGTAGGCTAATGATGACTGAGGTAATACGATAACACCTGCAGGTAAAGGACTAAGCTAGTGCTCATTTCTTCTCGTATTTGATATATGATTATGTTCGCCTAGTATGGCCACGATGCAGTCGTTGATGGTCGCGACGCCGGCCCGGCATCCATGTTTGCAGTGAGTCGAGCAGCGCCAGCGGCGTTTCGGTCCGCGGGCTTTTTGGCGATCTGAGTAGAACGAGTAGCCGTTTAGCTTGAGAACACGGTTACCGCGAGACGAGGTCACATATTCAGCTACACCTAAACCTGCAAGCATTCATTTTTTAAAAGGATAATGCGTAAATACCTACTCGTAGTCAGTGATTTTCTTTTTTAACCATTTGAACGCTTTAGTTATGTTATAATCACAAACATTACTCAAACGCCAGAGGGTGGAAGGGAGCTAATGTAGACCTTACTTGAAAGTGTGAAGGTTACTTTGACAGCGCCCGCCATAACCTATAGTTGTCCTTTGCGCTGCAGTAGGGTAAGTAAGGACAGTAAATGTATGGAACAGTATGCACTTTAGTCTCAGGCGATGCCCCTTGGCACGATTGTTCCTTAGGTCAAACAAAGATTTGGCCCGGTAGCCACGAGATGGTACCGTGCTTACCCCCCAAAAAGGGGGGCTGAAAGGGTCGGCTTCCCAGATCCAATCTATACCATATTTTGTTGTAAATGTCAAAATATGCACAACTCTATAACTCCTAGCGCCATCTGTGCTCAAGTTGTAAGTAACCGATCTTAGTTAATAAAGCAGTCACTTCATATCATTCGAACGAAACTCGTCGTTTTATTTTAGGTTATGTGCTCAGCTACTTATAATTACTATTTTACAAGTTAATAGTCAGAATTATCAGCAAAGTTTTGTGTGATGGACTAAGGGACTTGTGTATTTTACGGTTGGACTAAAAAGTGAAGTAAAACTCATAAAACTGTGCGAAAATAGTAATTGGTGAAAACCGTTATCCAAAATCATGGCTGCTAGCTCAAGTTATTTAGTGAATGTACCGAAACTAAAAGGTATATAAAAACTATAGTGAGTGGTGTTTTGCAGTCGAGAACTTTCTGGTGCTGGAAGGCATGGAAAAGTGCATTAAAAAACCAGATGAAACAACGTCGGCGTCGGCGGCGACACCGACACAAGACAGCAAAACGAAAGCTAAATTGATTTTGACAATAGATCCGTCTATTTATATTCATATAAAAAGCGTCACGACATCGTATGAGTTATGGACAAAATTGAAGCAACTATTTGATGATTCGGGCTTTACAAGAAAGATTAGCTTGTTGAGGAATCTTATGTCAATTCGACTTGAAAACTGTACATCAATGGCGTCTTATGTGACTCAAATTGTCGAGACGGGTCAAAAATTGTCGGGAACGGGTTTCAACATAAGTGACGAGTGGATCGGTTCTATCATGCTAGCGGGATTGAGTGAAAAATATATGCCGATGATAATGGCGATAGAACATGCCGGCATAGATATCACAACGGACGCCATTAAAGCTAAGTTGATGGACATGGAACCGGAAAATAGTGATGTGACCAACGCACTAGCATGTTTCCGCAGCCAACATAAGAAAAATAACAAGTCTGTGGTTCGCAAGGATGGCGCGACTGCACAGACGTCACCTGTCAATGTCTAGGAGAAACGAAACGTCAAATGTTACAACTGCAAACGGCATGGACATTATCGTAATCAATGCGACAAAGCCGACAAATCTGAACGTGAAAATAAAACAAGTCATGCTTTTAGTGCTGTATTCTATACAGGAGACTTTCAGAAAAGTGATTTCTACGTTGATAGCGGTGCGAGTACTCACATTACTTGCAATGAACATTGGGTGATTGATGCTTGTTATTCAGGCTCTTTTGAAAAAGAAATTATGGTCGCTAACAAGACTAGAGTGCCTGTGATATGTAGCGGAAACATGAATATCACGACTTCAACTAAAGAGTGTGATTACGACATAGTGGTCGAGAATGTACTGTGTGTTCCTAACCTGACTACAAATCTTTTGTCAGTTAGTCAACTGATAAAACAAGGGAATAAGGTGCAGTTTACGGTAAATGGATGTAAAATCTTTAATAAGAAGAGAACATTGATAGCTACAGCAACACTTATAAATGGTGTTTACAAACTGGATACAGTGACCTGTTTTGTGGCTTCTGTAGTGGAATCACCGTCCCTTTGGCACCGCCGTCTTGGACACGTTTGTAGTCATAGCATGAATAAAATTCAGAATGCTGTAGAAGGCATCAGATTGGAAGAGAAGGCAGATATTAGCAAGTCAAATTGTGTTGTGTGCTGCAAGGGAAAGCAGAGTCGGTTGCCTTTTGCTAATGAAGGTAACAGAAGTACAGAGCTGCTGAATGTAGTGCATTGTGACGTTGCAGGCCCCATGGAAAGTCCGTCTCTTGGAGGCTCCAGGTACTTTCTTCTCTTTATCGATGATTACAGCCGCATGACTCATGTGTTTTTCTTAAAGAATAAAAGTGAAGCTCTACAGTGTTTTATGGAATATAAAGCAAAGGTAGAGAATTTCACATCTAAGAAAATAAGGAACCTTCGCAGTGATAATGGTGGAGAATTTTGTAGTTTAGATTTCGATAATTATTTAAAGCAAGCAGGAATAATTCATCAGAAGTCAAATCCATACACGCCCGAACAGAACGGCCTAAGTGAGAGGACAATACGTACGGTCACAGAGAAGGCCAGATGCCTTTTATTTGAAGCAAGTCTCGGCAAAGAGTTTTGGGCAGAAGCCGTTAATTGTGCTGTTTATTTACAGAACCGCATTGTGAAAAATGGACTGAATAATCGTACACCGTATGAGCTGTGGACAGGGAAGAAGCCAAATCTGGCTCACATCAGAGTATTTGGCAGCACAGTCATGAAGCATATACCAAAAGAAAAGAGACTCAAGTGGGACAAGAAATCAGAAAAATGCATACTTATTGGTTATCCTGAGGATGTCAAGGGGTACAGAGTATACAACCCTACAACTAGAAGTATTACAACTAGTCGTGATGTCATCATTATGGAAGATAAGTATACTCACCAAGAAACTCATGTTCCAGTGGAAGATATGCTAGAAGAGTCTGCGCAGAACCCAGGTCCACAATGCCCAGAACCAGTGGAGGACACAGACAAGGTCAGTGAGCTAGAGGACTCATTTGTTTCCACAGGTAGCATAAATTTAAATGATGAAACTTATGTGCCCTCAGAAGAGTCGACAGTCTGTGATGAAACCTTAATTACAGAAAATAGAGGGGTTTTTCCAGTGAGAGAAAAGAAAAAACCTGACATGTATGGTTTTATGTGCATGAACGACGACCAATCTGATAATGAGCTCACACTGAAAGAAGCACTAGAAGGACCAGAGAAGGAGTTTTGGGAGCAAGCTGTGCAGGACGAGCTACAGAGTTTCCAGGACAACAAAGCGTGGGAAATTGTCGATGCTCCTAGTGGTGGTACAATAGTGAAGTGTAAGTGGGTTCTTAAAAAGAAGTGTGACTCGGACAATAATGTGCGGTATCGGGCAAGGCTTGTGGCTAAAGGGTGTACTCAAAAGTATGGTGTAGATTATGAAGAGACATTTTCTCCAGTAGTTAGACATACTACGTTAAGGCTTTTGTTTGCACTGTCAGTTCAGTTAAACTTAGATGTAATTCATCTTGATGTCAAGACAGCGTTTTTGAACGGAGACCTAGATGAGACTATATACATGCAGAAACCAGAAGGTTTTGCCTGTACTGATGACAAAAAGGTTCTTAAATTAAATAAAGCTATATATGGTCTCAAACAGGCATCCCGTGCTTGGCATAAAAAAGTGGACAGTTGTATGTTAGCCGATGGTTATAATAAATCTAAAATAGAACCATGTTTATATACTAAAATTGTTGGTAATTATAAAACCATGGTAACATTATATGTAGACGATTTTTTGATCTTTTCAAATGACCCACAAGAATTAAACCATCTAAAAGAAATGTTAAGTAGTAATTTTAAAATTAAAGACTTGGGTCGAGTCAAAGAATATCTTGGTATGTCAGTTAAATTTGATACAAAAAATAATATTGTTACTCTAAGTCAAGAAAAATATATTGATCAGATATTAAAGAAGTTCAATATGTCAGAATGTAAGACAGCAAATACTCCGATGGAGGCAAATTTGAAGAGTAAGAAGGAAAATGTTATAACCTGTCAAAATCCCTACCAACAGCTTATAGGAAGCTTAATGTATCTAGCGGTCTTAACACGACCTGACATAGCTTATTCTGTGTCATATCTTAGTCAATTTAATAACTGTAATAATGAAGAACAGTGGATTTATGCAAAAAGAGTTCTAAGATATTTAAAGAAAACTAAAAATGTAGGATTAAGATATTGTAAAAATGAGAATGTCAATATTCAGGGCTTTGTAGATTCAGATTGGTGTAGTGATATTAATGATAGAAAATCATACACAGGGTTTTGTTTTACAATGTCCGGATCAGTCATATCTTGGAGCTGTAGTAAACAAAAATGTATATCGCTTTCAAGTACCGAAGCTGAATATGTTAGTATTTCAGAGGCCTGTAAGGAGGCGGTATATTTAAGAAACTTACAATATGAAATCACAAAGAAAATTTATAAAATTACTTTGCATAATGACAATCAAAGTGCACACAAATTGTTAGTTAATCCTGTATTTCATAACAGAACCAAACACATTGATGTAAGATTTCATTATTGTAGAGACCTGATAACAAAAGATATTGTTATAGTTAAGTATTTATGCACAGCTGATATGCCAGCTGATTTACTTACAAAAAGTTTAAGCACTATTAAGCATTACAAATTTATGAATGCCTTGGGCATTGTAAAGGTGACAGTCCATTTCTGACCGCAGCTGCGCGACTGCACCGACACTACTGCAGCGGCCTGAACGCGTCGGTGTTATTGTCAATTTCCATAGTAAAATGAATGACGATATCGACTGCACGTAATATGGTGATTTTAACGTTTTCCCGACCGCAGCTGCACTACTGCTCCGACACGTCGGTGTTATTGTCAATTTCCATAGTAAAATGAATGACAAGACCGACCGCACGTAGCATGGCCATTTTTGCGTATTTGGTGTATTATTGCAACTGCGGCTGCAGACCGCACGTCAAATCTGTCACCTGCACTGAAATGTCTTTGGTCACAGATATTAGTAGTTCTAAGCAAAGAGGATATAACCACTACGTTCTAAGGAGCTTATTACACCCACGGACAAAGAATCCCGATGGTACAGTCGCCATATATCGCAGATATATCGGGGCGGCCAAGGAGGTCACACATATCTAAACACGCCTTTATTGTCAAGGCGCTAGAGTGCATGTTCAGATATTTTTAGCACCTCGGTCGCTCCGATATATCCGATGGCGACTGTACCTACTGTAAACTTTTTTGCTAATCTATATTGAGCCCTAGGAGGATATAACAAAACGGAGTAGCCATTGGCATTCCCCTCTGTCGAAAATAGTCGGCCAATGGTCATACACAATGTATGGACTGACGTTTATCTGACATGGCTATTTTGACGTTACGTATACATTTGACGTTCCCCTCCCCCGCAAAAATTGGCAGACGTTTTTGTACCGCAAATTACAGACGTGGCGGCTCCGTTTGGTAATATCCTCCTAGATTGAGCCATGTCACAGAGCCAGTCAGGAAACTATAATGATAGGTCCGAAAAGAGAGCGTCAAATTCAGAAGTTAACTATAGTCTGGCAAACACTTCGAGCAACACCGGCTTCCGACACGTCGGAAGGGAGGAGCCCAAGCGATATCTTACCGTACAAATCGTTCTGCCATTTTTTACGGAGGAAAACGTGCACACAGTCGCACTTCTCACTCACTACTTACAAAATCCAATCTCTAATGATGACACAAATACATAGAAAATGACACACGTCAAAGACAAGTCTTGCACACCTCGATCTCTTTATAATAAAGAGCGCATTACACAATTATTGTGTGCAACACGAGGTGTGTGTTGTACGTACCGCGCTGGTTGTATGCATGCACAATTGATCTTGTACCTCGACAGAGGGGAAATAGTGCGAATGCCGACTCCCTTCCGTGTTGCTCGAAGGGCAAACCAAATCTGTCAGTAAATAAGAACAACCAAAAATCTACTCATCCATTTCCTTTGGGTGCTATAGTATACTAGCCCAAGACAAAGATAGTATATGATTCTCTCTGTCTGTTTCAATTGAGACAGTCCCTATATTTTCCTATGTGATTTTTTTAACATTTCATGATAAATTCATTATATAAACTGTTCTTATATTTTTTCGTAGTTTTGCGAAGATAGCCATAAGGCCTATAAGCTCGACAGGGCACGAGCGATAGAGAGGCAAATAGAATACCGAATATTCGGCAAAGTGGCCGAATAGGCCGAATACCGAATAGTTGCGAATATTCCTGGCAACTCTAGTCGTAATATCATAGTATAGTTGGTCATCTAATGTTTGAAATGAGACAGTCCTTTGACAAACTATAATTATATAATGTCGTTTATGGTGACACTTTCTCATTTTGTCATTGCAAAGCCATTCCTGAGCTAAATAAAAGAAGCAATCATTAATTTTTATTACAAGGGGCAAAGATGTTGTTTAATATCTCATGGTATTGATACCCAAACGTACGAAAGGATACAAAATTGAACTACGAGAGAAGCGAATGCTTTAAAATTTAGAATATTGACAGTTGCGGGGATCTCAAGGCATGAGGGTTAAACAAACTTTGTTACAGTGCAACACGTAATTTTTCATTACACCAACACGAGGAAACCATTTATTATTCAAATTAATTTATTAAAAGTTCTTTCTATCGGCCAAGGTGAGGGAAATAGCTTAAGGATTTCTTGTCTCGCCCGTCAAGTTTTATATGGATGGTGCGGTCATATCATGAAGAGTGGGACACCTGCAACACGAGAGGAATTATAAGATTTAAATTTGTGTTTCAGTTTGAAATACGAAACTGGACAATATGAAGTGTAAATTGCGCAATTACTTATAGCTCTTACAAATTATTTTATTCATCATACTTCATTGTTAGGTACCTAAAGAAAGTAAAATTGGCTTAATATGAATACTTAGAAAGATAAATCTGTAATACTTTGCTAATACGGAACGACTGTCTGCCCACCATTGGATAATTTATTGTTACGTGTCGCATCGCCATCTCCGGAACCCACGAATCACTGCAGAAATCAATGAAAGACCTGATAAAGAGCCTACCTGGCATAGTTTTGGGGGGACGTTTATCACAGACTTCTAAATCCAGCCGCACGTTTCTGACGGCCGAGTAGGTACCTATACTTGATGCAGGTGGATTAAGTAGTATATATCACGAACTACATGAGTCCCGTTTGCGTCGGCTTGCTGTGTGCGGTGGTCACGCATTCAGGCAAGAGGATGGGGAAGAAAATTTCACAATGTGATCTTACCTTAATGTTAAGAATAATATTTTTCTTCTGCATTAATTTCATTTGAGGAATTTGGTTGTATTTCGTCAATTATTAAGTCTCATTCAATGTTGAATTGCTTTTCATTTAATCGGCAATATTCCCTGAATAAACGATCACCATTAAATATCAGATTTTATATTAATATTGCGTAGCTGCCTTCGTCGGACTCTGACTATTGTACTATTGTAGAAAGGCAAACTGGTCTTCTTTTTCATGTAACATGTAGCATTATCGTCACTCGCTTCTTCTCGTAAAAAATACAAAACTAAAATAAGTATTTTATTTGTACGTCTGACATTATATGACTTGACATTGACAAGCCATCAACGAACGCTGTCGCGACTGCACGCCGCAACAGCAGCAGTCGTGCTGCTACAGTAGTGCTGGACCGCGTAACGTCGCAACTGCAGTGCAGCGGCAGTCACAAATGGACAGTCACCTTTAGAGTGTAGCGGCAACCTTTATATTATTTTGCTGTTTATTTAGTTATTGTAAGATATATTTTGAGTGGGGGTGTTGTAAATGTCAAAATATGCACAACTCTATAACTCCTAGCGCCATCTGTGCTCAAGTTGTAAGTAACCGATCTTAGTTAATAAAGCAGTCACTTCATATCATTCGAACGAAACTCGTCGTTTTATTTTATATTTCTTCCTGTTCTTAGCAGCTAGGGCAAGTTACATATCATTTTCGTATAATTTAGGGACGAGGAATTCATTTTTGAAATAATTATTGTACACTATACAAAAAAAGGATCTTTGTACAAAAAATTAAAATGTTATGTAATTTTTTGTGACAATTTTGGCTCTTACCATCACAGTGTGACGATTTCCACTAAATAAGCATTTTTATGTACATTTATTCTTCATTTTGGAAAGTATCACTTTAAATTAGGTATTGATGATATTTATACATTTAAGGTTATAACTAACATAACTGGGGTAGGGTGTGTCACTTTTGTATGAAGAAAAAAAAACTAATTTTTTTCAACTACTAATACTAATACTAATGAATGAATGAATTTTAATCATAGGACTTCTTAAAGTCATTACAATTTTTTATTTCACAACCAATAATACTGTTATATACAAAAAAATCAAATTAAATATAAAAAAGCACAAAAAAGTTTATTTTTAGCCTATGGCGCGCCGTTTAACGGGTATGAAATTAAATATCGATTAAAATATCGTAATTTTGGATTTATTTTGCAATGATATTTTATTAATTGCATAGTTCGATCATATAAAAATATCAGACTAAGCAAAATACACATTAAAAAAATTAGGTTTGTATGGAGTTTTTAATACTTCAAGGCCGTTGAGCGAGCTAAAAGTGGCATCTAAATGTTTTGAATACAGATGGTAGTTAAACTTAATTAGGCAACTTTTGAGAGGTACACTTGAAATTTCCAAATTTGAAAATGATACATTGTATCCTAATGGCCCGGTCACGACATCGCGCGGCGGCGGCAGCGGCGAGCGGCGGCCATAGATGGGAACGAAAGGTCCGATAGCTGTATCTCGCTCCAACCTATGGCCGCAGCTCGCCGCTGCCGCCGCCGCGCGATATCGTGGCCGGGCCGTAATGAACATCCTCGAATGGTCGCTAGTCGCCCTGCTGCCCGCTGGTGTGTCTGTGGTCTATAAGGCCGGAGCGGTAGGGAGGCCAGCCGCTAAGTACTATTTTTAAGCAACTTACTCGCACAATGACGCATGCCGCGTGTACACACGTGCCGTTCACACATAGAAACGCGAGTGATTTATGATGTATAGCGTGTCCGCCCTGTGGCGGTAGTGTATCATACTTTACAGTGTTGGTAAAGTATGATACTCTATCCAGCACTTGTCGATGCACAGCGGCACCAGACATTTAGAACAGAGCATGTTGACCTCCGTGCGTCTGTTCTGCTGGGTGCATCGCTTGCACCGCCGCCGCTGATACTTATCCCGTTTACCGATCTGGACGTCCGTGTGAACGGGATAATGATCAGGCTGGCGGTCCAAGCGGCGCTGTGCGTCGCCAACAGCTGCAAGATACCGGGATAAATGCTGTGTTGCCTTCACATTCATGTCACTTTGTGTATTTTCATCCACATTTTCATTATCACTTCTATTTTCTTGTACTATCAAGCCCGAAATTGGGCGCGGCGAAGAGGCTAATATTGAGCTAAATATATCTGAAAGATGAAAAACTTTGTATAAGCAGTAGGTAAACACGTACGGTACGTTACGTGTTTCAATTCTTAGTATTAAAGGTTATTAATTCCTAACAAATAAACACACAATTATAAACAGTAGCACCAAGTTTATTTCTTTTAGGTCAATTTTTTTTATAATTTCTGCAATCAAAAAAACATTTCTTAATAATTCAACACTTTTCTCAACTAATTAAAAATTAACTATAAAAAAACCGGACAAGTGCGAATCGGACTCGCCCACCGAGGGTTCCGTACAAATTAAATTTTTAGTATTTGTTGTTATAGCGGCAACAGAAATACATCATCTGTGAAAATTTCAACTGTGGTTATCACGGTTCACTATAAAAAAACTGGAATTTATATTTAGTCAGCTTAAAGGTATTATATATATGATATATACTATATCATATAGTATATATGATGATGAACGTTCTTGACGTTAACGACAAGATTGTCATAGATAGTGATGACGGTGAAGCAGCAACCGTAACGGCGGTAGGCAAGTAAAAAACATTTCTTATTACGCTTTTCTAAGTAAAAACTCTATATAAAATATTTTTTACCTTTACCTGTACAAAATGCTAACAGTAAACTATAAAAAAATATTATGAAATTTGTATTTAGTCAGCTTCATAGCATGACAATGAATGTTCTTGACACTAACAATCTTGTTGTAGATGGTCATGACCGTGGCGCGGCAGCCATGTCGATGGTGAGTTGAGCAACGCCATCGCTTTTTGAAGCCGCTCGCGTTGTATAAGCTGTAGGTGAAGCCACGGTATGTGAGGAAGAGCTGCCCTTGAGGCGACGTTACGAAGTTGGCTGTGAAAGTGTTTTATTTGCGTTATATATTATTTTTAATGTTATAGTAACAGTGCTCATATAAAGGGTAAATAATTAGAGTGTCGAGGCACTTCCACAGGGGACAGATTTAGGGGACTTAAGATAGGTGGGTAAGTTTTATTTAATTATTTGTGCCATTTTCAATCAAAAGTGTACTTATTGTCGGTTGTTATTGAGCTATTTCCCATACAGCTTCAATTTGAAATCAACCTTATTGACTAGCGACAATGTGGTACCTTTTGGTTGAAAATGTCACATTAATTTATTTTATTAGATTTAATTTACTTAGTTTATACTTAATTTTTATAATAGTTTATAACTCTTGTTATAATATTTATACCTTATTCATTATTTAACATTAAATTACCGGACATGAACACTCTTTTAATTTTGAAGAAAGGGACATTTATTGAAAACGTGAAAGAAAATTGTTTTTCATTAAAACATTGCAGACATATTGTTCTATCACATTGCATACAAAAAGTTATAATTCTCCACTTTTAGCTACTTTTGTTAGTAGGTTAACATTTACAACTAATTGCAAGTAACAATAAAAAAAAAACTTATATTGTACACATCAAAAATTAATATTTCAAACATTATCTTGTCTTGGCGGATGATTATGTTCATTCCTTATTGTCAGTATTTCATCTTCGGTCGTATAGATGACAGCACGGCAGCCTCTAGGGAAATGCGTGGAACATTGCCACCGCGTCTTAAAATGCGATTTTTTCGTTTGGTAGAATGAGTATCCTTGGTATTTGATGATGCGCCGTCCCTTTCGGGATAAGGTGAATATCGCTGAAATAAAATAGTATCGATTAATACCTATTTATTTATTGAATCTATATTGTACAGTCAGCTGCAGAGAAAAGGCACCCCCCTTGCATACAAAGTTCTGTAAATTAGTATGGACGTGGGGTACCTTTTCTCTGCAGCTGACTGTACACAGTAAAAAATATAGGTATACAGATACAAATCTTGATGCTACACGGCATTCTCTACCAATCAACCTTTAGGCCAACGAGAGAACCGATTGGTCAGGTGCGGGTTATGTAAATAACACTGATAGCTACTTAGATTAATAGCTTATAATTATAGACTTCTAGACTTAGTAGGTATCCATAAAGAGGGTTAATAAAAATATATAGTTGGTCAAACCAAATTGGCAGTAAATAAGAACAAAAAAAAACTATACTCATCCTTTTCTTTCGGGTGCTAGTACTAGTGTAAGATAAAGATATTATGATTCTCTCTGTCTATGTTTGAAATAAGACAGTCCTTTGACAAACTATACCTTTGCTGCTCGAATAAATAATGTGTAATTGACTAATGCGTTATTATTCCACGGATTAACAAAGCTATATTTTAGATTTAATTAATAAGAATCTCTACGCAGTAACGTCCGATTCTGATAATTACATATTTAAATATAGGTAAATTATCATCATAATCAGCTTCCTCGCGTTATCCCGCCATTTTTGCAAAGGCTCATGGGAGCCTGGGGTCCGCTTGTTAACTAATCCCAGGAATTGGCGTAGGCACTAGTTTTTACGATAGCGACTGCCATCTGACCTTCCAACCCAGAGGGTTAACTATTTAGATTAGTCCGGTTTCCTCCTTAGAGTTATTATAACTATAGAGACGTCATACCAACTAACGAAATTGTCGCAATCACAACCTGTACCACGCTACGAAAACGTCGTAAGCGAAGTAAAATTCATGGCGCTTACGCGTTTAGGTCGCGAGATTCACACTCCGCTTCTATGGTTTGATGCCAAAATACTGATTCTCTGTGCCGGTTCTATACGTTAGTAATAATAGTTCAATGGCTTCCTCACGATGTTTTCCTTCACCGAAAATCGAATGGTAAATATCAAATGATTTTTCGTACATAATTAAACCGAAAGAATTAGATTGAAAGTCGCACGCTCTCACCGCAAGGCCACCAGCGCTCTTTGAACGTGCGTACAAATTTACGAACCGGGAATCAACCAATAGCAATGGAAAGGCAGCCATTCGTCGTCATTGTAGTAACAGTCGTTATTGTAGTAACAGGAAGAGAAGTGAGAAAGGAAGTAGGAACCAAAAAGAAAGTTATTGATTGGTCAGTTGATCAGTCTAATCGTGTTGAATCAATTAAAACTTGTTTACTTACTAACAACGAGAAACTTATACGTATCTCTACTAAAAAATGAAACATATAGTGAATGAATGAATTAATAAAGGTTTATTAATTCCATACAGATTGAATTTAACGAAAATATATCATTTTTTAACTTTTCATGCTATAGTAGTCATCAATTACAGTAAATTTAGAAAGAATATAATTAACAAATAAAATTAAGGTACAATTAAAATTAAGGCTAGAATAATAAATTTGAATAATTATGTAATTTAAAATAATCATGTCAACAGCATGCAATAATTTCATTATTATTATAGCTGGACAAGCAAATCTTGTCAGTAGAAAAAGGCGCGAAATTCAAATTTTCTATGGGACAATATCCTTTCGCGCCTACATTTTTCTTAATTTGCCGCCTTTTTCTACTGACAAAATTTGCTTGACCGACTATATTAAGTATTTAAGATTTGATAGTCTGTGTGGACCCCCTTCGGGTAGAATAGAATATTTATGAATAGGTACATAAATATCCTTATAAATAAAATAGGTAGATTAGTAAGTAATAGTTTCAATTCATACGTGGATAAGTAATTTTTTTTTATTACTATTTACTTAACATTTTATTTGTGTACAAACTTATAGTAAATAATTTAATTGATGTTCTGTCTTAATTAATATTCTGAATTAAATTATTATATATTAAATTATATTATATGAAACTGAATTATCATAATAATTACATTGCATTTACACATAGTTGATTGTTAACAAATACCTAACAAACTTAATAGTCGCCACCCTATTATTACACTTAGGCTCACATGCACCATACCACTAACCCGGGGGTTAACCGGTTAAACCGTTAATCCAGTGTCAAATAGTACTAGTAACCATGGTAACTCCAGGTTTAACCGTTTAACCCTGGGTTAGTGGAGGTTAGGTGCAAGTGACGCTTAATGTACAGGCTCAGAGGCGAGCGTCAAGCGACGCGTACGGCGGAGCATACAGCGTAGCGTCGAGCTACGAGTGATTTGAAAAGCGTGTATTGTAGCTAATTACTTACGCGGTGGATGATTATGTCCACGTTTCTCATGTATCACTGTGTTATGCAAAGTGTAAAGTGTAGCCCTACATCCGATGGATCCATGCGTCGAGCAACACCACCGTACCTGGTCGTTGTATGTGGATAATGCGGCCTTGGCGTAGTAAGTGTATCCGTTGTATGTTAGCAGACGCTTGCCTCGCCGCGATCTAGTGAATACAACTGAAAAACAATAAAAAAATAGTATTCTCAATTAAAAAAATTTAGAGGTTAGCAGGGATCGAGTCCGAAACACCACGCTGCGCTCTAAGACTCAAATAATAGACGTAGCTCGGAAAGCGGCCAAGTTGAAATGGGACTGAGCTGGTCATGTCTGCCGAATGCCGGATGACTTGTGGGCCAAGTTAACCACGGAGTGGGAGCCCCACGAGTCTAACCGGGGATCCGGCAGACCTCGTTGGCGATGGCGGGATAACTTGGACTCCTTCTTGACAGGCTGGCCAGATATAGCATTAAACAGAGACGAGTGAAAAAAAAAAGGGGAGGCCTTTGCCCAGCAGTGGGACACAGTGGGCTCTGAATAATAGAGGTTAACAACAGGCATTCTATGTACGCGTCACGTAAACGAATGTCATCTAGGCTACGACCCTAGCACAATTTACGACGGCCTCTCACATTTCTGTCAATAACTGTTGAAATCTGGTTGTCTATAATGATTATGTAAGCTTTTCATCCACATCCATATCTTCAACCATGTATGCGGCCGCACGACACCCCAAAGGTTCGTGAGTAGAGCAACACCAACGAATTTTCGGTGATACTGCGTTATTATCTTACACAGATCTCATCAAGAGGAAATACAAGCTATAAAATCAATGGCAGCTGTCAGTTTCGATGCTTGCAATCGGGTTGGCAGCTATTTAATTGCTCACTTTTCACCATTGTGAGCTCAGCGTAAGATGATAACGCAGTATCAGCGAATTACCAAGTATCACCGATTGCCCTAACCACACGAGAAATAAAAACCTCATAATAATAAAAATATTTAATATACAAAAAGGTACACATTCTAAGTGCTGCAAGTATTAAATACATACAGATTTATTTTCAATAATAAAAGAGATTTTTGTGTCGCAGCCGGACTAGCACATGATCGGCGCGACATAAACTACCCGTCCCCCTTTAATTCATACAGTTAGCAAAAGACGGGTAGTCTATCTCGCTGCGAGATACTGTCGCGTCAATCATGTGCTCGGCCTACTGATGTTATTATAACGACCGCTTTAAGGGATCGCTGGAGAAACAAAATGTAATCTGACAAATAGTAAAAATAGACAAAACAGTATAAAAAAACCGGCCAAGTGCGAGTCGGACTTCCGTAGGGTTCCGTACTTTTTAGTATTTGTTGTTATAGCCGCAACAGAAATACATCATCTGTGAAAATTTCAACTGTCTAGCTATCACGGTTCATGAGATACAGCCTGGTGATAGACAGACGGACAGACGGACAGCGGAGTCTTAGTAATAGGGTACGGAACCCTAAAAAGGTAAATTTATAAATAAAGGTTGTGCAGTCTTGCACAATTATGAAAGCCCTTAACCGCCACTATCTCCTGGTTTTCGCCATCGCCCATTGTGAACGCCGTCGCGTTGCACCTCATGCTCTGCTGGTTGGAACACATCCAGCGGATTTTGTTGCTCAAACAGCTTTTTTGGTAGAAGGTGAATCCATGGAGTACGAGGAGAGGCTTGCCACGCCTAGATCTGATGAAACGGGCTGAAAAAAAAATTGTTTGTTACCAATATATTCATCAACATCATCATCATCATCATGTCAGCCGATAGACGTCCACTGCTGGACATAGGCCTCCCCCAAGGCTCGCCACTCCGACCGATTCTGTGCCGCTCGCATCCACCAAATTCCCGCGACCTTCATCAGGTCGTCGCTCTATCTCGTTGGAGGCCTAATATATTCATAGACCAGGGCTCGGAACCGGTATTTTTTAAAAACCCCGAAATAGACCAATATTTTTAAATTTTTTATGCTCATTACTTAGGACTGAATCATGTATTTAGGAAACAATTTTGCATTATTAAAACGTCCCATTAAAAATGAAATTATAAACAAAAGAACGAAAAAGAACGTAATAATACCGGTATTTTTGTATGGAGCAAATACCGGTTTCCGACCCCTGTCATAGACTAAGACACGTATTACGTTTTATTTACGTATTGGAATTTGGAAAAATTACCTAATTGGTATTCCTGAGATTATAAAATGAAAAAAAAATATAAAAAATGATTGATTTCACCAATAATTATTACATTAAAAGGTATCAGGAAGCCCCGCTCCTGCATTTAACAAGTTTAGGTTTAAGAAAATAAACGGAAAGACAATTTAAGCTAGTACTCACTTATATTTAAGTTCCTTTGGAACACATTGTCAGTAATCAATGAAACAACCTTTCAATAGAATTGAATATTTACTTAAATAAAATTACTTAATAAAAATACAAACCTAGAGAAATATCTAATTATGGTCACTTATACATAAAAAACGTAAACGTGAAAACCTAAATAAGTGTGATCGATGTTAAAAAGTTGGAATCCACGAACGTTTTCTGCCTCGTCAAAGGGAATCAGCGTTCTTAGATTCCCCGCCACGTATTAATTGACACAATACAGGAGTATTCAAATTTTAATCATAGGTTAAGAATTAGATCTGATCTACCTGTTATTAAAGTCAGAATAGGGCTGATGGTCTATATACAACTATTTTTTTCCTTATTATTCAGAACTTCCCAGCGTTTGATCTCAAGTGTCTAACATCTAAAAGTGGAAAAGGCGCACCGTGCTGTGCTTTGAAAACAATATCGCTTTCTTTCCCGCCAAGAAAATTGTTGTGAGGCATACAATACACAACAACCTTCAATAATAATTTTTAAATCTGTTTCTCAAATTATTTAAATGTATTAGGCGTATGATTGTGTATATTCTTGACCTTAACAATCTGATCATTAATTGTACAAAGGGACGCGCGGCACTTCAAAGTCTGCTGTTTTGAGCAACTCCACCATCCCTTGACGCCTTGCTTCTTTTTCTCGAAGTGGCTATACCCATTGTAGATCAGTAGACGCTTTCCCTTTTGAGACCTTGTGAAATAAGCTGGAAAAAATAAGTAACTGTTAAACTACCTGTAATTTATTCATATATAAGGTACATAAACGTCAAAAACAATTAATAAAACTAACTTGAAATTACAATTAATCTAAATACAGACTATTCAAAGTCAAGTTCTAATATTCTAGAAAATATATTACTCTTTATTTACATACAAGATATATACGGTGGATTATTATATTCTAGAAAATTAGGTGGATTAACAATTTAGGATACAGATAATCTAGGATAAGTGACCATCGTTAAAAAATAAAACGTCAAGCGAAAGTGAAACGATTGTCATCTGTGTCGTTTTAAATCCAAAGGTAAGCCATAAGGTTGCTCTGACAGGTTATTAGTATTAAGATACAATCCAATTTCGTCCTTATGGTAAGCGACAATGTGGTACCATTTAATTGAAAACGACACATTATTCTTACTCATAGCTAAGTGAGTGACAGTGACGAACTCAAAATTCCATATTTCGGAAATGGCGGTAGCCGATACCCTGGTGCCTCATGGCAAAAGTTCCAAGAAAACTAGCATTCAAATAATTTCTCATTACAACATGAACTTTCCATCTTTCCTAACAGGTTCATGATTATGTTCTCCCTTGAACGCCACCAATTCGTCTCCGAACGTGTGTACGGTGGCTCGACATCCGCGGCGCTCGTGTGTCGAACACCGCCATCTTGATTTGCCATTGGGTAACGGTCTCTGGTAGTACGTAAATCCGTGGTATACTAGGAGACGGTTTCCTTTTTGTGAGTTTATGAAGAAAACTGAAAAAAGGAAAATTATGTGGTCTTGTTTCATACAATACAACACACTTTATTGACACCGCACACTGCTTACAATACATTTACAGAACAAAGATAATTAAATAGATGTAACAACAGGCAGTCTTATCGCTTAAGACAAACTTTGGGCAGCAGAGACAAAGGGAATGCAGTTATTTCTTAGCCACCGTGTATAATATCTTTGCCTATGATATATACCATAGACCTGTATGGTACGAGATATTATTAGATTTAAGAACAAAAACATCACACAAGCGTTCATAGGTAAGAACGATATATTCAAAGCCCTAGTTTAATAGATAGGAATTATATTATTTTATACTTATTAAATAATAATAATAATTCAGCCTATATGCGTCCCACTGCTGGACACAGCTCTCCTCACATGCGAGAGAGGGCTGGCTTAGGCTATAGTCCCACGCTGGCTCAATGAGGGTTAGGAGACTTTACATAAGGCCAGATCCCCCGGTTGTGGCCACTGCCCCGGTTGTGGCCACTGTCCCGGTTTCGGCCATTTATTGTCTAAACTCACAGCCCATTCTCTCAGCTTACTTCTAATGTTTGCATTTTTTAATTCGTCATTGACCTCTAATTCATCTTCAAAAGATGTAAAATCTTTTTCTTCTACACTGGGTATCAGCGTCAGAATGTATTTGTACTGAACCCTCCTCTACGCAGGTTCGTACTTGACTCGTAGCTCGTACCTTGATCGTTATCTAGCTCTCATTGCAACGTCAAATACCCAACACAACGTCATTATAATATCCAAAATTTATTTGCTTCATCATTACTAAGCATACAGAATAGTATATATAATGCAATCCGTGTTCTCAAACAGCCTATTGCGGTATATAATAATAATACAACGATTCGCTAATATCTGTTTATCTATTATAACGAAATAAGCTTAATAAGAACCCTTGTAATACTTGTTAATCAGCAGCTGAATAGTTGGTAAAACGGGAATTTTATGTGGCTTTAAGATCAAATAAGCGCTATTACTCAGAATCAAGCAATTTAAAAAAAATCAGCATCACTATTATTCAGAATATAGCTCCCGGTGGACTTTTATGCAGAACAAAGCTGTTGCAAACGCTAAAAGGTTAGTAATGTATGTAAAATAGTATTACAAATAACTCTAAATCAGCTATACCTATCTACTGTTATACAGAAGATTGCTGCCGTAGTTACCTTTAATCATATTGAAGCTGTCCGAAATGCTTTAAGTCTATTAACGTCTGTATAATAAAGGCAAATATATTTATTATTAAGCGTTAAGAAATAAAACAATACTATACACATTTTATTAAGCGTAAGGTATTATAAATACCGAAACACAACGTAATACAGAATTAGGCTATTCCTATAGCTTTTACATCAACGTTATATAACTTTTAGCTGTGTAATGAGTCAAATGAGTACTCTTATCACGCTTTGGGATAACCTTCTGTATATGTGGGTGCATCATGATTATGAAAGCCCTTAACCACCAGTATCTCCTGGTTTTCGCCATCGCCCATCATGCACACCGTCGCGTTGCACCTCATGCTCTGTTGGCTGGAACACACCCAGCGGCTTTTGTTGTTCCGACAGTCTTTTTGGTAGAAGGTGAATCCATGGTATACGAGGAGAGGCTTGCCACGCTTAGATCTGACGAAACGGACTGAAAAATATTTTTTTGTTACCAATATATTCATAGAATAAATTATTTACTTATTGGAATTTGAAAACTGTACAGTGAGGTTATGGATTATGAATGAATAATCCATGCAATTTCGAACCTCACTGTACATTTTTCAAAGAATCTAATAGAAGTATTTAGACGTGATTTTTCTTACTTTTTCATCAACGGACTAGATAAACGGAACCATGTACAACATTAAAACACATTTATGTAAGTGTTTTATTGCAATACACTAAATGAAATACACATAAAACTAACACATACCTAATACAAACTATTGTCTTCGGTTACCGCGATAGTTACTCATGAAATCAAACTACGCTGACGCTGTAAAGGGTTCGAAACGTCGGGATGTATTATAAATTCAATATACGCGATATAATCCGTTTTCATAGTTTTATTACATTAAAAAAACTCATGCTGAAACAATGTGAGACTAGAATAAACCTATGTTATAGCACGTTTATCTTATAACGAACTTATATCTCTAACTTATACTAGTAGGTGCCTAAACAGCTTGTATCCTTAGATAAATAACTTTAATTATAACAGTATGTAAAGAAACGGAGCCTATTTCTGCCAACAAACTGTTATACAGGGCGGAGGTTGTACCAATTTGAAAAATATATGCTGTTTTCATGAATAAATGCTTCTTTTTAGGGTTCCGTACCCAAAGGGTAAAAACGGGACCCTATTACTAAGACTCCGCTGTCCGTCTGTCCGTCTGTCTGTCTGTCACCAGGCTGTATCTCATGAACCGTGATAGCTAGGCAGTTGAAATTTTCACAGATGATGTATTTCTGTTGCCGCTATAACATCAAATACTAAAAACAGAATAATATAAATATTTAAATGGGGCTCCCATACAACAAACGTGATTTTTTTGCTGTTTTTTTTCCGTAATGGTACCCTTCGTGCGCGAGTCCGACTCGCACTTGGCCGGTTTTTTTGTTTTTGTTTTATTGTTAAATTTTATATTAAAAGAAAAAAATTGAAAAAGTTACACTTCCGGCAGGATTTGAACCCGCAACCTCCGCAATCCGTGCGTTGCTCTTAACCAATTGAGCTACGGAAGCCTACCAGAACCTTGCAAATCTTTCCATTCCTTCCCTTATTGTTCATAATTGTTTTATTGTTCATAAGACACGCACTGGCCACTTACAACATGGCTAGTTATATTGGTTATAATTTAAAAGTTCTTCACTCATTGCACAGACTGTTTTCCGTAACTCATGATTATGGTCGTTCCTCACTGTCACCACATCATCCCCGATGGTGTAAATGAATGCCTTACATCCATGAGGAACGTGGGTGGAGCAGTACCATCTGACTTTCCCGTGCTTTTCTGGTCGCGCGGAGAACGTGAAACCGTCAAAGACTAGCTGACGATTACCCCGCTTTGACAGTTTGTAGGATACTGAAATAGTTACAAAAAGACTTTCAGAATCTTTTGGATCGGTGCCTAACTCGTCGCATAATAATTGATTGTCCAATGAAAGAAGAAAATAACATTGCAACATCCAAAAGTGGTCTATATTGGGTGGCATAATAATTGATTGTAGTAATGTAATATTACGCATAAAACTCATTTCGCATAATTGTTATTGTGTTGAAATAGAATATTTTGCATAGGTTGTGTAGAATAGGGTAGGTTAGGTTAGGTTTGTTTTATATTTTTGCAAAAATGCTAATAGTTTCAGCACAATAAGAATTATGGGAAATGAGTTTTATGCGTTACATTACATTAGGACAATCAATTATTATGCGACCCAATATAGACCCCTTTTGGATGTTGCAACGTTATTTTCTTCTTTCATATTCAAGGTTTCAGATATAAGAGAGAAAATAATGGAAGAAAAATCTGCAATGTGTAAGATTAATTTATTTTAACATTTAGAAATTAAAGTAGTTAAGTACTTACTAAAAAAAAAACTTCAGCTTAGTATCATTGTTTTATCCTAATCAATTAAATAGTATTATTATTATACGAACGCACGCACACACGCACACACACATACACAAATGTAATCAAATCTTTTTTTTCCTTTTGAATATAATGTAGAATTCAAATTGTAAATATACAAATATTGAAACAGTAATAATAATATTATGTAAGTTACTATTTTGTAAAAACTTAAAATAATAGCAGTTAGCGCAAGGTTAGATTTTACTGTCGTTAACTGTGTACAAATGTAGTAGATAAATGTGGAAGAGCAGTATTCCTGTCGCAGGTATTATACATAATTAGGTACTAGGAATACCTGGACTGAGGATACCGTGGACAGCCCATCGCACAAACAGCTCTGTTCTGAAAGAGCTCAAATTGGAAACCATGCCGCGTCTGTCTTCTGCCTGCTTGCAGCGCGTTGTGAGATATTTCGGCCATGTTGCGCGCAGGGGCGCGGATAACTTTGAAAAACGTATGGTCACAGGAGAGATCAAAGGAAAAAGACCTCGAGGCCGCAGTCCCATTCGATGGACAGACCACATACCCCAACAACTGAATATGACCGTCAGCACTGCACTACACCAGGCGACTGAACGTAACCGATGGCGACAACTGGTGAACACGATCATAAAGAGTCACGATCCTCAGCAGTGAGGGAACGATCAAGAAGAAGAGACTTGAGAGTGTTATGTTGAACGCAATAAATGCTTTTTGATATTTTTTTTTTTTTCATTAATTAGACACTGGCCTGTTACAACATTTCTAGTTATATTGAGTATAATTTAATTCTTCACTCCTCATTTCACTGACTGTTTTCCGAAAACCATGATTGTGTTCGTTCTTCATTGACACAACAACGTTCCCTACGGTGTAAATAATTGCCTTACACCCGTGAGGGACGTGTGTGGAGCAGTACCACCGCACTTTCCCGTGTTTCTCGGCTCGCGCGGAGAACGAGTATCCGTCGACGACCAGCTGACGGTTGCCCCGCTTTGACAGTTTGTAGGACACTGAAATAGAAAGAGACTTTTAGAATCCTTTAGAATAAATAAATAAACACAGATCAACCTAGCCCCAAACTAAGCATTGTACTACGAGTGCTAGGCGACGATATACATACTTATAAGTTAAATACATACTTATATACATAGAAAACACCTAATTATGACTCAGGCTTGTACAAATGAGTTTTTCGGAACTTATGTACGAAATATCATTTGATATTTACCAGTCGCTTTTCGGTGAAGGAAAACATCGTGAGGAAACCGGAGTATTTACCCTCTGGGTTGGATGGTCAGATGGCAGTCGCTTTCGTAAAAACTAGTGCCCACGCCAATTCCTGGGATTAGGCTCCCACGAGCCGCGGCCAATGCCAAGAAAACTCAAAGAAGATGAAGATGCTAATTATAGATTTGTTAAAACTTACCCTAAAAAGTTAATGTAAGAATAAGGGTTTTATGGGGTAATGCAAAGTTTCAAGTTTTTGCTATATTTTTAATCAATATACCCACCTAATAAAAAGTTTAGTCAATGTTTAGTAAAGGTAAAATTACCTCATGACAATATATATGTATAGCTGCACATTTGAATATGAATCCCAGGTAGCAAAGTGACATCAGAAACGTCATAATGACGTAATAATGACGTCATAATGACGCTACCTGAGAACCAATGAATGAGTCTTAAGGTAGATGTGTATGTTCATGTCTGATAGAAACAAGCTCGTCATCAATGGTGTGGATAACGGAGCGACACTTGTGTGTTCCCTGTCGGCTGCATCTCCAGCGGGTCTTGAGGCCACTGGATGTGTGCTTCTGGTAGGTGTAACCGTTGTAGAGAAGCCAACGGCGACCTCTCCCGCGGGTCACTATTTGGACTGGAATGAGATTCAAAAATGTACCTGAGTATTTTTAAAATTAAATTTCATAATATATTTTCAGGCAATTAAGGCAGACTAACATACATACAGCAATAAAAATCTTTTTATTATTATTTATTTTAATAATTTTAAAATGTAATTCAGGTAAGAAGGCCCAAGAACAATATTACATATACTTTATAGACTAACATACACATAAGTTTCATAAACTTAAAAAAGCCAACGCGTCTTGATTCCGAAGACATCTGACAGGTGTAGTCGTTGGAAAGAAGCCAGCGCAGCGTGACGAATTTGGCTGGAATTTGAGTCAAATAACTATTTACATTACATAATTATGGTGCTACTTTCTCGCACTAGTGCGTAAAGAGCACTTTTCGTGCATATGTCGAAAGTTTAAAGGGCCATATATATATATAGCTATCTATGCCGTAATCGGCAACGGCGACCCTAGCTAATTACGAGCATGTGCTCTGATATGGCTGGCAAAGCCGAACTTATTTTTAAAAACTCTATCGCAGGTGGGGCAGTAAAACTGATATGTCCTGTAAAACGTTGTTCGATACACGTGCGAATAGGTAATTCGCAACTCGTGTCGATTTAAAACACTCCCTGCGGTCGTGTTTTAATTTATCGCCACTCGTTTCGAATTTCCTCTTTTCCTCACTTGTATCGAAAATAACTATTATATTATTCTATGTAATAACTCTCAAGTGCTTAACAAATAAAATACAGCCGGCTGCAGGGAGACAACCTCCCCTGCAGAGATTGGCAAACGGGATCAGGTTAATTTAAATGGTTAATTTTTTAGGTTTAAATGTGACAATAAATTCTTACGTTTATTAAAAATTTATTAAAATACAATTTAATTTTCAATAAACAATACACGCAAAAAAGGTAAATTTTAGGAGTTTTATCAATTATTCAAAGCTGCTTATGTGGTAGTAGGTAGTAGTTTATCTCTTATTCTCTACTCAGTCTCCTCACTCTTTTCCCAGGGGCTTCTACTATAATAATCAGGTGGCAAATGATTATGGCTGCCCTTCAGTCGCACGATCTCGTCAGCATTTGTCTTCAGTTTAGCCCGGCAGCCGCGTGTCCAATGAGTAGAACACCTCCATTGCGCTTTGACACCCCCAGTCAACAAGTACTCCCGGTAATACGTGTAGCCCTGGTAGCGGAGCAGTCGCTTTCCTTTGGCGGAGGTCACGAAGTCCACTGAAAGAATTCGTAACTTTATGTACACTTAAAATTTCAAGACGATGACTATTTTATGATTAACCCATTTCGAACAATCATTGTAAACATATCAAACAAAATATTTTTATAAACAGTTTATTCATAAAATACAAACAATATAAAGAAAAACTTAAATCTCAATTCCCAAGCTGATAATCATTACACCAGCCAGCCGATTATTTATATTTATAAGGGAAAGCTTGTTGTCTATCAATATAAAACTTAACCTCTTTAGTGGACAAAAAGTTTGTCGTAAATATGCTAATGGCCTTTAGAAGTTTCAGATACCTACATTAAAAATATAAGTGTTTTTAGGAAATCAAAGTCCTGTTTATGGAATCCCCCAGTTGTTCAACCTTGGCGAAGGCGGAGGATGATTATGTAGGGCATTCAAGAAAACAATTCGGCCATTGTCTATCATCATGCGAGCCCTACATTTATGTTTGGCGCCTGTGGAACACTTCCAGCGTATGTTGGTATCCTTAGTTTGACGTCGGTACTCGAAGAATGTGTAGCCTTTAAAGAGAATCAGTTGGTTTCCTTTCTTTGAAGTGATGAATTGAACTGTAAAAAAGGGACGATTATTTAAACGGTTTATATTATAGATAATAATACTAGGATAATAATAGGATACGATACGTAAAGTACTAACAAATTTAGGTTTCAGAAAATGTATAAAAGACCTTAGGTACATAATACTGATAAATATAATCTTGAATCTTACTAATAAAAACGAAAGCGGTAGAAAAGTACTTACTAACAAATTTAGGTTGCTGCAAATAGATGAGCTTACATGCTAATGACCAATATATTAATTTTCAATCTTACTAATAAAGACGTAAGCGATAGAAAAGTACTAACAACTAGGTTACAAAACATGTAACAGTATACAGCACTAAGGTGCGATAATTTCTTCTTCTGAAGAAACCAAGGAAGATACAGACTGTATAACTTTTATAAAGTAACTAGATTATTATTAATTGTTTTCCTGTATTTAGAAACAGACTCCCTGTTTCTTCGTCTTAATCGCTACAAACTGCCCTCGCAGGCGTATTCTGATTTTTAATCAACTTATCAAGGCTAACGCATGGTGCAATTGTCACGTTTTCGAAACTTGAATTCTACGTAAAATTACAAACATACTTACTTATAAATGACTGTATTTTTTATTTTACATATTTGACATTAAATTAGTATTGATAATACAATGTCATATTTTTATTTTGTCAATGTGTATGTTCAGGATTAACAAAGATGATGGAGCCATCTATAGTGCGTAGAGAGGCGCGACAACTCCGTGAGTGGTGCGACGAACAAAACCAGGAGACGACAGGGTTGTTCCCGCGTTTGGTGCGCGTGGAGAATTTGTAGCCATCGTACAAGATCTGTTGGAGGCCTTTGCGTGATGTGATGAATACGGCAGCTGAAAGAAAATTTGATCATTATTTTCAGTTATGAATGCTATTATCGTTATTAAAGTGCCCGAGATTAAAAATAAAATTATTAACAATTACATATTGATGATAATGTTACCCTACCACACGAATGCTTGCCTTTTACTTTTTCCAGTACACTACAGTTTGAGTGTGTGACGTGTGTATATGAAGGGTACACGGAAAGAACACTTCACTTTGACAACATTTTGAGTTATCGCGGTTTGAAAGGAACGATGTGTGTGTAATTAACCATATTATTTTCGTGTATTGGTGTTTTTAAAGTGAGACAAAAACGAGTTATATTTATAATTGCAGCGGTAACAGAAGTTGTAACAATTAGTTCATTAAGGGCTCTACATTTTGAGATTAAAATCTCATTTTCCAAAAAAAGTGACTAGACATGTTCTTTCCGTGTTCCCTTCATATGTAATATGCTTTAACTTAAGGAGATTGAGGTGAAATCATTGAAAACAAAGTTATTAATCGTCTTATCCTTATATTAATTAAAATTATTTATTTTAGAAGTGCTTTTACTACACACACTATGTAAATTATACATATTTGCAAACTACTAAATAAAAATATAAATATAATTTTCAACTTAAAAAAAAGTTTTGAGACTAGATATAATACTTAGAAAATAGTACTTCAATATAGGATTAGCTACCTACGGAACTCAAAATACCTATAGTGCTATTACAACAGAAAAATAAATTAGTATTTAACTAAGTTTTTAAATTTTTGGTTGTCTCAGTAGAAAGGCAGTCAGTCTAACGAAGTCTACAATGTAATTTTATTCAAAACATGTGGTAAATTGTTCATGTTTCTGGTCAGCGAAAATATTAACTCGGCATACCAATGTGTATGCAGAGGTGTTAAGTTAATAGTTTTGCTGACTGTACATTCATAACATAGGTAAGTAACTATATATAGGCATTTGGAATGTGCCACACGCATATTTTTTTAATTCAAGGTGAATCATGGTTGTGCTCATTCCTGGCTCTCGTAATTTTATCTCCAATAGTATAAATGACAGCCCGGCATCCCTTGTGCTGCCGGCGACAATACCATCTGATCTTCAGCCCGTTCTTTATCATCCTGTGGTAGTGCGGAGTGAATATGTAGTTCTGGTAGAAGAGGCGCTTGGATTTACCTTCCCCGTATATTTGGTATTCACCTGTGAAGACAGTAATTATAGTGTCAAATGTCTTAAGATTTAGTGGCCCATAATATAAACTTGCAGAGGCAAATGCAATTTAGATATGTTAAAATAAAAAATTAAGAGGCAACAGGAGTGGTCATTTCTCCATACAAATGTACTCGACTGTTTCCTTTATGGTTTTTGAAGCTAGAGCAATTATTTTTTCAACACAGATTAAGTACTGTACTGTGGACTGTTTTGCTTTTGTTGATATCTTTGTTTTTTAAGGCGCTAGAGCAAATCAAATATTTGCAAAACGGCGTAATTCTGACATCAAGTAGCCTAAAAAGCAAAACAGTCCGACACAGATAAAGTTAAATTTCGGAGGAGGAAACAGTCGAGTACAAAACCAGTTTTTTTGAGATTTTTACGCGGGATTGTTCGCCTAACCTGGAGTTGTCCTTATCGCACTAGTTTTAGGGGCCGCTTCCGTTAGCCTTTCACCTAAAATATTTAAATCTCAGCTCCCGTATCCTCTTAAAATACAATAAAACAAAAGGCATTTTTATAAACGCCTAAAATATTAAAGGATAGGTCAGAATTAAAACAAGTACGAACACATTATCACTTAAACGGGACATGAAAAATAAGCTTGAAAAATTACCTGCGATGACAAAAGTAGTTTTGAAAAGTTTTTATGTGTATTTTCTTGATAAAACTCATTTGAGCAAGGAAATTGTATCTTTGAAACTACGAAATTGCTACACGCTAATTTTTTCTTTATTTCAAGGGTCGTGATTATGCTCATTTTTGACGCTTAGAATTCTATCTTCAATAGTATAAATGACAGCTCTGCAGCCTATATGCCTTCGGCAACAGTACCACGGTCTTCAGTACGTTGTTTATCATCCTGTGGTAGTGCGGAGTGATTATGTAGTTCTGGTAGAAGAGGCGCTTGGATTTACCTTCTCCGTATATTTGATAATATTCGATTGATACAACAACGACAAACAAATGATAACTATAAAACCTTATCACTACATAGTATAACCAAAGTCGCTTTTCGCTGTCTGTCTGTCTGTCCCTATGTAAGTATGCTTAGATCTTTAAAACTACGGAACGGATTTTGATGCGGTTCACACCTATCAATAGAGTAATTCTTGAGGTAGGTTTTAGTGTATAATTTGTAAAGGTTTTATGTAGCCCGTGCGAAGCCGGGGCGGGTCGCTAGTAATATATAAGGCACAAAGTACAATTTTTAAGTAACAATAGGTAATTATTTTAATTTAGTTTGTTTGGGTCTTCCCATCTGTTTGGTGTATTTTCCGGATCTCAGATGATTTATAAGCGTTCTTCGGGGTATATCGTAATATTTAGCCGCTTGACGTTGAGACAGTATCTTATTTAGTACAGCATCCATTGCGGCGCGCAAATTGGATTCAGACCAAAGACCTCGCTTTTTCTTTCCAGAATAGTCGACGAACTCATATTTAACTAAAACAAAGGAATATAATAAAATAGAAATAATTTATTCGTGAGCACAAACAATAAAATTGAAAATTATACAAAGAGAAACATAAAAAAGAGAAAGTGCCACGAAATGGTCTCACCTCAGCATGTTGCTGGCGACTTCCAGCGCTGATCTTCCGATGAGATCATCCGGTGAAACAATCACGACAGGTAACAAGAAGAACAACAAAATCAATATATAACATACAAAAGACAAAGATAGAAATAAGTTAAAACACAGACCACGTATATTGCATCTAATTATAGTAAATTATACACAACAAGAGCATAACGTGACACATTTTATCCGAGGCAATTTACGAAATGAGTTGGGTCTGCGTACAGCCACGTGGGGAGTGAGCGCATCGGCTGCTAACTGCAGCAGTGGCAGTTGGACTTTATTGCTCAGTCAATGAGTGTCCTAATAAATGATGTTTCTTTATGCAGAGAGCATAAAAAGTAGGTTTATGTCATTTACACGTGATTTAAATAATCTAAAGTGAAAACAGGCCACGGCACAACCTAAAAAAAGCAAAAACAATATTCTTATATTTAAATCGTAGAAATCAATCATGATGAAGACAGTAAATTACAGTTATACAAATATTAGTACTGCTGACCAGCAGATACCGCAAACTTAAGTACTTACATACATAATATGGCTTTCCATCACAGAAGGGTCCCTATACTCCTTATGTTTCAAGTGCAATATAATGACGTTTTCATCTGAAATTTCAAAATAAATTCTGATAAAAACGTACTTATTGCAGATACAGCAAAAGGACCCTTCTCTATTATATGTGACGTTTTTAATCAAAAGGTCACATTGTCGCTTACCATAAGGACGAAAATTGCTTGCAAGCGACACATATTATTTCCTTACAATATTTTTACCTCTAAGTGGGAACTGAAAAAAGTCACAACCAAATCCGAGGTAACGAAATATAATTGAGTAGGTATTATTATAGGTATCAATACCTTTAAATCAAACAATAGGTAATAAAATACTCAATCACAAAAAAAATGTAAATTAAAAGTTTCTATCCATGGGGGGCCAGTTAGCTCTGGAGCGTACCTATGTTTCCATGAACATTCGTACCTGTAAGTGAGAACTGAAAACAAAAACCGGCTAAGTGCGAGTCGGACTCGCGCACGAAGGGTTCCGTACCATTACGCAAAAAACGGCAAAAAAAATCACGTTTGTTGAATGGGAGCCCCACTTAAATTAATCCTAAAAAGGCACAATCAAATCAGAGATAACGAAATATAAAAAATATTTACTATATACCTATATAAGTCAACAATAAGGTAATAATATCGTCAGGTGACAAGCAAAAAAGTACCACCACAAGTTCATAGCCATAGTGAACCGTATTATTATCCGAATAAGGTTGATTTTTGTTTAATAATTTGTCAGTAATTAATGAGCTTTGCTTGTCACCTGACGATATAATAGTAACTAATCAAATGTAAATTCCATTAAACTTACTGCCCCGAGGTAGGTACCTATAAGTATATTGCGGTCAGGTCTACAACACGAAAGCGAGCAAATTGTTAGGTAATAAACAATTACTTAAATCTCTTATGGCTTGCAAAATTACAGTCTAAACTCACCAATAAGCTGCCCCTCTGAATTCTAGCATTCATTTTCTTTTAAAGTAATCACTAATTACTTACAAAACTAATTAGTCACAATTCAAAAAACTTATTCATTAAAACAACACGATAAAATAGTTTAAACTTTCACTATTTTCACACATTGTGCATAATCGAATTTAAACTATCATGAGACATATTAACTTAACTAACTTAGCGGTTTCCCTCACTAAAAACGACTTAAAATATGTGAGTGAAACCGCTAAGTTAGTTAAGTTACATTGTGCATACTTAAGTAAGCGTTAAAAATACTTCCGACGTTTCAAGGACATCATTGTCCCCGTGGTCTCGAAGAAAGACTGACTTAAAGTTCACATCAACACCGGGTGCATGCACTAAAAAGTGTCACGTTGTGGACAGATCTCCATGGTAACGTTGTGGACAGATCTCCATGGTAACGGACGGCCATGTTGTGGACAGATCTCCATGGTAACGTGACGTGACATTTTTATGACGTTATCACGCAAAATTATCGTCCGTAAACCGACTTTACAAGCAACCATTTTTTCTTACTACCCGTACTTGGTGTTGTTTGTGGCAGTTGTTAATGATCTGTTTGGTTTGTTGCTGTTAGTGAATCCTCGAAGGTAATTTTAAAGCTTAAGTACCTATGCGCGATTAAGTCCACACTATGAAATATCATGAATTTATCTATCATAACGAATCACATCACGCGATATCGCTAGCGTCTATCTAGCTCGCTCTTACGCTTTTTCGGATATTACTGAGAGAGACACAAGCGTGTTCTCATTCATATTCACATCGAATACCCACTTTGATATTTTTACCCAATGTCATTTTTACCCACTGCGAATAGGTAAGGTGAAAAAAGAGGGTAACAGTCACAAAAACTGGCAGCGTGCAAGGGCAGATATACAAAAGGGTCCCTTTATATTAATTTCGAAATAGGGTCGCTTGCACCTGTCATTTGTAAGACCGGCGACATGGCGACTAAACATAGAAGCATTCTTGGTTGGCTAGTGGGACAATTTAAATGGTTTTTTGCGCTTGGATATTTTGGTGACTGGACTACTTAAATAGTAAATTATACACGGCGTATTCTAAAATCTGACTAACACAGACACTTTTATTATATAAGTAGTTTTATTTTTTAATATATTTTTATAACAAGTATATAATGTTCCCACATAATCTCGTATTATTTGTGCCAACAACATACCCCATGGTCTCGTAGAAGACTGGCCAGCCAGACGTAATTATAAGTACGCTTAAACTTATATTTAAACTTAATTACACGCGATTACGTCCCCTGTTTAGCAAATAATAGTAAAAATCGTGTAATAATCAGTGACTTAGATATTTCGAAGTATGTATTTTTCTATGCAAATCCCCATTTTCTGCTCGTTTATTATTCGTGGTGGCTATCAAACGCCTCTACACATTTAGACGAGCTTTCTGAATTGTAACTTGCTGCCAAATTATAAGTATAGTCAGCAAAACTATTAGTTTGACACTTATTACACATTTATGTGCAGGGGTGCTAAGCTAATAGTTTTGCTGACTACATTACTTATGAAATAATAATATAATTATTGTTTGACTCGTCCTTTTCCTCCTTCCGCTGTTTTCGTATGTTGGTTAAGTAGTTGTTTAGCTGTTGATCAACCAAGTCCAGTATTATTGGTTCGGGCTCTCGATGACCACCTGAAAACATACATATTTCTTAGTCCTATTCAGTATTAGGTATTTTAATGGATGATCAAAATAATACTGACTGGAAGACTGTAAACTTTGTTGCAGATATGTGTAGTTACTTACGCACTTAACCTAAGCTAATATCATAATATATACATAAGCTATGTACCAGATTGTCCTGGCGCAGATGCACAAGAAGGCCCGACCCCAAATGAAGTTGGGAAAAGGGCAGGATGATGATGATGATGATGAAGCTATGTACCAATCATGTAGGTATTGAGTAAGGTATGTGAGTTGTTTGGATACTAAAAACATGTAATCAATATTTAAATTTTATTAATCCGTAAGAAAATGAACGCCTCTCCTCAAATGCCAATCTAAATTTGACGATTAGAGAAGGGTCAGGTTTACAATCCGGAACCAGTAAATATGGAAATATTTGGATCTGAAATCGAAACTGTGTAGACGATGAATAAAGGTCGGTGCAGAATTGCAGACCGTATGCGTGAAACGTGCATACGTTCCCGTGCAAGTACGTATGACTCCTCATATTAGACGGCATACATCGCTTGCTTAGCGCATGTTTAATGTGGTATGACGTCACTGAGGAATTCATGAAAAAACAAGTGCGAGTCAGAATCGAAGGGTTCCGTACCATTACGCAAGATAACAGCAAAAAATCACGGTTGTTGTATGGGAGCCCCACTTAAATATTTATTTTATTCTGTTTTTAGTATTTGTTGTAATAGCGGCAACAGAAATACATCATCTGTGAAAATTTCAACTCTCTAGCTATCACGTTTCATGAGATACAGCCTGGTGACAGACAGACGGACAGAGGAGTCTTAGTAATAGGGTCCCGTTTCTAAACTTTGGATACGGAACCCTAAAAAACTATAAAAAACAAAAGTCATTATAAAAAGTTGGAGGCGCCGGGTATCGATCCCGGTACCTCTCGCATGCTAAGCGAGCGCTCTACCATCTGAGCTACGCCCCCGTGCCGGCTGCAGTCAAAATCACTGACCACAAGCAGTTGACACTGTGCCAAAAGTGATGGCTGGCCGTGTGTAATTCTTAGACCGCGGACTGGACACACGCGACACGTCCAGAGAGCGTTGTGGGGGCAGTAGAATAACAATATGTAAGTACATTGTCCCCCGCTTGGCAAGCAATTAGAATAAAATTGTAGTATCGTGCACTTACTTTACTTACTTATAGTAACACATATAGTTGTGTTATTTTGTAATTTATTATAAGTGAATTGAACTGTATTTGCATACATGCAACTGTGCTTACTTATAGCAAAAAAATATTTGATTGATTGATTTATTGATTGAATGCAAAGGTAAAATACGTGCAAATATTAAAGGCATTCGGCATGCTATTTTGTATGGTGCATCCACACCGCAGTTCACATTTGGGGAGGAACTGTGGGGTAACACTGTAAAACGATAAGTTACCTAATGTTACCGTGTTGGTCCACAAAAGTTAACTGCGGTGTGAATCTGTGGATGCACCTTAAGTGGGCTCGTATTGGTACCTACTTCATAATAACGTTTAGTCAATTGTTAACACGACAATGCTAAACACTAACGATTTATATATAACCATAGAGTAACTTATACTAGAGCGGTACTGTCATAGTAAATTTTGTAACCCCAGTAAATTCACTGCCATCTGTCGACACACTTTAAAACTAAAAATAAATATTTATAAAAATACGATAAAATGTATTTAAATATGGATAAATGGTTTTTTTATTTGCATTAATTATTTTTATATGATTTTGACCCATGTTCTTTCACTGGTATGCGTTAAAATTATAAATAACAAACGAAACAGTCAACGCCCTCTATACGAGTGTAGGCCAAAACTAGTGGCGCCATCTGATCGAGAATCAAATTTTCGTGATTTTCGAGGCACGTTTTTTTCTTAGACTGTATCCATCTATTACGGAGTTATATCTATCTTTGATATAACATTTGAATTTATTGTGTAAATGAAAACACTTCAAAATCAGTTTTGAATTTGCTATCAAGGAGATATTTATTGGAATAACTAAGTTATTTAAATCAATAAATACCTTAACTCGCATTCTCACCCTTCTGTTGATTAAGTACCTGTGAAGAAACATACCGTATCAGTCTATTAACCACCTTTACTTACACATACACAGTTACTTAAAAATAAATCAGTCAGTAAGACTAATTAAAATAAAAACAAAAAATGTGCCATCACATACCATTATTTGAAATTCTAATTTAATATTTTTATAATTGTAAGTTAAAAATAATAAAGCTGCCACTGTTACACATCGGGCGTATGAAGGATAGGTACTATATTTGATAACTGTAGCTTTAAATTCAGCAGTAGGTAGGTATACAGCACAAATTTCTGTAGGTTATTAAAATAGCTGACTTGCGTCACGTCCCCGAAAAAGTAGACTTTTTTGTGGTGTGTCCCTAAGACATAATAAAATTTTAAGCTAGCATTTTCCCCAAAACAAATATTTCATACTCAAATAGCTTTATATATATATATAACGAAACTAGAAACGGACACACGGACGGAACGGGGGTGTAGAAACGAGAGTTGCAAGGGGCAGACCTCGGCGGACTTTCTCTGATCAGATCGGGGAAATCCTGAAGAAAGGCCAGGTCCAGAGCACCCTAAACCGGCGAGCGTGTATGAGGAATGTTATGAAGGTGAAGGAAGCGAAAGAGGTAGGTATGCCAGGATCGTAGCAAGTGGAAATCCGTGATCTCTGCCTACCCCTCCGGGAAATATATATGTATGTATGTATGTAAGCAATATGATTTTTCATTGCATAAAGTTTCAGTAAAGATCTAAGTATGCTACGTATTTATGGAAACGTAAGCACTATCAATAAATCAGTAATTGCATATTTTTTACCAAAAAAAATTATGAAACTACAAAAATATGGAGCAATAGCTAAACTAAATTAACTTAATAAAAAGTATCAACTAACAGATCTATTCGGCCCGGAATGGCAAATCAAATCGAACAAAAGGAATCAACCTGGCAATTGGCAGACATACCGTCATTATGGCTTTATAAAGGTTCCCTTAAAAACTTTAAATTGCCTGGACCTATATTCTCTTTATTGTATCACAAAGTGCTAATTATTTAACACTAACATTTTTTTTTAAATAAGAATTACTTCTTAGCAATAAAATCAAAGCTTCATAATACTTCAAATTTTCCGTCTGTTCCCACAGACAATCACATAATCAATGGTTATGATGATTCTTAATAAAGATGATTTCATCCTCAACCATATGTATGACAGCTCTGCACCCCCTCGAGTTGTGTGTAGAGCACATCCACCGTGACTTGGCGCCTCCCAGCTTCTGGAACCCGAATGTGTAGCGGCCGAGCTGGATGAGCTTGCGGCCTCGGCGTGACGTCACGAATTGAGGTACTGAAGATTCTGGAATAGGTGAGGTTAGGAGTTAGGATCGTTCTAATGTTTGACATTAAACCATTTACGCGTTTGGTTGACATAAAAATCTTACAAAAGTTTTTAAACGGGACTTTCGTAATCTGAATGAATTTTATCTTTGCTTGAATATGTCTTTAGACCTTTGCTTTACTTTACCAACAGACTTACCACCCATACAATGAAATGCATTTGTTTCTATAGTATCAATAAGTGCCAAACTATAGTACGATAGAGTCAGACCAAGATAAGTCTGCAACGATTTTGATATTTTGATAGCAAGTGTTATTTTAAACGTCAAACTTCTATGAAATTATGACGTATAAATAACACCGTGTGCTACTAAAATCGTTGCAGACTTGTCTTGGTCTAACTCTATGCGTTGATACCATTTGGACTAATGTTTACGATATTTGAAAAATAAAAATAAAAACTGAGTAAAACTAAAAACATGCATTTATTAATAAACCATATGACTGAAGCATATGCTAACTATGGATAACTTAAGTTAATTTCCTACACCTACTTATACATTCATAAACACGACGACGGGTTTTTAGCGACGACGCCATAAAACATTTAGTTTTAAGTTAAGACTACTAAGAATGTATGTACCTATACTTATCGACTAAAAATGTCTTATAAAGTAATAAACAAAACATACTAAAAAGCAATTCTGAGAACATAAAACATTTAATTCAGGCGCTTATGATTTACATCGACAAAATCACAATTGCCGGTGATTTCTGTTTAAGCTCCCTAATTATCTTTCTGTAAGTTACTGTTACATATTAGTATCTAATTCGGATTCCAACAGTTTCTTCATTTGATTGACCTTTCGAGACTGCACGCTCCATTTTCTAATCTTATCCAAATACTCGGTGTACTTAACCGGGTCTGATTTTAATTCAGTCAACTTTTGTCGCTCACCAAGAGATATGGTCGCTGCTTTCTTCGCCATTTCAAAAACTGTAACAATACAGAAGAATTATTAAAAAGGATGAATAATATAAAAATGTTGATTGAAATTGTAATTGTAGATTATTAAATGGTTTTCATTTCGTCTGGTTCTATAAATCATTATAATTTCTCACATTAGTAAAATAAAAAAGAATTATTAATATTTGGCGACTTCGATTGTATGAGCGTTCTTGTATAAGTATATCATAAGGGCGAAAAACGATAATCGAAATTTCGTTCATTGCATGCGATAGAGAGGCGACTTTTGTATTTCGCGCTAGAACCTCTGGAATGTTGTGTTATAAGGCCTACCTTATAACACAACATTCCAGAGGTCCTGAGCGAAGGAAGGAAGGACTTTTAAATTTTCTTTGTAATTTTTCATGTAAAATTAATGTATTATTATTGGAGCAATAAAGAATATTTACTTAAATTCAACAACTTGATTTTTAATTATAACACATTAGGTAATTTCGCAGTTAGTAACATTAGTTATAATCATATTTTTTATCAAAAGCAGAAAGAAGATTTACAAACAATCAACATTTATTCACATAAAGGCCAATTACACATCACCGGGGTAACAGGTCATTTTTAAAATGATTAAAAGTCGAATCATGGTTATGGTCGTTCCTGACCGACACTATAGTGTCATCCACGGTGTATATAACAGCTTTACACCCACGGCAGAAGTTGGTCGAACACACCCATCTCTTCTTCAAATATGGCGGCCCTATGGTCCGCTCACGTTTCTTGTGGTAAAAGGTGAACCCACCTAGACTTATTAGGGTATTACCACGCTGTGACGTCACGAAGATCGCTGAGAGATAAGATAAGGTTGCAGTTAACTAAGGCTAGAAGTTAAACTTGATAGGGAGAAACGAAATTTAGACTTTCACGTACAATAAATTACTTAACTGATTCTGGTCAACCGATTTAGTAACATTATTCAGCTTTACAATAAATTATACATATTATGACAAATGTTATCGTTTTCTTATATGTAGTATTTTTTTGGGTTGCATTTCTTTTGTTTCGTTCTATTTAAAAAAAAATGTTTTAAATTCATCTGTCATGGTGGGCCTTAATGAGAATAATAGAGGCTCGGAATTCAGGCGACGGATGGTTGTGGGACGCCTTGAGAGACACAATGTTGTCCTCAATAGTGGCAACCTTGGCTCTGCACCCGCGGTCGGTGTGGGTCGAGCAGCGCCACAAGTCTTTGAGAAACGGTTGAGTATGAGTATGCGTGTGCCCCTGTTGGTTGTTTCCTAACTCATTAGTACTGAAAATAATACCTCTATAGGTCGTTAAAAACTGCACTTTCTTGCATAGAGTGAGTTACAAAATTAAACTAACAAAAAGTATTTCTTTTTTTCCGCGCAATATTTTTTATCACAAGGAAATAGGTATTAAAATAGGACAATAAAAAAAACTAACAAAGTCGAAACCATAGAAATGTACGGCATACATCTAGTAAGAAGGTAACAGTAGCCTTTAATGCTAAGATCCTGTATGAAATAGAAGTGTAATTGTAAGTAATGAAACCCCGAATTGTACAATTATAATGTTTTATTTGTTACAAATCGTTAACAATATTACAATAACTTCAATCTTGTAGGTACCATCAAGCTCCGCGATTGGTCCTAGGTAAATTGGTTGTTCAATACTTCCGCTATAGAATGTCCAATTTAGCTAGAACCCTAAATGGCAGAACAATCACGGAGCGTAACTATACAATTTAAATAGAAGGCATAAAGGTAAGCAATAAAGGACATACAAAATAATTATCGCGATCAATTCACGAAATCTAAGTTGTAGTTAATTGAATTTGATTAGCGCCGCACCCACTCACAAGTTTTTAGTCAAATCAAGCTAATTCTGCACGGCATTTGAAATAAATAAATATTAGGGGACATCTTACACAGATCAACATAGCCCTAAACTAAGCAAAGCTTGTACTATGGGTGCTAGGCGAAGATATACCTAGACATACTTATATACATAGAAAACACCCATGACTCAGAAACAAATATATGTGCTCATCACACAAATAAATGCCCTTACCGGGATTCGAACCCAGGACCATCGGCTTCACATGCAAGGTCACCCACTAAGCCAGATCGATCGTCAAAGATAAAGCCAAATGCCAAAGATCCCTCACTTTGTTCTGATCAAGTCGTTGTTAAGTTGGCATAGACGGACTCCACGTTTTAATCGTCAAATATATTTAGAACGGTCACGATTTTCAGACCCATTTGTAAACACAATAATGCTTTCAGTAAAGTCATGGACGAATAAAACTAGAAGACCGGCAAAGTCGCGTTTCTCCAATAATGAGCGCCATCTATTGAACGGAAGTTAAGTTATTTGGAACAGAGGTCTAAACTTAATATCGACGTTGACGGTCATATCGGCTTATTCGTCGTTCTTGATACATTTTATTTTGTGCTTTTAAGCGATAAAAATTTTTCCACATGCCACAATCAGAAAGTTAAAATATAGACAATTATAATGTTAAAAGCTTAAGACACATATAGGTTAATAATAAGACCATATTAACTTTATTCATTACACATCGTTATGCCCTATTTATTCAAAAACCATATCCCGTTGTTACCATACGGCCGGGTGTAGAAGTGACGTCAAAATTTACGTAAGTATGCCAGCTAATTTGGCGTAATATTTCATCAAAAGTTATTAAAAAAATACTGAAGCCCCTCGGAACATTATCTAAATATGAAATCTATGAACGCCATAATATCCCAAAAGCCGGATAGTACACTTAATCACTATCTTCAAATGTTTCTTTCTCTTCTTCAAACACGATGGTAACTTTCTGCGATGGTATCTTAACCATACGTCCATCCATCTTTACGCCATGGTCATGCTTCCCATCGTAGGACACGATAGTTTCTCCAATGGTGGTGACTTTAGCCTTGCAGTCGCGGTTGGTGGAACACACCCACTTGGTCTTCACATACGGAGATCTTCGTCTGGAGTCGCGTTTTTCGTAGAACTTGAAGCCGTCGATGATCAGGTTTTTGCTGCCGCGATTGGAGATTACGAATGACACTCGTGCTGTGGGAGAAAGGTGTGCTTCAGTTTCTTCACCGAATACCACAATATTCAGTCAACGGCAGATGTAGTTGCCGCCATGCCGCCCCTGCAAACCAACTTCTATGCAGGGCTGGGTCAGGCAGCTGACTGTACAACGGAAACACAGCAGCTGGTGAGTAAAAGGCCTAAACTAGGGCTAGGTAAGGGAAGGTTTAAACTTAGATTAATTTATTCCATATTAATTAGTGCTGTATATATAGTACACAGTAAAAAAAATAAGATTGTGCACGAGATTTGGGCGACAACGTAACAGCGTGGCTCCGTCGTTGCGTCGTCTGGTTAGACAGAGGATTTGGTAGCTTAGGGTTATAAGGGGACTGGACTTCTTATATACCTACATAGTCCTTCTAGGTCCCTAGTATGACTAACTATACAAGGGACAACACCTCATGTCTTTCCTGACCTGACTTTTAAAAAGGCTTCACGACCTTTACTTTCTTGGCTTTATTATTGGTGTCCTATTTATTATGGAATCCATATCATTTGGAGGATGCAAATAACGATTTTTCGAAGACACCGGTACGTTATCGATGGTATGGACCACAGGCTTACAGCCATACTTGGGACATCTCCATCTCTTATTTACTTTGTTCTTGTAGTCACCGTGGACGTAATCTTTGTATCCGTTCAGACTCATGATGCCACCGGTTCTAGACACTTTGAACTTGCACAAATTGGGACCTGAAATGGATAGATATTATTAAGTATCATGTCAGGTGGACTATAATTACTCGTACTGGGTAAAATATGAGCCTTACCTAAAGGTCTAAATATGAGTAAAGGTACATTACAGTTGGTTAAGTCAGAATATACATGGGATTCCTATGACCGAAGGAAAGTAAAATACTTGCGTTTCATTTCGCTTCATTGTTTATTATAAACATAATTTTAACGCCGATCGAATAAATACCAGGGACCGGCCCGCTATCCCTTATCGGGGTTTTATAAGGGTATTGCATAAGGCTTAACTCACCATACCCTTTGCCAGACGAAACCCTTTGTTTTGGTTTTAAAAACCCTTATATAAAGCTACCACATTTGAGTGATCGGTAGCCCAAATACCCTTACAAAACCCTTATCATCCGCTCACCAACACCTTGCATATTGCTTATAAGGGTTAGCCTTATAAAGAGCTTCCCTTTTAGCATATAAGCGTGCTAATTTAAGTCGTCTACCTTGTTCATAAAGCACACATTACTTCGAATCCGAGCGATCGTCGGCGGCGACGGCGGCGTTCTTTGACTAGGCACGTATTTTCTTTCCTTTTCATACACTACCGTAGATATATACTAATCCTGTCTCTTTCACGCAAAGGGAAACCTTTATAAAAAGCGCTTAAAGATAAGGGTAACCCTTATTAAGGGCTAGCCTTATTTTTGGTTAGCATTTCGGTAAGGGTTAGTCAAAGGTAAGGGTATGAATGGGCTTGCAGTTCAAAAGGGAAAGTCTTCCAATGTGTTAGCCGTGTTTAAGTGTTGCCCATTGAAAGGGTTTTATCGCGGAAAGGGTTGTCCGGTCCCTGATAAATACATCTAATGAAGTTGTCATGTATTGGTATCGTGTGTATGGTCGTTTTTAATTGCCACCGGTGAGTCTTCGATAGTATGCACTACCGCTTTACAGCCCTTTTTATAAACGGAGCACCTCCATATCTTCTTGCATTTGTTCTTATACTTGTCGAAGAGGTAGTACTTATACCCGCCCATGTGCATGACTTGCCCGCCTTTACTATTGTTTTCGAAGTAGAAAGTATCTGAAAAAGAAATAAAAATACCTATTAAGAAAGACTGAATGTTTAGATGTTTAATCAAGATCAAATGCCAAAATTCTCTCGGAAAATAGGTTATATTTACAGGAGCAGACTCCAGCCAAAACCTTTAAGGATTATAGTTGGCTCGATAAAAAAATTACGAAAATATGTCTTAACTCCATTTATTTTCATAATCAATATACCTACTTATGTTTTATATTATTATTTCATCATTCTCACTATTCCCACTATCAGGTCCACTGTCAAGTCAGGTAGCTTTCCATATGAACCTGCAGCGGGTATCATGGTCGCGTTTTTATCACCTGTCATATATCACTTTCACACTTACATACTTGTTAGAACGTGACAAGCATGGTGACAAATGATAAAGAGCCGGCCATCTTAGCCCTTCTGGTTACGTTTATTTTTTTCCTCGAGTTTCTTAAGATAGTTTAGAGAATTTATTCTCCAATTGCGCCGTTGTTCTCTTTTCGCTCTTTCGCTCATTTCCTTGATACTAATGACCACCTTCCTTTTCTTTTTCAATAAATATCGTTGCTTCTCCTTTTCATGAAAAATGCGATAAAGCATCGGATTTTTCTTCATTTCGACTGTTTGCGAAGTTGTGAGGATTGCGCCATTATCTCGCTTAAGATATTTAGCGAAATATTTGTGCAACAGGTTTCTTGAAATTCAAGGTCCGAAGTTATAAAATGAAAGGAAGTTGAGTTTTGTAAAGACAGGCCCGATAATTAGTTATGTACCGCACACAATATTTTTTTTAAGACAGCGGCAAACACCTGAAATTATAAAGGTTGTATCCGGGAAACTTCGTATGTCGGATAATTCCGAAAATAAGATGATAATCACCAAAATTCCATCATAATAATTTTCGGAATTACGCGTAATCAGGAAATTACAAAAAAAAAAACTTTGTGCGCTCATTTCATTTATTTAGAACAATAAATATTGTGTTGATCACACTAATTTACATAATTATGTACTATATAGTATACTTACATAATAAATATATACTATAATTAGAACTGCATTGGTAGGTAACCACAAGATTTGTCTGTCATTAAGCATTGTTAGGCAGCGGTGTTAACAGCACTGGCCGTCGAACTCCAAACAGTGTACGAATTGAAAAGATGCTCAGACAGCTGAGCGTGCAGCGGAAATGTGCTGCACTAATTAATTTGCCACTTGCTGCTCCGCTGCCCGCTCCGCTAAAGTCCCCGCTCCGCTGAAGTCCCCGCTCCGCAAAAGTCCCCGCTGGACACTCGTCAATACCATATTCTTACTAACGTTACTAAGTAAGTATACCTTTCGTGCAAACTACCACGTCACCAATCGTCTGCACTGAAGCTTTTACATCTACTATGGCTGGTACATCTCCATATGATCTTCTGAGCTATTTCTCGATCACCCTTTCCAGAACATACGGAGGCTTGTCTGTAGTTCACACCTTTGTATGTCCAAATTCGGTTATAAATGCCGCTGTATACGAATCGTAGATTTCAACAAACTGAGAAATGCTTTGACTTTAGGAAGGTATTAATTAACCATCTGTTTCTGTATTTTATGAACAAAATGACTAAAACCCACTTTATTGGTAACACATTTATTAAATCGCAAAATAGATTATACATATATATATGTACAACTATAACAACGTCTACAGATAGAAAATATATTAAAATATTTATATTTTAATGTTTGCTTTTGACCAACAGTTGGTCACTAAGATACCTAAACTATAAAAAAAATACTATTTTTTACACGATCTGTTTTAGGATAAATGATAACATAAATAAAACTAAAAAGGTGTATTCAAATTAAAAATACTAAACATACAAAAAATATAAACTATTACCATAAACGGGTAGGTTTGGTTGAGACAAAGTACTCATTGTAGTAATGTTCGAACAATTAAATATCAATGAAGGAGGTGACATTACAGACATTACATAACTTAAGTAGTATTACTTTAACTATAGGTAGTATAACTACGATGTTGTTTTATAAAAAAAGGTTAGGTACACATTTGGACTCATTAAGCACTATTCCCGATAGTGGGTATCACGACTAACCCGAAAAGCATCTTCGTCTGTCCTGGTCATCTTATTTTCCTTTTACACCCACCTCGGTGATGAATAAAGCATGTAAGTAGTTACTGTAGCATATGGACGATTGCAAGGGGAGGCACACGGTCGACCCATTAAAAATTTATAAGTATTTACACTCTTAAGAGTCTCTACAGACTAACCTGTTGAGAGAACCTCGAGGGGGAATACAATAATAATTTTTAGGGTTCCGTACCCAAACTGTAAAAACGGGACCCTATTACTAAGACTCCGCTGTCCGTCTATCCGTCTGTCACCAGGCTGTATCTCATGAACCGTGATAGCTAGACAGTTGAAATTTTCAAAGATGATGTATTTCTGTTACCGCTATAACAACAAATACTAAAAACAGAATAATATAAATATTTAAATGGGGCTCCCATACAACAAACGTGATTTTTTTGCTGTTTTTTTTCCGTAATGGTACGGAACCCTTCGTGTGCGAGTCCGACTCGCACCTGGCCGGTTATTTTTTTATTCAGTAGTGTGTGTATCCTTCAGTACTATTAGGTATATTTATTCAGTACCTACATTTATCTTGACTTCTATTCCATATAAAACTGAACTGTCAAAGGTGCCATCATTCGACGCGAGAGGCGATCTCTTCCAGAAAACCTTCAACCACAGAATTCTTCCGGGAACGTACTATGCTCATTCCTATAATACACTATCGTATCGCCTATAGTATGCACCAACGCCCTGCACCCGTGCCTCTCGTGACTGGAACACCTCCACCTGACTTTCGAACTCTCGTTGCCGTTCATGCGGAACCTGCAGCCGTCTACTATGAGGATCTTCCGCCCTCTGCTTGAAGTGCTGAACATTGCGGTGTATTCTGGAAGAAAGAGGAGGGTTAGGTTTGGTCAAAGGAGGAGCCTTAAGCATTGTACCCATATCCACAGATCTCCTTTCCTGAGCCTCTTAAATAATTTAAATCGTTGAAGCTCCTGGTTATGAAGCAGAACATGTCGAGCAATCTTCGACTTCAAAATACGTGATTGACCCGATTTAATATATCATTTAAAGTGTTCATTCAGCTAAAAGACGAACTACGTAGACAAGGTACTTGAAATATTAAATATATAAATACCTGGTTTTTGTAAGCTATCGTATTTACCTTCTGAGCCATACCTATCTAAAGGAGCCCACATAAATAATTGCAGACATAGATATACCTTATCCTATTGTAAGTACAAAGTTTGTATGGAGGACCGAGCTTGCCGGGGAGCCTTAAAGGTAAAAACAAATTACATCGTTCTAGGGTTTGATTTTGATGATTGAGCAACAAGCATTGACTAGTCAATGAAACAATAGGTAAACATGTTAGTTTCGGGGTTTGACTACAACATAACCGAAAGACTTGTTTGGGCCGTGAAACAATACTATAATTGAATAATAAATTTATTTACTGAAAAGAAAGTAATATATCACAGAAAAACCTTTTAGGCTAAAACAACGAAATGTTAAAATCTACATTCCAGTAAATAACTACAAATATTACGTTACAATACATTTACAGTCCCGATCAAAAGTTTTCTGTACAAATGAGTACTTTTGAGCCATAATTTTTTGCAGTTCGGATGTAGAAATTTGTTTCTAACTGATCCGTTATTGTTTCCAGAGATGTGTTTGATCAGTCAGGCACAATTTACGTACATTTCTAAACAACTCATTCCCTAAAATAATATAGGAATGACGGCAAATGCTGGACCACGAAGAATGCTCTTAGCTTTGTCGGTTACCCTAGACTGACAAACTGAAACAACTTCAGGCAGATCATATGGAGTCATACGCACACACGTCGGACACGTCGCGAGTCCCCACCGAAGCAATTCGTTGTGATTCTACTTCTAACGTCATGCCTATAAGATTTTAGGGAATGAGTTGTTAAGAAATGTACGTAAATTGTTTCTAATCAAACACATCTCTGAAAATAATAACGGATCAGTTGGAAACAAATTTCGACATCTGAACTGCATAAAATTATAGCACATAAGTACTGATTTGTACCAAAACCAACTGTACTGTATTATAAATTAAAATCTAATAAAGTAGGTATATGAAGTACATTGAAATGCGTAATTTCTTAATTTAAAACATTTTAAATAGTAATAATAAGTTTGAACCATCATTTTATTGATGTTACAGGCTAATGATAATGATAAGTAATAATAATAATGACATCTATTATTTCAAATATTTTTAAAACAACTTAGTTTAAGTAAAAAAAACGTTTTATTTGAAATTTTATTACTAACATCCTAAGCCACAGTTATAAATAGCTGCTTTAGTCAATAGATTTTTATTGTTAAAATAAGAATAACTTAATCTTAATAACGAAAGATATTCGAATATTTTTATCAAATCAAATATTTCAATTTAATTAATAGTAGATTGTGTCACAAGGGAGCAAAATGACATATTTACGGCGAGGGCGTACAATTGAATCCTAAACGAAGCGAAGGATTCTATAATAGAATCCTGAGCGTAGCGAGGGATTCTAACATAGAATCCTGAGCGTAGTGAGGGATTCAACTGTTAACGCCCAAGGTGAAAATAATTTTGCTACCATGTGACACATACTGCTTTTCACATCACCTATGAGGAAATTACATACATATATTAGGTTTCAAAACATTATTATTTTAAGCAAAGATCGATACGGACAAAGTACCAAAAATATGTATACACGACCTTAGTATAGGGACCTACATGCTTCTGGCACTTTGTCCGTAATTCCGTATCGATATTTTCAGACGTGACTGTACTGACAAATTAAAAGTTAACAGATCATAATTATGTACCTAATATCTTTTCAAAAACAGCAGCAAACAACTAAAATGATACAATGAAAATCAAGTACATTATTTTTGTAGATTTTTCTGGTAACAAATTAGCTCTTACCCCTTTGAACCAAATCTTCGGAAGAACACTATGAAGACTGATATCACTTATATTTATTATTATAAAGTTATTGATTTAAACTAAGTATTTACAATCGCATAATGCTTTGTGAAATATTTCTACAAAACTTTTTAAATATAAACTTTTTAAATTGCATAGACAAGTATGGCTGCGTGCTGCGTTTAAGGAGACCTAAAATTTCAAAATAAAAATTTAATTATTAAACGAATGTTTTTTTACGTTTCTTTGTAAATATTACGCTAATTAATTAATTTACTTAATTTAAATATGCTACTAATTAATTTAAAAACAATTACAACAAATTAATAAAGAAATTTTAATCGATTATATGCATACTAATTTCATGTCTTTGTGTCAATATTTCATACTGGCAACAAAATGTCCTTGAACAGAAAAGTGCCACTTTGATCCCTCCTAGCAGGGAAGAAAAGTTCCCTTTTCGAATAGGTGATGTGAAAAAAATTATAACAACCGGGATTTGACCAAATTTTTGATATTTTGTTTATGTTACAATTAAAAGTAGTCGTATTTATTTCACACGCCTTATTTTCTGTCTTTGCCAGTGAGAACAGAGTTAAAATTAACGTTTACAAAACTTTGAGAGGTTTAGCCTATCTTGGATATATTATACTAAGACGATTTTATCATTTTAGTGTTGCTGTTGTATCATAACTCTTTACCGTCTTTCCATATAATCTCGTTTACAGGAATAGTAGATTGTTAACCAAGGGTTGAAAGGGACCTATTCCTGTCGAGGTAGTCCGAGAGGGTACTAGAGCAGAAACATATCACGTTCTGCACACTTTTTAGAACAACAACGATCCACTTTCAGAGCATGAGATATGAAAATAATATAAGACCAACCTAAATCGCCAATTGGCTCCACCACTGTACCATTCTGTTTTCTAAAGGTGACGTTCAGATGTCAACTGCAGCTTCATTACTGCCGCTGTATCTGTCAATCTTCTAGATAAAATGAAGGATGTTCGCCGGATTACTGCCGCGATTATAACGTTCCTTTATTTGTTATTATCCGTAGGCAGCGGACCGCCATGTATGGAGATCTTTCGTCTTTAGACGGGATGAGCTGAAGGTCCGCCCACCAGCGGCTATTACGTATAATTACGTCAATGGTGTGATTTCCTGCCCGTCATGTGCACGGGTCTTTGCAAATAAAATCGGCTACGCGATCCACATGCGAGTACACGAACGTATACAACAACGGAGCTGAAACAGTCGCCGTGGCCGAAACCGGCCGGGAGAGAGTAGTAAGTAGTAGTAGTATTATCGTATATCACTTTTACGTAGTCTACTGGACGCTTGGCAGTTTAATTCAAGTACGGATAGGTGCCAGGGTTGACCACGCACGGCGGGTGCGTGTGTTCATCCCTAACCGACACTACGTTGTTGTACATCATGACAATCCTCGCTTTGCATCCCTTAGCGTAGTGGGTCGAGCACGCCCAGCGGGATCTGTCACGGCGCGACGACGCCGAATGCTTGTAGTACGTGTATCCGTTGAGCTTCAGCATTCTGTTACCTTTTTGTGACGTCACGAAGGATACTGGAAAGAAGTAAAGGGTAGAGGTCATTTATGGAGCGTGTTGTGTCTTAAGACGTTCTGTCAAAGTTATGTTTTGTTAAAGTTAAACATAAAGCCTGACCAGGAATATATGTTCACGCGCCATGTTGCGGAATTTCACTGGAACGAATTTTTTCATACTATACTGAACTGTCACCCTATGCGAATAACAGCGTCCTCTTGACAATGATCATATATTACTGGTCATGTACTTATAGGTCTACGGGTACGTGTTACATTTGTGTAAATTTTGGTAACTAAAAAATATTCATAAATAGGATTAAAAAAAAACATTTTATTTTGAATTGAAACAAAATAGCGCTTTACAAACTTTCATTTATTAATTATATTGCACTTGACACAATCTAATGACTAGAATATTATACTCGAAATACAAAATAAATATCAGACGCAAATAAAACTCAAAAACATACATCTATTCTCGGATTACAGATACTGACTAGAAACATTACTTTTATTTATTGCACTTTAATCTTAGTTTTAAATGACATGATTTAATTACCCACTTAAGCCAAAGGGTTATTTTATCAATATTATAAAGAATATTCTTATTATTCCCAAATTATATTGCTAAACACATAGGCACAACGTCAACATCGTATCGTTCAGAACCGAAAAAAAATAGTCTGTTGGAAGCAGTGTAATTTGAGCGGACGGAAAGCTCAGTTACGCTCACCATCTCTTAATAGTAGGTACTTGGCATTGGCATGAGCATGATTCGTCCTGTCATCCACCACAACAAAGGTACATCTATACATCTTATAAAACAAAGTCTATAGCCGCATCTGTCTGTATGTTCGCGATAAACTCCAAAACTACTGAACGGATATTCATGCGGTTTTCACCTATCAATAGAGTGATTCTTTGGAAGGTTTAGGTGTATAATTTGTTAAGGTTTACCCTTGCGAAGCCGGGGCAGGTCGCTAGTTATGTATATTACATAACCGACCGACCGACCGATGTTTGACGACCGGTCTGGCCTAGTGGGTAGTGACCCTGCCTGTCAAGCCGATGGTCCTGGGTTCGAATCCCGGTAAGGGCATTTATTTGTGTGATGAGCACAGATATTTGTTCCTGAGTCATGGGTGTTTTCTATGTATTTAAGTATTTATATATTATATATATCGTTGTCTTAGTACCCATAAAAAAAGCCTCCTTGGGCTTACCGTTGGACTTAGTCAATCTGTGTAAGAATGTCCTATAATATTTATTTATTACATTATGTACCTACTTCGTTTCTAAACACTTTCAAGGGAAACGTATGCTGTATATTATATGAAAAGATCCTCGCCCCCTCAGTATACACCACAGCCTTACAGTTGTATTTAGCGTGCGTTGTACACCTCCACCTCACCCGTTGGTTTGACTCGTAGTTCTTTCGGAATCTGAAGCCCCCCATTACTAAAACTAGAGCTCCGCCTCGGCCTTTGACAAATTGTGCTGTTAAACCTGTAATACGCATGTAGATTCATATTAGTGAACAGTGACATAAATTTTTATGATTTTATATGTAAGATATACTTAAGAATTAAAAAATATTGTAAACATTTCGAAAGCATAAGCCCAAAAATAAAAAACGTTACGCTTCAATGGGTTCCATCGCACATACTAGGCATCGACGGTAACGAAGCTACAGACTAGCGAGAGAAACATCCTCGGAAGGCGTAGTTTTTAAAGCCCTTTTATTCCGAAGCGCTGAAGGCAAGTCAGAAAGAGTGTGCTAACCTTTGGAAAGAGTTTATTGATAAAAGAAATAAGTATTCGATCAAAAAATCTATAGTTACACTAAAAATATTTTCCATGATAACAATCGATGTGTGGTGAATAAATCGTCCGCATTCATCTTTACGGTAATATTCGCGTTATGTGCATATTGGCCACGATCATGTAAATAAGTATGACACATAAGAAACTTATAAAAAATAATCTTAGAGTTCTTATAAAAATAAATAAATAAATAAAAATCGTTTATTTGTGAAAAATATTCACGAGTTATTACTGACCTCCACACTAGGCTATGCCTGTCCCGTGGAGGAGGGGGGGAGATTGATTCTTAAATATCTAGTAATACAATAATGCTAATAACGTGTAGGTTACAAGTTAAAATGAAATTATTACAGAAAGTGAAAGGATGCTTTTATATTACTACATACATTCACACTATTAGGTACTTGCTCCTGTTACATTTCCATATCATATCATCACTATCTTTGTCCATCTTTACCGTGAACATCATATCGATTAATTTTACTATACAGCGCTGTGGAGACGCTGTGATTATGGTCCATATTGACGAAAACCGGCATATCATCCAACGTGTGTACCCTCGCCGAGCATTTCCTTACAGTACACCGCCAACGCACCTTCCCCGAGTGCTTGGATATGCCATGTTGACAAAATCTGAAGGCGCTCATTATAAGTCTGCTGCGTCCGCGGCTGTCCGTGAAGATTGACACTGGAACGAACGTAATACGGTTTGTTGTTTGACCTGAAGTAAATATATTTATTGTACTATTAACTTTAGATACATTGAACATAGCATCTACGGTTATTTGTCGCAAAACGACACAAATACAATGGCCGAAATAAATTAGCAATATCTATAATATTTGTAAATCTAAATCATATTTAGAAAACTGCTTGATATCGATCACATTTTTTTAGGTAAAAACTAAAAAAACCGGCCAAGTGCGAGTCGGACTCGCGCACCGAGGGTTACGAAAATTACATAATTTTAACAATGTATTTTTTATGTGAAACGTGAGTGAAAGGTAAATTGCGGTTTACGATTTATGACGTATTAAAAAAACCGGCCAAGTGCGAGTCGGACTCGCGTTCCAAGGGTTCCGTACATTACACAATTTAAACAATGTATTTTTTATGTGAAACGTGAGTGAAATGTCTTTAAAAAACCCGTAGGGGTCGGATCAAAACTAAGTAATTAAGTCCGACTCACGCTTGATTGCAATTTCTAATAGGTTTTCCTGTAATCTATAGGTAAAGATCTATTTTGTGTATTTTTTTCAAAATTTTAGACCCAGTAGTTTCGGAGATAAAGGGGGGAATGGTCATTTTTTGCCTATTTTCTTGAATAACTTCTAAATTATTTATCCTAAAATTATAAAAACTATATATTTGAGATTGTTACAAGAGCTCTTTCATTTGATATGTAACATGATATAGTTTGAAAAACTTTATTTTTTAATTTTCTCATTTACCCCCCAAAAGTGACCACCATGTTTAAAATTAATTTGTTTACGTTACATGTCCGTCTTTGGTTCACAAACTTACATATGTATACCAAATTTCAACTTGATTGGTCAAGTAGTTTCGGAGAAAATAGGCTGTGACAGACGGACAGACAGACAGACGCACGAGTGATCCTATAAGGGTTCCGTTTTTTCCTTTTGAGGTATGGAACCCTAAAAACTTCTTACTAGATCTCGTTCAAACCAATTTTCGGTGGAAGTTTGCATGGTAATGTACATCATATATTTTTTCAGTTTTATCATTCTCTTATTTCAGAAGTTACAGGGGGGAGGGGGCACACACTTTACCACTTTGGGAGTGTCTCTCGCGCAAACTATTCAGTTTAGAAAAAAAAGATATTAGAAACCTCAATATCATTTTTGAAGACCTATCCATAGATACCCCACACGTATGGGTTTGATGAAAAAAATTTTTTTGAGTTTCAGTTCCAAGTATGGGGAACCCCCAAAATGTATTGTTTTTTTTCTAGTTTTGTGTGAAAATCCTAATGCGGTTTACAGAATACATCTACTTACCAAGTTTGAACAGTATAGTTCTTATAGTTTCAGGGAAAAGTGGCTGTGACATACGGACGGACAGACAGACAGACATGACGAATCTATAAGGGTTCCGTTTTTTGCCATTTGGCTACGGAACCCTAAAAAGCAGTTGGGATTTTTTTCCTATTGTTGAAAATAAAATAAATATAGGTCGGATTTGGCCGTATTGACCTTTTTGAGATTATTCTTTACGTTCTAAATGCGTGGGGAAAATGACTTGTACATAGGCATGTGGATAAGTCGGAGGCGGAAGCTAGCATTGATTTATATGAATGAAAGGATATGGTGAATGTTTTTCATTCTAAATCGTTGAAGGTACTTAGTAGGTAGGATCAAGAAATAATTCTGGGCATGTTGTAAATGTGGGATGAAAAACGATTAACGTCACCTCAAAAGGTACTATATTTATAAATGATCCCGTTAATTACATTAAACTTAGGCGGCAGATGATCATGATCAAAATTAGGCCTGATAATCTCACGGTCCGTGGTGAGATGGAAGCGAGCCTTGCACTTCCTTCCAGCCGTGCAACGCCAAACCTCCTTGTACTGTCTCTTAGCTTCGCAGTAAAATGTGAAACCTTTGTATATGATACTCTTGCCTTGTGAATTGCGGACGGTTGAAAAATGTGATGTTGATTTTACTAAACAAAGAAAAATATATGTTATCAGAGATACTATCATATTTTTATTGTGGAAATTTAAAATGGCATTCAAACCTTAGACCTGAAGCAACTACATGCAAGAGCGACTTATCAAATTTTAATTAAACCATTTAAAAGGACACAAATTTTTTTCGTATACATTTTATTATGATTACTTAGTACTAAGTAGCTGATTTCTAATTACCAGCGAATCAGTTACATCAAAATTAACCTTCATTCATTGGTATTTTAATCAAACTTTGTGGTAAAACCCATCTTTTAAGATATAAGAATGCGCCCTGTGCACATGCACGAAGCTCGCGCAGTATCACCAAATCTTTTGTCATATGGAATCTTGCTTTGCACGGCCGACCTCTAGTGCAGACCCAGATATCTTTCGTCTTGCCCGGGTTGATACAGTAGTACGAATATCCGTTGACTAGAGCCAACTGCTTTCCGTAGACGTTGAGGACCATGCGCACTGGAAATTATGGAAGAGTATTGAATCTTGACAGACTACAATGACAAAGTATACAGGTGTCGGCAAAAACGTCAAATTTATATGAAAATATGGGGCATTTTCTATGAAAAGGGACATTGTCGATGGCGCTTACGCCATCTTGTATTTTTATCGGAGCGTCGTTTGAAATGGCGTAAGCGCTATCGATAATAAGGTCCCTTTTTATAGAAAATACCACACATGACATTAAATCATTTTACGGTTTAGACTCACTTGTTTTAGTCACTCGCGCGACATGTTTCGGAGAGCGTAGGTCTCCTTTCTCAAGCACTAATAGTGCGAGCAGCGTTCACGACGACCGTGCATTGCGTACCACATATGACGTGTATTATGGTACCCCACACTTTGTAACGTCAAAGTCGGCGCTGAGTTATCTTGGTTACACTATACCGTGTTACTACAATTTAAATCTTTTAAAAATTAAAGTTTCGAGCATATTAAATTCATCAATATTTATTTCACAGAGATTTTAATAGTCTACAGTCATAAAGCCATATTATAATTATAACAGTATTCTTAGAACAAAATACAGTCTATTATGAGTGAAAATCGTGTGTTCTAATCAATGTAAAATATAGTCAGTTTCTTATGCTACGTTATATTTATATGCGATTTGGTTGCGGTAGGGGAGAACGAGGTGAGTTGTGACAGAGGAGAGTTGTGACATCGTCGATTTTTTGTAATCAATTAACTAATAACGAGCTCACAATAGTGCGGTTAGTTCAAGTTACTAGCTAATAAACGCGCATTGTTGCGAGTTCGCTAACAGTTAAGAGGTTTCAAAAAATTGACAATGTCACAACTCTCCTCAGTCACAAATCACCTCGGTCTCCCCTAACCTTATTTCGACCCAAAAAAGGGCAGGTATTTATTTAAAGCTTCCTTGGTGTTCAATAGTCGTAATGATTCTGATTATGAAACAATAGGGACAATTTGGTATTGGATAATTATAATCAAATTAAAGGTTTAAGATTAGTTCAGTTGTGCCAAACACTAAAGTTACTAAGCAGATAACTATAAAATCTCCCTTTTCATATTTTTTTGCGAACGTTTTAGTGCAACCGGCTCTAATGTTGTTTTAGTCCTAGTTAAATTTTAATGAAAATACCATCCCTGATGATAAAAGAAGGCGGCAAGTGCACATGCTCCAACATCGCTCGCAACATCCTCAAATCTCTTGTAAGGTGGAATCTTGCCTTACACGGACGCCCTTTAGTGCACCTATATACATTTCTCGCCTCCCCTGTGACGTTGCAGTAGTACGTATATCCGTTGACGATAGCCACTTGTTTGCCGAAGGAGTTGCGGACTATTTGCACTGAAAATTAAGGAAAAGTCAAGTTCGGTAAAATTCACGCTGTTCCATTTTGTTAAGCTGTATTTCTATATCCCTTATACTAAAATAACAGTTCAATTTATCCAACATATTTAGACCAGTACGGTTTCACTCACTATTATTTTTAGTCGCTTTTGGCGACATGTTTCGGATTCTTCGGGAATCCTTCCTCGGGCACGAGTGTCCGCGGCGGCTGTACGTCGTGCACTCCGCCTCAGCCGTTGCGGACACTCGTGCCTGAGGAAGGATTCCCGAAGAATCCGAAACATGTCGCCAAAAGCGACTAAAAATAATAATGAGTGAAACCGTACTGATCTAAATATTTTGAAATATATCTCACGATAGTTTAAGTTCAACTTATAGTACATTTGTAATTAAATATTTTTGCATAAATAGTGTACATAAATTATAAATCCATTGAACAAGATATATTAAAAAAGCCTCAGTGTGCAAGTAGCTTTCTAATAATGCAAACCTTGTTGAGGCACTAAAGAAAATTGAACAAGCCTTCTTCAGTCCTTTGTAAGCTGGAACTCTGAGGTGGGAAAGAAGAAATAGCGTAAAAATATTGGTAATAAAAGACCATTGCCACTACCATCTTGCTAAAGTTTAATAATAACCCCATTCTTTATTACAAAAGGAGACGCCGCATGTCCATACTCCAGCGTTGCACGCAACATATGCAGGTTCTTCGTCTATTTTAATCTTATCTGTAGATAAGGCCGTTTAAGCTCTGTAGAGTGTAATGTAGAGTCTGTTCGGAAAGAGAAGAGTCGTGAAATGTATGGGAATAATATTCCACGACTTCTCTTTCCGCACAGACTCTAACGCATATTTTGAGGCTTATGTCCAGCAGTGGACTCCTTTCGATATGATGATGATGAGACATAAAACTAATCTTTAAACAAACGTTTTATTCCGCATAATGTTTGACATACACTCCGTTCCGTATAGAAAATGAAGGCGGTTTGTGATTGTGCTCCAACTTGGCTTTATACACATTACCACCTATCATGTGGAAGCTGCTGCGACACCGTTTACTGTTAGTGCATCGCCAGATGCTCTTCGGGCTGTGAATCATTCCACGTTGACTATAAAAACTGTAGCCCCCAATTATGACAAGATGCTTCCCTGCTCTGTTTTGGACAACTAAAACGGAATAAAAAAAGATGTTAAGCTACAGGTATAGTATAAATTTATATAAGCTTGTGAGTTTTTAGAATGGTAAATAGCTCTTATTTATTAATATTTACACTGGTACAGGGCGGACACGCTATACATCAACAATCACTTGCGTGTGAACGGCCCGTCTGTACACGCGTCATGCGTCATAGTGTGAGTAAGTTGCTTAAAAATAATACGTCCGTACAAACGGCCGTCAATCTGCTGTCGCGGGGCGAGGTAATTCGAGTCGGGGCGGGGCGGTGCGTGGCCGTTCTGTATGATAATACTATTACTTATTCTGTGACACTGGTACAAGAGTTACACTTGTCTTTAACATTGTAAATAAATTTACAACATTCAACTAATAAGGAAAAATAAATAAATGACGCAGCGGATTTTGTTTAATTATTTACCAAAGTCACTAAAATTTAATGATTGTGAAGATCTAACACGTAACAAGAAACAAAAGGTACAATTAAAAGAAAAGAATCAGAACAAACTTGTTGATTATCAAAATTGATCAATGATAGAGGATGCTGAATAAGCAATAATGTGGCAACCTACATCTATTTTGCAATAAGATGTCAAATTAAAGTTTATAAAGTACTCCCTCCCGAATCAGAAATTTCGGTTGAGGATGATTATGAGTCAGCTGCGACTTGAACACGAGACCCTCAGGGGAGAGATACACGCGCGCTCTGCAAGTTTTACCGCTGGTGCAGCGCCAAATCTTCTTCCAGTCACTGGGCTTGGGCGAGTTCCAGTAATATGTAAAGCCTTTGTATAGCAAAATCTGCTTTCCAGCGGCGTTTTGTACGATTGATACTGTAAATAAGAAAAGTAATCAATATAGGTAAAAGCTAGGTTAATTTGTGTGATTGTTAGTAACAATAACACCTACATAAGTTTACAAAGTATCTACGACACCCTAATTGTTTTTCATTTTACGCCACTTTTTTATGATTCAGAGCGGAAACAAGCGAAATTATTAGGTAATTAATTTAATAACTTTACACGGTAACATAGAGTTGTAGCTATGGAACAAAACATGGCGGACTAATCGTCTCAGTTTATAGTATGTAGTTATAGAATTAACAAAGTTTTTAAGCAATTTTATCCTATTTTAGTATAAACTCCATTCCTAACGATAAAGCGTGGGGAGGGATGGCGATGCTCCTCAATGATCTTGATGACACTGTAATCCGGTAACAGATGCAGTCTGGCAGTGCACGCCACGGAGCCGCCGGAGCGGGTACATCTCCAATGCTTCTTCCAACCGTTAGCACTGGTCACGTTACAGTAATATGTGTGCCCTTTGTATATAACTAGCTCCTTTCCCAAATGGGTGCGGACGATTTGTACTGAAATCAAAAAAGCTGGTTTAACTTTCTGCCAAATGTTACCTTAATGTTACTGTATACGTCTTTAATATCTACGATTGTTTGAATTTGAAAAGTGATGCAACACGAATGTTTCTGAGAGCACAATAAGTTACATGTTATGTTATGTTCGGGTGGAACAGAATGAGGGACTTTTATGCAAACGAGGAATTGTTTAGGCTACGTACTTTATTTTTCACATTAATCACGTTAATATTTCTAACCGTTTATGAGATACAGTTTGTTAAACATTACACAAGTAGATTCGATGAATGACATGACACATGACATGTGTCAATTTAAAATGTAAGTAACTTTGTAGGGTCACTGATATAAAAATATTTATTTTAATGATTTTGTTTTACCTTTTAATCCAGCTTTACGATCATAATAACTCAATTGTAAATAACTTAGATAACACTATCTTTTCAGCTCAGTTTCTAGCAATGTTCCAACCTGTATATATTACCTGTTTATACCTCTATCACTAGATCACTAGTGTATGTGCGCTAATATGACTGCGACTTTTTAGGGTTCCGTACCCAAAGGGTAAAACGGGACCCTATTACTAAGCCTCCGTTGTCCGTCTGTCTGTCACCAGGCTGTATCTCGCAAACAGGTGAAATTTTCACAGATGATGTATTTTTGTTGCCGCTATAACAACAAATACTAAAAAGTACGGAACCCTCGGTGCGCGAGTCCGACTCGCACTTGGCCGGTTTTTTTATTGTGAAGAACAGCGATGCAACACGAATATTTTTTTGTCCAGTTTTTTATTACTCAGATCAAAAACAAGTACATATAATCTATGTATAATCAAACCAATCAAACCACATTTGTTGCTCATAAGTATAACAAAACATGGCGGACTAGTGATTTTAGCTGTATCTGCTTAGGATACTTAATAAGATATATTTATCTAAAAATATCTTATCGCCGGGCTATGATGCTCGACTGTATAAATGATATAGCTGTATAAATGATATAGCTGTATAAATGATGATAAAACTGACATTTTATCCAGTTTTGACGTCTTATCCACTTTTGACAACGATTGCCGGTAAATGATATACTGCATAACATGGTCGTTGGATAATATGTCATTTGTCTAAATTTCCCCCTTAAAATTTGATGATAAGTGGATAAGTTAAATGATATATATGACACTTGTCCAGATTTATACATTTTTATACACGTTTGTCCACTTTGACAGCAATAGCCGGTAAATGGCTACGATTGTTGGATAATTAGACATATAGTCGATTTTTGACGGCTAGCCTTTGATTAATTTATCGTAGTGCTCACTGGGCACGATAAGTGGAAACACATGGACTTGAATACTAGAAGGGGATTTGAAATGAAATGAAATGAAAAGTATTTATTTGTCAGAATATGGTACATCTTAAGTTAGAATTAATGCAAGTTCCATCATATTCTACCGTGAAGTTTGGTTTAAGGTCTTTTTGTGAGGATAGTACATCTTTCGTTTGTTCTGCTAAAATTAGCGAAAAAAACTTGTGGAATATAAATTTTGAAATATACCAGTTTTTGGAGTTAAATATCAGTAAGTATATGTTTTTTTTTTTCAATATAATATATACAATTTGGATTCCATTTATTTACATATAATATTATCAATACATTCTTTGTAGGGATGGCAAGATACCATTTCTTTTTGGCAGCTGCTGCTATTGAAGAAAAAGAGGAAAGAAAACTGCAACGACGGGCCATAAGGGATGCATGCAACCCATTCGATATGCCTAACAAGGAGTTTCGTCACATATATAGAGTGCGCAAAAAATTGGCACTCTATTTGTGTGGCGAATTCGACGCCGAGCTCAAACCTCAATATGGCGATGGATTCTCGGCACATCTTAAAGTAAAGATATAATGTTGCACTGTTCCTCAAATCATTCTTGTCACCTTTACCACCACCTTGATCTTAATACTTGTTTAATAATGACATACCAACTTACAACTCTTTATTTAGGTTCTAAAATCACTGCACCTATTAACTGACGGTAGTTACCAAAGGGGAACTGGACAAGACCATGGCTTGTCCATTGCTCAATCTACCGCCAGCAAGTACCTGGATCAATTTGTGACCGCGGTGAATAGAAGGTATGTCCATTGTGGTACTGAACACCACTGACGCAGGTGATAAGAACTATAATGATGTTCCTTTTATACGGCGTAATCACATACATAGTCAGTAACATTATATTTGTACATTTTTCCTAATACATACTTACGTAGAATTTCGAGGACTATGAAAAAAAATAAGGCTTGAATGTGTATTTTTGAAAATTAAAGTGTTTCTAAATATTTCAATGCATATTCATATTCATATGTACCTAACTTTTGTTATTAAATGCAACTTCTTTAGGACTCTTCGAAGCTTGTACTTCCATATTTATGGAAGTATTATTCAATATTAGCTACGTGTAGCTAAGGTACCAAATCATAAAAGTGGTGGGTTGTTTACAGACTTAAGGACAAATGGATATCTCTTCCCAGGAGACGAGCGGTCCCGGCAATCCATCGCCAGAGGTTTACCCGGGTACCTGTCGAGTCGACCCTAGTATATAGTATCCATAATTTTTAGATGTAGGTTTTAAGTTTGTAAATTTCTGTATACTTTTTAATATAAATAAATACACATCATCATTCGCTTGCCCTTGTCCCATTCACTTGGGGTCGGCGCAGCATGCATATAAATAAATACACATATAGCTAATTAATTTTTTGGTATTTTTTTGTATTAATAGAAATAAATGTGGAACTTAAAGATGAAGTTCATAAGGTAAGTATACATAAAGCTAATGAAAGTAATTAATATGTACTTTATATCAATTATAAATTATAAATAAAGAATGGGCTTGAAAAATTTGGTAGGTATATGCAACCTTCTCAATGTTACTTCATACAACCAAGTATTGTGTATACGCGAGTCAATGGCTAAAGAAACCGGTATAAGTAAGCTCTCCGATTACGCATAGGTTGTTACGAATCTCACGGTCACGTTATACTGGGGTTTCCGAGATGTCTACATGCTTGCGAGTAGCCTATCGTTGGGAATTAGGATTTTTCTTTTTTAGGGTTCCGTAGTCAACTAGGAACCCTTATAGTTTCGCCATGTCCGTTCGTCTGTCTGTCTGTCCGAGGCTTTGCTCCGTGATCGTTAGTGCTAGAAAGCTGAAATTTGGCATGGACATATACCTATATAAAATATAAATCAACCGAAAAAAATATATATTAGGTTTTTAAACAGTTTCTGACATTTCCTACGATAAATCGAGGATTGAAAACATTTTAACAAAAATACTGATGATCTTAGATTTTTCTCATGGGCTGTATTGTCATCGAATAATAAAAGTTATCGTACTATAATAGAAGTGGCCTACCGCGTGCGCGCGTGAGGGATAGAACATACGCAATGCGACAATATGATTGGTCGAGTAGCCCACCATAAACCATTCAAATTTACGATGGGTTAAAAAAAAAACCGGCCAAGTGCGAGTCGGACTCGCGTTCCAAGGGTTCCGTACATTACACAATTTAACAATTTAAACAATGTATTTTTTATGTGAAACGTGAGTGAAATGTCTTTAAAAAACCCGTAGGGGTAGGATCAAAAACTAAGTAATTAAGCCCGATTCACGCTTGACTGCACATTTCTAGTAGGTTTTCCTGTAATCTATAGGTAAAGATCTATTTTATCTATTTTCGAATTTTATACAGCACAACCCGAGGGTGATCCCACGATGTTTGACTACCACACCCATGAAAAGTTATAAGAGCGAAAGAGATAGAAATAGTAGATTTTTGCTTTTAGTGACAGTAAATCTCTACGAATGGGAAACGTGAATATTTCAAAAGTGGGTGTGTGTCTATGGACTGTGGTTACACTTTTATGCATGGTGTCTGTGTGTCTATAGTTACATTTGATATTTTTTCGGAAGTAATCGCACAAAAAGAAAAAAATGTGTGCCTAACATTTGAACCCCCTTCTTCCTCACGTTATCCCGGCATTTTGCCACGGCTCCTGGGAGCCTGGGGTCCGCTTGACAAACTAATCCTAAGAATTGACGTAGGCACTAGTTTTTACGAAAGCGACTGCCATCTGACCTTCCAACCCAGAGGAGGAACTAGGCATTGTTAGAATCAGTCCGGTTTCCTCACGATGTTTTCCTTCACCGAAAAGCGACTCGTAAATATCAAATTATATTTCGTACATTTAAGTCTATCATTTGAACCGTGGGTTCAAAACAAAAAAAAATATCGTGAATGTAGAGCTGTAGAAAGACATTCAATGAAAAGTCGTTTTTGACTTATCGCTAAAACTTCCCTTCTTACCTACTCCCTTTTGCCTGTTATGTTGTTACTTACTAATAGGCTCCATTCAAGGCAGCCTATTGTGACGGACGGGTAACTACGGAGCCCTACAATGAGCATGGCCCGACATGCTCTATGCCTTTTTTTTTAGATATTCAGCACTTGAACCTCTTATGGTCACGGAATTAATTTAGATATTGTCTATGTCACCTATTTTGTGTATTTTTTTACTAGCCTATACATATATAAGAGTGTTCCACTGCTCGGCAAAGGCCTTTCCTCTCACCGCTATTTAGTCCTATCCAAATTGTCCAATGCACACTCCCATTTCTTTTCTAAATAAGTGTCCTGCCATCTCTATTTTGGTCTTCCTCTGCTCCGAGGTCCATCCTGTGGGATCCAGTATGTGGCTAGTTCGTTAATTCGGCCAACGTGCCCTGCCCAGCCCCATTTAGCCCACTTATAGCTTTGCGACCTTCATGCCCACATCCACAATACCGGTTTTGGATCGCAGTGCGGTGTTTATATGTAATATGCTCGGTTGGTCGGTTCTACGAACATCCAGCATGCTGCGTTCCATTGCTCCCTGACAAACCTTGAGTCTGAACTTTTCAGTTTCAGTTTAAGACAAATATTTATGAATAGGTAGGATAGACATTCCGACCAGTTTATACCAAATTGACCTGAATATCTATTCAGGTGCTGAATTTCTTAAAGAACAAGCGCACGTGTTGTTGCCTGGTGACAGACAGACGGACAGTAGATTCTTAGTAATAGAGTCCCGTTTTTACACTTTGGGTACGGAAACCTAAAAAGTAACCACGGAATCATATACATTGGACACACGTAGGGAACTTTTGAAATGTTTACGTTTCCCATTCGTAAAGAGTGTCCTAACAGCAAAATCCATCTATCTATATTTCTTTCGCTCATTACTTTTCATATGTATGTGGTGGTCGAAAATCGTGGGTTCACCCTCGGGTTGTGCTTTAGGTATGAATTTCGGTTAGGGTCCGATTCATACAGACAAGTGGTTAATAAGGATATTCGCTGACTTTGAATATGTTTGACGAGGATGTATTTTCAAAATGGCATAAAATCGTCAAATGAAGGAGTTTAATAATAAATAATACTTAGTTTTAAAGAGCATATTAACTATGTACTTAAATAAAACAAAATTGGGCGATATCGTGAGTATTTTTTGAGAAAAGTTATCTTAAAAAAGAAAAAAACGTTAAATGCTAAAAAATTTGCATCTTTGGTGACAGATTGCACAAAAACTATAAGTGATAGCACTGTGGTGTGTATAAGAGATTAATAGCAAATTTATTAAGGATTACTTCGTTCCTACACACTTTTTCTGTATCTTGAACGGTTTCCTTAAAAATTGAGAAAAACCGGGTTACGGGCCCGGGCCCGGTGGGGGGGGGGGGTGACGCAGAGGGGGGAGGGATGGGGAGGGTTGATGAAAAATAACTTCGGTCCATAACGTACATATCCCAATTTAAAAAAGTCTTCCATTAATTATGCCGTAATTTTAGCTAATTTCTCTTACCTAATGATTGACGCGACAGTATCTCGCCGCGAGATAGACTACCCGTCTTTCTGTATGAATTAAAGGGGGTCGAGTATTTTATGTCGTGACGAGAAACTCTCGCGCCAAACATGTGCTAGCCCGGCTGTAATTAGTTTATGTAGCTTCAGATACCATAGTAAAAAAAATACAGCGAATATAAGTTTTTTTACCGAAAACTTGTTTTTGCTCTATTTCGTTTACGTTTACGAGAGCTATATAAACTAATTACAGACCTAGATATACCTCATGTTATCGAATATGCAAGGTTTCATTAAAATCCAACACTTAGTTTTAAAATGAGAACGAAACTCCGCTTGTATGGGAAGGTGAAATTCGGCCGAGCTTGCCCGGGACTCTTAAATGAAGATTACTGTTTACATGGCGGAACAAAAAGTATCATTCATAAGATTAACATATAGGATAGCTTTTACCCCTAAAAGCATCTGCTAATAGGATCAGAGTCACATAGAAAAGCTAGTTACTAAATAAAATACCTAATTCATGCATGTTTGAGAAAGATAGACGCATTTAAAATGGCATGGCGGTAAGAAATCCTGCTTCTTCTGATACAGATCGCACTGACCCTTAATGAAACAAGTTGGTCCAGGCTACAGCTATGTGTTTGTGAAGCTGGAGCTGGTGGTGTGATATTAAAGCGAACAGAGGCCTCGCCGGCGGGTTGCGGAGGCATAAGGTGGGGAACATCTTTGTGTTTACGAGTAATATGCGACTTAAGACCTCGGGACGTGAACACTCGCGACGAGTCAAGACAGTAAGGGGCACGACGACTCAGACAGAGAACTCATTGCATCTAACACCATAAAATAGTAACATAGTAAATGAGAAAAATAACAAACACAAACTACAGTATATAATTATGTATAACTAAACAATTCAAAATTAACGTCTGGCACGATACTGCAGAGTCGATACTCTCTCGATGTGTGGTGCACGGTGCACCGTCGCGACTAGCGGCGGCAGCGGGGACTTGGTCGGAGCCGGAGCGCTAGGCCTCAGACAGGGCGTCGAAACGAAAGGGGCCTTACGGCAGGCGAAAGCCGGCACTCCAATGGGTAGGCCTAGTTTTTTACAGGCGCCTTCGGGGACATCGGTAAACAATGAATTCGATAGGGTCGTAATCGTAACACAATTTCAAACCGTAGCACAAAATTCTTACATTGCATATTTCCATTTTAAAAGAACATTTTTACATGTATATTATATGATTAAAGTAGAATTTTACTACTGCTGTAATGCGACATGCTAAAGACGGTTAAATTTGAGGCGACGGTATAAAAGTTTTACTTTAATAAACGCCTTAAATAAACTCAATTAGAGTTTATTTTTCAAAAGCTTACACCATGGATAATTTTTAACTATCAATATCACATGTACATAGATAAGTGATAGGATGTCATTTAGCCAAATATTCATTAAAATACACTTTAAGTAAACTTGTTTAGAATTGATTTTTCAAAAGCTCAAACCATGGATAATTTATAACTGTCTATGTCATTTGTACATGGATAAGTGGTAGAATGTGATTTAACAATCTATTCTTTAAAATACACCTTAAGTCATCGAGCTTAAAATTTATTTTTCAAAACCTCATCGCTATCATTTGTCACTTATACGTTATCCTCGCGACTTTATACCGAATTAAATCACTTATCAGATATGCCGTCTTTTCACTTATACAATGATAAATGAAATGGTGACAAAGCATCATAGCCCGGGTTTAATTAAACCAGTTTATCCTATTTTCCTATTTTAGTATAAACTCCATTCCTAACGATAAAGCGCGGGGGTGGATGGCGATGCTCATCAACGATCTTGATGACACTGTAATCCGGCAACAAATGCAATTTAGCAGTGCATCCTCTGGAGCCACCACAGCGGGTACATCTCCAATTCTTCTTCCAACCGTTTGCGCTGGCCTCGTTGCAGTAATATGTGTGGCCGTTGTATATGACTAGCTCCTTTCCCAAGTGGTTGCGGACTATTTGTACTGAAATCAAAAAAGCTGATTTAACTTTCTGCCAAATGTTACCTTAACGTAACGTACGTCTTTAATTGCATTGTTTAAATTTGATAAGTGATGCAACACGAATGTTTCTTAAAGCAAATTATGTTACATGAATCATAGGTATTTATTTTATTCTACTAGTTTTTTTCTTCTACCATGGACAATGATCTACTTAAAAAACTGAATTAAAACTTGCAGGTGCAATCAAATGAGTATTTATGCAGAAAAAATACAACACAGCAGCCAATGTTTTACAACTTTTACACGTTATTTAATGAATTTGTATTTAGAAATGTAAAACAAGTTGAGTACTAGTTATAAAACCAATTTCTTGCACAGAAACGAACACATAAAGAATGTACACGACAAAACCCGGCCACGCATGATATGGTAAATCTTTTAAATGAATGTGCATTTTCAAGCAGCACTCATGATTCTGTTTTTATTATATAGTACCATATAAACAGATTATTAAAATAAAATAACTGCTTGAATATGTCCATTCGGTAAAAATATATACCAGATCATGCATGGCCATGGATTATATCGTGTACAGTCTTTAAATACCTATGACATTATACTCGTAAACACATAAACTATTATATGGTCCCCTTTTGCTGGAACGACACATGTTACATTTATTTAGTTTCACGCTGGTTTGTGTATTAACACGTTTGCTGCGGCAAAGGGTCTCGATGTTAACTAATTGCCGCAGCAAAATTACTTTACATATTCATTAATTTTCTAATAAAGACAAATGTTAAAATGACGGACGGACGGAGTAATCAATTAAAATTAAAATAAAATAAATGACCGCAAATCTTAAAACTAAATCTAAGAATATATCGTCAAAAATAATTATATTGATAAATGATTAATTGAATTGATTTGTCAGTTTATTATTAATACCTATCTATATTTTAATATACAAATCATTGCGAATAACAAACTTTGGAGCTTGGTGTGAATGTAGCGGCTGACATTTGATCATATATGAGTCTTGAAGCAGATGAAAGCGTGCACGGCAGCCTTGGCCATTGTTGGTGCAAGACCAAACCTTCTTAGTACCACTCTTGTTGGTGTGCATGCAGTAAAATGTGTATCCTTGGTACAACGCTAACGGCTTTCCTGCTTTATTTTGTACCATTCTTACTGCAAGAAAATAAAGATTTTTATTATTATTTCTAATGAAACTGATATGGATCGACTAAATGGAGTAGATCCTGGAAGGAAAAATTGAAAAGACGAGAGGCAGTGGAAAGCCTAGAATCACATACCTGAGCCAAGTAAAAGAGAATGCATCGTACGAGCAAATCAAAAGACTGGCTCAGGAAAGAAAGGACTGGCAATTACTCCACCGACAAGAGCAAAGCTCTTAAGTGATGATGATGATGAAATGGAGTAGGAGGAGGAAATACAGGAGTAGGACTAAATGACTTAAAGCAAAATATTAAATCTGATCTATTTGTTTATTTATTGTCGCGTGGGGCGATTAGGCAAAATTAAGGCAAACATTAAATTGTTTTAAATGTTCTAAATAGAAAAAGAAATAGTTATTTGTTATACAAGGGTGCAAAGTTGTATTTTACCCGCGAGTGTAGAATTGAAACACGAGCAAGCGAAAGGATTCTATAGGTGAACCACGAGCGAAGCGAGTGGTTCTAAAATAGAATCCTGAGCGTAGCGAGTGTTTCAACACACGAGAAATAAAATACATTTGCGCCCGTGTGTAACACAAAACTTTTCACCTCACTATAGCGAGGAAAGTGCAACATACACAGGCGTTAGATCATCTTCATCACTGGAATCACTCATTTCTTTACGATATTATAACAGAAAACTCTGGAAGCTGTGTATTTTTACGCGAGTCGGTGAGAAAAGGTTTTAAGTAAAAAAATTGTTGACAATGTTGACATTTCTGATGTATGAAATGTCAACGATGCGTTTCGAAATTGCATCGACTCAACTTGTGCGTTCAGAATTATATTTAACATCATTATAAAAAAAACAAACGTTTCTTATGGAATTTTAAGGTTTATGACTTAAAATCATTAAATAAAGCTAAATTTGGTATTTTTTATTAGATTCTCAAACCATTTATTTAATGATAATTAATATCGAACGAACCATTATCATGAGCGTTTTACGTTTTGTTATCTGTCAAGCTACTTAAACACGCTCCATCCAAGGTCAAATTACTTTCCCCACTAGTGGATAAAACGCGTTTTTCCCCGCTTGTATTAAAGAATAAACGACAACTTTCCGAGCTAGTGAGGGGAAAAAATATTCTTCTTAGGTATTTTAATATTAACCCTTTTCTAATAATAAAAATAGGTTACATGAATACCAAATATCCTTCTAGTATTCTGTAGACTTCTCAGTTAGTTTGTTAGTCTTCACATACAAACCATTGTGAATAACAAACTTAGGAGCTTGATGGGAATGTTTCGGCACACATTTAATCATATATGAATCTTGAAGCAGATGAAAGCGTGCACGGCAGCCTTGGCTCTTGTTGGTACAAGTCCAAATCTTCTTGCTACCACTCTTGTTGGTGTGCAGAGTAAAATGTGAATCCTTGGTACATCGCTAGCTGTTTTCCTGCTTTGTTCCGTACCATTTTTACTGTAAGAAAGTAAATAATTGTTAATTATTTTAAATAAAACCGATATGGATATTTGAAATGATAGACCATTCCCTTCTTATTAGAAAGCTTTCCCTTTATGGTGTTACCAGTAACTTTCTGGATACAATCACATCCTTTTTAAATAATCGGAAGCAATGTACTTACGTCCTAAGCGCGAAGTCAGAAATGGAGTCGATAGGTAGGTCGATAGGTGCTGTCCCTCAGGGGTCGGTCGCCGGCAATAACCTATTCTTGATACTCGTCAACGACATCACGACCGCTTGCCCGGGTCAGGAGTATGTTATGTTTGCCGACGACACCTGTATTATTGTCAATGCTAACGATTTTGAGAGCTTAAAATCTAAACTTTGCCATGTCATTAATCAAATGGTAAGATGGTTCACCGCCAATGGCATGCTGTTGAATTTAGAGAAAACCAGTATTGTACATTTCCAATTTAAAAAAATCCAACAAACCTAAACTCAATATTGTACTAAATAACACCGAAATTCCGCAAGTTGAGTCCGCGAAGTACCTCGGATTCCAAATTGACTCCCGACTGACTTGGGCCCCACATATACAGGCAACATGCGACAAATTAGCCTCTGCGTGTTACGCGTTGTCCAGAATAGCACCCAGTCTGTCTGCCGAAAACTTAAAAATGGCATACTACGGGTATTTCCACTCGATTCTATTGCAGGGTGTGGATCTTTGGGGCACAGCTGCTGAGCGCGACCGAGTATTCAGGATGCAAAAACGCGCCCTGCGTATAATCGATGGAAAACCCGTAGACTACCCAGCACAGAGTTTGTTTAAAAAACACAAAATACTTACTTTACCATGCATATATATACTCACAGCATGCATGTATGTAAGATCCAACATCACCATGTATAAATATAGCACTCAAGCCCGTGGGTCTCAAATGCGCAGGCGACCCAGGCTACTTGCTCCCAGACGCCGACTCGCCAAATCACGACGGTCACTCAGTATCATGGGGCCAAACTTATATAATGCAATACCAATCGAGATACAAGACTCAAAAACTGATGCAATATTTAAAAACAAACTTAATCTGTTACTTTTAGATAAAGCTTATTACAGCATAGATGAATTCGCAAGTATACGGTAGGATCATTGACCCAAAGCCGGTACCTATATGACAATAGCAACAATGTTATTATTATCTCCTTCTGTGGTCGCTCCCTCATAACTGAGGATCGTGATTATAAGTAGATGTGAATGTTGTTATTATAAATTGTATATTAAAATGTAAATAGTAATTAAGTAATGAAATGACGTGTAATTTTATATGTTTCTTTTACCAATAAAGTACTGTATCACTGTATCACTGATCGACTAAAATAAATGACTAGACAGAGAAGGAGCCTTATTCCCTATTACCTATAACCTACTGTAATAAAACATTAGAGTAACTAAACTAAAATAATCTTACTAATTATCGTCATGTGGAGCGATCAGGCATAAGTAAAACAAAAATTGAATATTGTAATAATTGTTTTATAATATTTATTTTGTTTTAGAAATAGAAAAGAAAAGACAAATATTCGTCGATACAATCATAACTTTTATCCAGTGACCATAATAAGTTAATTAAGTCCATAGTTCAGTACCTGCCTACACATTTCTCGTTAGGGTGAAAACTGTAAATAATAGATAATAACAAACTTGTTTAAAAACATTTAATAATTGATTTGTTTTTTTTTGTGTTTGTAATATATATTAAAAAAACAAATATTTTTCTTAGGTATTTTATTATTAAGCCTTTTCCAGTAATAAAAATAGGTTACTTACATACAGTAGCCTTGTAGTTCTATGTTAAAGTTTAAGTGCCTACTAAACTTTAATATACAAACCATTGCGAATAACAAATTTTGGAGCTTTGTGTGAATGTAGCAGTTGACATCTACTTATATATAAGTCGTGTAGCAGATGAAAGCGGGCACGGCAGCCTTGTTGGCCACGGTTGGTGCAAACCCACATCTTCTTGGTGCCACTCTTGTTGGTGTACATACAGTTAAATGTGTAACCTTGGTACACAGCTAGCTGCTTTCCTGCTTTATTTTGTACCAGTTTAACTGCAAGAAAGTAGACAATTGTGTATCTTAAAAATAAACTGTTATAGACCGATTAGAAAGCAGAAGCATTATTAGGTACTACTTAACTATACTAAAACTAATATTACCTAAATAATCTAACATATTTATTTGTTTATCGTTGCGTAGGGCGATTAGGCAGAATTTATTCGGGGTTTTTTATTGTGTCAATGTCACGACCAAAAAAAATTGTCGATAAAATGACAAGAATAGGTAATTGAAATACCTAGAAAGAATTAAAATAACACAATTAATAATGTAATTTTATCTTTCAACAATACAAAATAAAAGGTAAGTAGTAAATAATTAGTGCTTTATGAAGACTATAAAATCTATAAAATAAAAATGATAAGATGCTTCATTAACTTGTTTATATTAACTTATTTATATTTTAATTTTTATAAAACAATGATTTTACAATCTTCTTCTTTTCCTTTGCCTTATCCCACATTAGGTGGGGTCGGCTCTCCTTATCCTTCGGCGCCAAGACGATCTGTCTTGAGTTGTCGGGTTGGGTAGTTGGGCTTTTTCCAATAGTTTGGCCATACTCGTCCACCACGTCAGAGGGGGCCTTCCTCTACCTGTTTTGCCTTCTGGCAGAGCAAGAGCTTTTTGCACGACATGGCCGTCGTCTCTCCGCATAACATGGCCGTACCACCTTAGTCGCGTTTCCGTAAGTTTTTCGGAGATGGGAGTGACTTTGAAGCTGCCTCTGATAAGTTCGTTTCGTATCTTATCTATTCTTGTAACTCCACCTGACCATCTAAGCATTTTCATTTCGGCCACATGTAGCATTTTACAATAAATGTAATTTTTTTAACAACATTATTTTTATACAAAAATTTATGGTTTATATTTTAATGTTTTATAAGTGCCAGTAACGTCCAAATATTTTTTAAATTGCTGTTCTGTTTTTAATTAATTAATTCTTTAATTATGTTTTTTACATTGTAATGTGTTGGACCTATGTTGTCTTTAAATAAACGGATTTGTTTATTAAAAAGGTTTAAAAGAGAAAAATACTGTCACATTTGAATTAGACTACCTATCTCTTTTATATCTTGACTGCCCGCTCATTAGGTACTGGACAGAAGTAGTCATTGGTAGGTCTAAGTAGATTTAGGTTACTAACATAGTATTAAGCCTAAAATGTTACTAACAAAATATGGATCGCTTTTGATCTGAATTAAATAATTTTATTTATTTATATCAGGGGCAAGGGGCCTCTAGAAAAAAACCTAATGGGAATTTCAAATCAAAAACTCCAACTAGACATTATTATTTTTATTTACTTGATAAAAAAAAAGAATCGCGTAGTAAAATTACAAAATACAATCTCCATTAATGTATACAATCAACGTTTTATTAATTATGTTATACAAGAAGATTAAGTTTTATAAATAATTCCATTTTGTATATAAAATCTCGGAGGCTCGTGAGTATGGGCCAGATTCCCCTTTCCCACTGTGTAGTCCGGGGTAAGATGGAACCGCGCCGAGCACCGTGTGTTGTTGGTGCAGCGCCACACTTTCTTCCAACCACTTCTGTCCACCATAATGCAATAAAAAGTGTATCCTGCGTATATGGCTAGTGGCTTTCCCGCGTTGTTTTGGAAGATTTGCACTGAAATAAAGAAAACCATGAACATATGGTTTATGGTTTAAGAATTTATTTCTCCAAAAGAATATTACAATTCACTTACATAGAGAAATACAAACAAACATTATATATATTATTTACAGAGTGCACGAATAGCATAAAATATATTCTAAAATAGAACAAAGTAACATTCATTTTTACAAGAAAAAAGTGGGTATGTACAGTATGTTGATCAACATGTCTCCTCCTTCTCCGTGCCTCTTCCCATTTACTTGGGGTCGGCCCTCTGAATATGTTTTCGCCATTTGGCTCTGTCAAAGTAGGTTGCTGGTATTTTTTGCGATTTCTTCTCTAGGTTTCTCCACCAGGTGGCTTTTGGGCGTCCTGGTAGTTGTTTGCCTGTGTCAATTTCTAGAGCAATTTTTACCGGGATGTTGATCAACATGTGTTGATAATAAAAAAGTCAGTTGTTGTTCAATTATTAGCCATTCAAACAACATGCCTATTAGGGCCGGTACATATGGACTGCAACCCGACTGCAACTTGTATAGGAACTGCACGCCACCGTTGCAGTTGGTCTGCAGTTCCCATACAAACTACAGTCGAGTTGCTGAATGTTAAACTTTTACTTGCGTGACTGTGGCACAGAATAAGTAATAGTATTATACAGAACGGCCACGCACCGCCCCGCCCCGACTCGAATTACCTCGCCCCGCGACAGCAAATTGACGGCCGTGTGCCGGTCGCTCACACTATGACGCATGACGCGTGTACAGACGTGCCGTTCACACATAGAAACGCAAGTGATTTTTGATGTATAGCGTGTCCGCCCTGTGACTGTGGCCGTCTTTGGACTTGGCAGTCAATGGATTAAGGTATGCACGCTAATATAATGGATGATCAGTTACCAAGGATATAGGGCGAGGTTTGATAGGGCTTCGATCCTTGCTCTGGTTCAACAAATACCCAACAAATATTACTGGCCATTCAGGAATGACGCCAGTAGTTTTGGCAGGCCTCCTTCACTCGCTCAAGGCCACGCGCTATATGCCTACCGCTCGGCGTATCGTCGACGATACAACCGACAGAGGGCCGCCGAACGCCCGCGTGAGCGCTCGCACCGCACGTTTCCCGCGCCTACGCTTCGAAATGCCGAAACCACGTAATTATTGTGCAGTAGATGGGTGTAAAAGTCAAAAAACAAAAAAAATTGTCGTTTTTATAGCGTATTATAGCGTAGGTATTTTCGCCATTGTATGGGAATGATGTATCTGTTACGTAGTAACTATTTATTAATCTGTGGTTTTGGCACTGGTTCGGCTGATTATCAGAGTATTTGTTTTTATGTTTGGTATATCTAGGTACTAGGTAGGCAGTTGGTAAAACCTGTTGTGGATGTATATTTTGTAGATAGGCTGTGCTTATTTTTGCGGCTATGTTTTTTGTTGGATTGGATTACATTGACGAAGTTTGCGTTTGCCTTTGCCTTGAGAATATTGAATAAATAAATATTCACCGTGTATATATAGGAGGCAAACGAGCAGACGTATGGCCTGATGGTAAACGGTTACCGTCGCCTATGGACACCCGCAACACCAGAGGGGTTCTAGGCTGCTCTACCTGCAGGTAGGACGCTCTAGCTGCGTTGCCGGCCTTTAAGATGGGATTACGCTCTTTTCTTGGTTTCGAAGGAATTTGAGCAATATAGGCACACGCATTAAGTCGTATTTATTCATTAAAAACATCTTAAATTAATTTTACATGAAAAGGTAGTTAACTTGTTTTTATCTGTTAATATTAAGAAATAGATTTATTCTAAGAAAGAGACGAAATATATGATAATTTTATTAAAAGAAGTGTTTGTTAAACTCATCGTTTTCCAAAATAAGTACCTACTGACGAGGAAGTATCATCACAATACAACAAAAACAATCAAAATAAAATATTAAAGTTTAATATAATTATATTCAATTCCGCATCACGAACTTCGGAGATCGTTTACAACGTATATTAAAATAGTAAACAATACATTATTTCGTCTCCTGTGACTCAGAAGGGCTGAAAAAACAGGCAAATAACTAATAATAAAATCAATGAAACATTTATTTTGTTACCTAAAAAACTTTACAATTTATGTACACATTATATCCTATTTAAATTACTAAATTGAATGAACTAAATGCAATTAACAAAAACAAACATAATAAAACTTAACCTATAGGTAAAAAATTTGGCCTAAATTGCCGTCAACGGGCTAGGTGCAGAAGGCTGGCCGTATTTCCTCGCTCTATAGCGATACTAATTATTTAGTTTTAAAATACATCCCATCCTTGATGACATACGCATACGGTTCATGCGTATGCTCCAAGTTAACATTAGCGAGGGCTTCATCCTTGGTGATAGTGAATCGCGCCTTGCACGCATTTTTTCTAGTACAGCGCCAATACTGACCACCAATTCTCGCCCTTTCGCAGTAAAACGTGTACCCATTTACGAGCGCTAGCGTTTTGTTTGCGTGATTCCGGACGAAGACAACTGAAAATTTTAAAGATAAGTAGTTTAGTTGAATCTATGGCAATATTTGATGCTTCCCTTTCGCAGTAAAACGTGTACCCATTAACGAGCGCTAGCGTTTTGTTTGTGTGATTCCGGACGAAGACAACTGAAAATTTTAAAGGTAAGTAGTTTAGTTGAATCTATGGCAATATTTAATGCTTCCCTTTCGCAGTAAAACGTGTACCCATTAACGAGCGCTAGCGTTTTGTTTGCGTGATTCCGGACGAAGACAACTGAAAATTTTAAAGGTAAGTAGTTTAGTTGAATCTATGGCAATATTTAATGCTTCCCTTTCGCAGTAAAACGTGTACCCATTTACGAGCGCTAGCGTTTTGTTTGCGTGATTCCGGACGAAGACAACTGAAAATTTTAAAGGTAAGTAGTTTAGTTGAATCTATGGCAATATTTAATGCTTCCCTTTCGCAGTAAAACGTGTACCCATTAACGAGCGCTAGCGTTTTGTTTGCGTGATTCCGGACGAAGACAACTGAAAATTTTAAAGGTAAGTAGTTTAGTTGAATCTATGGCAATATTTAATGCTTCCCTTTCGCAGTAAAACGTGTAAACATTCACGAGCGCTAGCGTTTTTTTTGCGTGATTCCGGACGAAGAGAACTGAATTTTTTTAAAGGTAAGTAGTTTAGTTTAAGCTATGACAATATTTAATGCTTTGATCACCGTCAACTGATGCGCGTTCGGCTAGAGCCCAAAATTAACGTCCGAAACGGGTTCACGATGACGCGCCGCACATGTGACTATAGGCAGGCTTTCAAAGCGTTAAGGATCTCAAGAAAGCTCGGTTCTCCATACAAACGTAGTTCCGCTCTCATTTTAAAACGACTAGCTACATTGCTCTGAAACTTTGTACTTACTGTAATTAGTTTATGTAGCTTCAGATACCATAGTTAAAAAAATACAGCGAATTTAAGTTTTTCATACAAAATTTGTTAAACTAATTTAAGACCAAGATATACCTCATGTCAGTGTATGTGCAAAGTTTCATTACAATCCAACACGTCGTTTTAAAATAAGAGCGGAACTACGTTTGTATGGGAAGGTGCAATTCGGCCGAGCTTGCCGGGGACTCTTAAGGAATCTTAATTTTTTAGGCATTCCTGCAACTGCAGCTTAATTTTGTATGCATTCCCCAGCTTTGTTACAGGTAATTTCATTCTAGTTGCATGCATAATGTTGCACCTTGGATGAAACTTAAGGTCTTCTAATAATAAAGTCCGAAGAACAAAAATTCTGTACTGCGCAAATCTTTTGAGACCTCTCACCTCTTTTGATCTTTTGATGGGGGTTTTTAAGTGTATACGTGCTTATCAAATAATTTAACAAAATTCTACTTATGTTTTTAATAATTTTTAATTTTATATTTTTGTACTGTGACCAAAACTGTGTACTGTGATCTGTACCTGTGTACTGTGTACTTAAATGTAAGTTGGTTGAATTATAAAAACAAACGATTTATTTTATTATTTATTCTTCAAATGTACATTACATTCCATTATATAATTTTTAAGTAGAACCTAGAAATATAAACCATAAAACATTAAAATATACATTATACATTTAATATGGGTGTAATATCCTACCTAGGGGCAGTAAAGTAAGAAGTCTCGACTTCGCCTCGGCCGATAAGGTTTACGTGATCTGAGGCTTATTTACATGCCGAGGAGTGTGTAGTCCCGTGTTTAGCAACTTTCACATATACCCCATCCTTAATAATGTATTTGTTTGGGTCATGCGTATGCTGCAATTTCGCATGATAAATTGTGGATATTTCTTCCCTGTTCTTGGTGGTAAAACGCGCTTTGCACATACGATGACTCGTGCATCGCCAATACTGATTGCTACCACGCGCCTTCTGACAGTGAAACGAGTACCCGTTGACGAGCGCTATTTCCTTATTGGCGTGGTTCCGGACGAACTCAACTGGAAAGAACACAAAACCTTAGACGCTTCAATGGTTATACAGATAGCTTGTTCGGAAACAGAAGACTCTTTTCTTTCCTCACAGACTCTATAACAACATTATTTAAAAATCCGAACCGAATTCATTATTTAATAATCCGATTTATTCATAGGTAGGGGGCATCTTAATTGCTTTTGTAGCAACCGCTTCTTTTCTGATACATACTGTATAAATACACCCCAACTTTTCAACCTGTAAAGCGTTCGTGGTCAATAGGTGACAACATAATTAATTAATTACAAATTACATTTTAATAGGAGGATCCAGAATATTGAAATACAGCTAGGTATAGGGGAAATTACGAATAGAATAGCTAAGATATCTCAATGGCTTTATTAAAATCACGTAAAATAACAGTAAAGCGTTTGTATTATAATTTTCCAGAACATCGAAATACAGCTAGGTATAGGGGAAATTACAAATAGAAAAGCTAAGATATCTCAATGGCTTTATTAAAATCACGTAAAATAACAGTAAAGCGCTTGTATTATAATTTTAATTATGTTTATGAATTTTATGATAAACCCCGTCCTTTATGATATATTTGAATGCTTCATGTGAATGTTGCAGGTTTCTGTTGCTCATGACATTCACGGTGTAGGCGAAGCGGGCCTTGCAGATATTGTGTCTAGTGCAGCGCCAATACTGAGTTTTAGAAGTCTCTCTCAGACAGTAGAAAGTGTATCCATTTATAAGCGCTAATTGTCGGTTTCCGGTATTCCGGACAAATTGAACTGGAAATATTGAGCATAGTTTAGCTACTAGTAGTGTCAGTTTATCATATCGTCACCACTAGGGAATGCAAACCGGTTTTTATTTGTATGAAATTTCGGTTAATAACCGGTTTTTTCATACAAATAAAAACCGCTCGGTTTTTATTTGTATGAAAGTTTGGCTATAAACCGGTTTTTCCATACTTTTAAAAACCGGTTTGTGTTCCCTAGTCACCACCACGACCACGCCCAGTGAAACCTGTGTCGAAACGTCGTTAAATAAAGGTAATAAAATAAATTCGCGTTAGACCCGGTTGTAAATGTGATTTAATATGTTTTCATATCGTCGCCTATTATAAAGTTACTTAAATGAATAAGCTGATGTGAATATTAGTTACAAAACATTATAAAGCATTGCTAGTAAAACAACAAAACTTACGTTACGGTCGGAAGGACACTTTGTATTTAACTTAATAGATACAGACTCAACCAAAAACGATATGTTACAATAATTTTTTTTTTAAAGGTGGGCACAGAGATGCGTCGTAACAGTGCGGCGATTAAGTAATGACTGTTGTATCACTTGCAACCTAAGTAACGCTTAAAGTTTAATATATACTCCATCCCGTATGACATAGTTGAACGCCTCATGAGGATGTTCCAGGTTTCTGTTGACCATGACATTCATGGTGTAAGTGAAGCGAGCCTTGCAGATGTTGTTTCTAGTGCAGCACCAATACTGAGTATTTTGCGTCTCTCTTTGGCAGTAGAAAGTGTATCCATTTATAAGCGCTAGCGGTCGGTTTGCGGTATTCCGGACGAAAAGAACTGGAAAAAGTATGCATACTTTAGCTAGGTAATAGGTTCAATTTTCAGTTTGTTAGTTTAATATAGACGTATATTAACTCAAATAATAGACGTAGCTCGGAAAGCGGCCAAGTTGAAATGGGACTGAGCTGGTCATGTCTGCCGAATGCCGGATGACTTGTGGGCCAAGTTAACCACGAAGTGGGAGCCCCACGAGTCTAACCGGGGATCCGGCAGACCTCGTCGGCGATGGCGGGATAACTTGGACTCCTTCTTGACAGGCTGGCCGGATATAGCATTAAACAGAGACGAGTGGAAAAAGAGGGGGGAGGCCTTTGCCCAGCAGTGGGACACAGTGGGCTCTGAATAATAATAATAATAGTTTAATATATTATGATTGGAGTTTTGAATGATTCAAGGTTAGTTTCACTAGACTTATATTGACCGGGATATAGACCGTGATTACCTTTTGTATTATTTATGAGCCGATATTTCGACGCAGTTACATGCACATGAACATGATGCACATAAACATGATGCATGTAACTGCGTATATAATGCGTGTATAAATAATACAAAAGGTAATCACGGTCTATATCCCGGTCAATATAAGTCTAGTATATTATGGTTGACTGTCAATAAATCCCTAGAATGTTCTTGTCATGCCCAATCTGTCGATCAGTCTGCCATTTAGTACGCTGTTGTGTTGCATGCAAGTTTAAATAACACCTAAGCGTTTAATGTGAATAATGTGATCACGTGTCCCTACGGACAAATGTACTATACAAAGTATTAAACAGTTTTTGATACAAAGGCCGATAGATTGCCGATAGATTCTTGATATTGTTATCAGAACAAGATTAATGTGGTACAAGCTGGCTGAAAAAGTCGAGACATTTGGCTTCTTCATTTAGTTGTAGACCAAACTTTACACTTGATTTATAGTTTCCCGACAGCAATTAATGTTCCAGGAATTCATTTGTTTGCCACTAAGAAATCGGAATATTCAAAAGTATCTAAAGCCTTACGTAAAAGTTAACTTTAAAAATATAGAAAGTACAAACAAAACAAATATTTCTACAAGTTTATAGCCTTAAATAAAGCCCTTTACGTATTACAAACGGATGCGGTAAATGTTCATGGTCATTATTAATTTTTATAATCTGCTTATCTGCGGTGGTTATTCTCGCGGTGCATCCCCTTTTAGTGCAACACCAGTGCGTACGTTCACCTCTGCTGCTTGGTCTGTGGATGTAGAAGGCGTATCCATTGCATATCAGCACCTCGAAGCCGCGACTGTTCATGGCGAAAATAACTGAAAAAAGGTAAATATTATACAAACTGCTTAGAGAGGGACATCTGTTTCTGAAGAGTTTTCCTTATGTAAAGTAACTCCATCTACTAAGTATATAGCATTACTGCATAATATGCATATCATTTTCATTCTGTTATATTGTTATATTAAAATACTCTCAAATTACCCTCAATAACACAGGTATGTATTTTTCTCGTCAAAAGAAGAATTTTTAACTGTGTCGCAACTCCAATCCAATGTCAAAATATTTCGTCGCGAACTCATTCATTCGCTGGTTATCAATCTACTTAACCTGGTCAGTAAAAAATAAAGATTACCATGTCATAGCCAATAGGTATAATAAAACAGACCAACAGTAGTGTAAAGACTTTACTGCAATATTTTACTCTATATCATTACAAAATTAATTAGAATTATGATAGATTACGAAACAACCTAGGCACAATCCTGGAAAACCGACACAGTCCGCATCCGTACATAACTTCAACACGTTTCTTTGAATCCCTGTAACATTGTCGACATCTTTTTCTGTTTTTTTTGCCGATGCCGTTCCGTTTTGGTAAATGAACAGGCAAATGGATATACGAATGGTAAGATTCAGGTCGAATACGAGTATACGCTGTAAAGAATTGCTAAATATTAATAAATGTAAAGCTTGTAAAATGTAATGTACTCGTAAATGGAAAGCAGTAGGTACTGTTCCGGCTTCATTATTGCCGCCGCTGTATTTGTTAATTTCCTTAATAAAATGAGTGACGGAATGAACGTCCCAAATAGTGGCAGTAATGCGGCGGCGAACGTCACTCATGTTATTAAGGAAATTGGCAGAGACAGTGACTACAACTACCACGACGCAACAGTATCTAATGCAGCAGCAGTTAACATCCGGACGTCACTTTTACTGTTGTAACGGTACTGTTCCATCGTTGACGCGGGCGATGTCACTGTTAATCTCAATGATAATATAAATTACGTTTTAAACGATTTAATCAAGAAACAATGCGGAAACTACAGCTAGGCATTTAATGAAGGAAGTTGTTAGTGACATTACCAGTGTAAACGATGCAGCACTCGTTATCCAAATGTACCAAGACAAACTAATCGTATTACGGAGCCAAACTTAGAGCATGGAGGAGGAGAAGGAGGAGCATGGAGAGCAGAGGAGGCCTTATACCTATTAAAAGCCAAGGACTTTAAGGACAAGTAGATGTCAAAGGATTTGCTATTAATAGATTCTTTTGACTTGCAAATTTTATTTGCTAAAAATTATATCAAGGACATTACTTATAGTGGTTTTAAAGACTTGCTCTACATATTATACTATACTATACTACCTAAATATTTATCAGTACGGTTTTTACTCACTATTATTTTTAGTCGCTTTTGGCGACATGTTTCGGATGTTTGTGCACGACGAACAACCGCCGCGGACACTCGTGCCTGAGGATGGATTCCCAAAGAATCCGAAACATGTCGCCAAAAGCGACTAAAAATAATAGTGAGTAAAAACCGTACTGATAAATATTTTGAAATATGTCTCACGATAGTTTAAGTGCGACTATACTACCTATATATATAAACACCATTTCTTACAACAAACTTCGGTGGTAGATGTCTGTGCTCGACGTTGACACGTACGATCGTCTGCTCTTTCGTTGCACAGATACGCGACCTGCAGCTGAGGGTTTTGCACCGCCAGGCGTCCAGCATGCCTTTGCTGCTGTGTATGTCCAGGTAGAAGGAATAACCATTGAAGACAAGAATGGCTTTTCCTCGCGTGTTTTGAAGCCACTGAACTGCGGGATGACAGAGGATTACATAAAAGAATTTGCCAGCGGTCTTGGTGACTTAACACCTCCGATTTGCCAAATTTTAACATCGCAATTAAGCAAACATTCAACGGGCCAAATCAAACCGTTTTTTATACGATTAGAAAGGACATCGCAGAAGCATGATGTTCCAAATCGGGCACTATGCGGTAAAATTTTGAAGTAATGTATTAGTATTAACCATGCTATGTTAGACGATTCCATTATTAACAATTAAAGAGCCTGATAAAAACTTCATGCTTACTTCTTCTCTGGAGTTATTTACGTCTAATCCTAAAAAAACGAAGTAGGTATTTTAAGTTTTTGCGCTGTTTAAACCCTTAAATTGGCAATAGGACACAGCACAGGAGGCACATTACCTTTGACTGTATTTTGCATTTTTTTTTTCTGAAACAGACGGGCCAATTTGAACAATGATCTAGATATCAACTAGATATGAAACAGAAACGATAACGAGATATTTAAGAAAGTCATGTCAAATTTGACATTTCCGCGATTCCGAATGTCCTCTTGAATGATCTCTTTAAGATTTGCTTAAGATATTACTTAGACATCCAATGGATATCTGATGGATATCCTAAAACGTCACAATGTAGCGTGAAATGTCAATTGGTTTCTCGAACCGAACTGCAAAAGATAACTAGTTGAGAACTAAACTATAACGTATCTATTAGATCTCGTAGTGCTCGTATCTAGTAATTATCACTTTGTTCGAATTGACCGGTGAGTCATTAGCACTTTTAAGCTCCGAAAAGGCTTGAACTCGCGAACTTTCCCCTTTTTGTGTGAATTTAAAGGTTAAGTAAAAGGACCAATGTTTAGAAGATATTTATTATCATAATGTTTGAATTAATTATACACAAGTATCTTTATATCTTAACATTACTTCCTTAAGTAAATTTAGCTGAAAAATTCTTTAGTTCTCATAATCTGTACATTTTATATTTTTATATAAATACCATCCCGAACAATAAACTTCTGTGCTACATGTTGATGATCTACGGAAACCCGAAAGATCTGCCTTTCTTTGGTGGCGCCGATTCTCGATTTGCAACTGGGGATACGGCAACGCCACATATTCCGGATTCCTCTGCTGTTGTGTGAATCCAGGTAAAAGGAATAGCCGTTGTAGATAAGGATTTCCTTATTTCGTTTATTTATAAGCCATTGAACTGAAAAAATACAGACAGTAAAGCAAGCTTCGCAGTAAGTGTTCTCTAGACTACGCGTCGTCGTAGACGCGTAGACGATCTCTATCTATAAAATTTGTAATTTTATCAATAAAGGAATATGAATATGAATATATTTTCAGCGCTTTTCGTGTTGATGGAGAAGGATCTATGTGATATTTATTTGTATCTTGGAATGGAACGTCGTACTTAGCTTAAGGGTCCCCGGCAAGCTCGGTTCTCCATACAAACGTAATTACGCTCTCATTCTAAAACGAGTAGATAGTTTGCTCTGAAACTTTGTACTTATAATAGCATAAGGTATGTCTATGTCTTGAATTAGTTTATGTAGCTTCAGATACCATAGTAAAAAAAATACAGCGAATTTAAATTTTTCGTACAAAACTTTTTTTTGCGCTATTTCGTTTGTTTTATAAACAGATAATTACAGACAGGACATTATATCTATACCTCATATCATTGTATGTGCAAAGTTTCGTTACAATCCAACACTTAGTTTTAAAATGTATGTAATGTAATGTAATGTACATGATTATGCAAATAAATAAATACAAATACAAATACAAATACAGATATAAACATTAAAATCACTAATGTACTGAACAAAGTTACGAACTGGATGCAGGCCCACCACCTGGATATTAACTACGAAAAGACAAAATTAATGGCATTTTATCCGTATCAAAGGGACCCCATCACTATCAACTATAATCACAACTCCATAAGGCTGGAGGTAGTCGAAACGTTCACGCTCCTAGGAATAGAAATAGATAAACACATATCCTGGAAGCCGCACCTAACCAGCATAAAAGCTAAGCTCTCTAAGTTCATGTATGCGCTTAGAGTAATAAAGAAAACCACCAACTTTGAAACGGCGCTCATAACATACTATTCTTACGGTTTTGCCTGGCTCAGCTACGGAATTATTCTATGGGGAAATAGCACCGATTTTCCCACCATCTTTATGCTGCAAAGTAAACTTATAAGAATATTAGTCAATATTAAACAATTAGACAGCTGTAAACCACATTTTATAAAACATAAAATACTCACCTTGCCTTGCTTATATATCTTAGAGATCTGCAAATTTGTCCGCAATCACCCCGAATTTTACACAAGACGTGAAGACCTACCATCAAGATATGAAATGAGACACAAACAGAGACTAATACTCCCAGCCTCTCGTCTAAAACTCTATTCCTCCGGTCCCTTAGTAATGTCCATAAAAATATATAATAACTTGCCAGAAAATTTAAAAAGCGAAACCAAAGAAAGTCATTTTACTAGTAAACTGAAACAAATTTTAATAAATAAAGCCTATTATTCTATATCGGAATACTTAGACGACAAAACACTGACATAAAATAAAACACATATTTTCACTAACACAGAATACACACGCACACACATTAAATGTACCTAACAATATTGGTGTTAGCTATAGCTTTAGTTTTAGTTTTTAAGTTTAGGAAATAAGAATTGTTTGCGATGCCCTCACAGGATTCATGTTTGAAGCATCTATTGTAAACATTATCATCTGTATAACAACATGAGTGCAATAAATTACTTGATTACTTGATTACTTGAAAATGAGAACGAAACTCCGTTTGTATGGGAAGGTGAAATTCGGCCGAGCTAGCTGGGGACTCTTAAGCGAAACCAAACTACTTACTTTAGTAAGTAGTTTGATAACAAGGGTGCGTTTACAGTTAATTTAACTTACACAAGTGATTTGCTGTAAAGAAAATGAAAATTAACAATAACATTACTTATCTTTTACACGCTATCTTTTAAACAGACAGTGATGCAAAACGACATCACTATAGAAGTCTTCATGTCGTAATGTGTCGAAGGTTTAGTTTTAAAATTATCGAGGATGTACAGTATGTACACGGGGTCTCTATTGTTTGACATAATTATTGAAAGTCATAATGTAATGATTGTCATTAGTCATAATTGTTATTAGTCATAATGTTTTTTCTCAGAAACGCGTAACTTTTCAGGATTGCAATAAAACAAACCTAACCTAACCTAACCTATCTGTAGGATAACCCGAGGTAAATCCTGAAAAGTTAACGGTTTCAGAATTATGACTAATGATAATATGACAATCATTACATTATGACTTTCAATAATTATGTCAAACAAAGGGACCCTATGTATACGTTATATTCGTCGTTGTTTTATTTACATTAAATAAATAAAGTGCGAGTCGGACTCGCCCACCGAGGGTTCAGTACTTTTTAGTATTTGTTGTTATAGTGGCAACAGAAATATATAATCTCCTGTGAAAATTTGAACTGTCTAGCTATCGCGGTTCGTGAGATACAGTCTAGTATCGGTTCGTGAGATATGGCCCGGACAGACGGACGATGGAGGCTTAGTAATAGGGTCCGGTTTTTATTTTACCCTTTGGGTACGGAACCCTAAAAACACTGGACAATTTTACACAAATCGACCTAGTCCTACAGTAAGCTTAATAAGGCTTGTGTTGTGGGTACTACGACTAAACGAGAACTATTTTCGCTTAACAAATTTGTGACACTTGAGCTAAAAACTAAATGTACCTAACTGGAACTGTTTCACGTTTTGCGTGTTTAGAACGTTTCGTTATTTACTATTATATTTTAATAAACAAACACTTTTCTGAAAACCACATCAAAATCGGTTCAGCCTAACGCGAGATAATCGCGAACAAACATACATACATACATACATACATACGGGTCAAACTGAGAACCACCTTTTTTTTGAAGGCGGTTAAAAACACCATACCGTACTACAAAATTGGGTGCTCCATGCTTTAGCTGTAGGTATATAAACCCGAAATATCTGCTTTTCTTAAGTGTAAGCGAAGCTCGAAGCGGAGCGTTCGGCGGGGCGTGCAGCGTGGCGTCGGGCTCACAAGGGATTTCAGCAGCGTGCATAAAGCGATAAAAACGTGGTAATTGAATATGTTTAATAAAAATATGCAGTCCTTATTGACTAAAACTAAATAAGAATCAATATTGAGCATATAAATACATCAGATCTTATGACAAAGACCATTCCGAATGACGAATCGCGGTGGCGGGTGAGTGTGATCCAACTTTTGCCTTAAAATGATGCCATCTTTGGATTCGTTGACCTTGGTATTGCATGAGGCTCCCCGCGTGCAGTACCAGTACCTGGTTCCCTTGGTGGAAACCTTGCGGCAGTAGAAAGTGAAGCCATTCAAAACCAACAACTCTTTGCCTCTGATGTTCCGCACGTGAGTCACTAGAAAATAAGAAATTATCTCTCTTTAAAACTCTTTGTACTATCAGTGCCTATCTTATTTGTTGGTGCAGTTAAATACTAAAACATGTCATAACCATCCATAATCAACTTTATTTTGGTTACAAATACAATAAATTATTTCATTTTGTGATAAAATTACAATTACACTTTTTAGTGGCGCATGGTTGTGTTCCAGCCTCATCCTAAGAACTTGTCCGTCTTTGGTTGTTTTCACCATATCTTTGCACGATGATGCTTAAAGACCGTCAGGCCCTAGATGGCCGTTTATGGCGGTAGAAACCCTCGGGCGGTGGCCCTCTGCCATCAGGATAAACAAAATAAAACAAACTGAAAAAAGCTATGCCAATAGAAATAGCTGACTGTTCACACTGTTGACATGATCTTAAAGCAGTCAAAGAACGATAGGAGAGTATCTCTATCGAATTTAAACTATTGTGAGACGTATTTTTAGTCACCTACTCACTCATGCTCTCTCCGAAACATGTCGCGCGAGACTAAAAATACGTGAGTGAAACCGTAAAATTAGCTTAAAGTATCTGTATCATTGAAATTTTAATATTTTCACTTTATTTATTCTTTATTGTAATTAGGTACCAAGAAGTGAAAATGGCGGATTGCCACGTGGTCCTTCAAACAACAGCTAAGGTGAGCTACATTTTTTAGTATCCAATGCCGGTTAATTTTTTTTTCGCCCTCCTATAAATGCCGTCTACTATGGCAAACTTCTGCGGCTCATGTTCATGCTCATTGGCTATCTTGATCTCAGTATTATTGTTAAAAGTAACAGCTCTAACTTTACACGGCCTTTGTGCGCATCGCCAGTTCAGGGTCTGCGTACGTTTCCTATGCAACAAGAGCGTATAGCCGTCCATTATCATCACTCTATTACCAAACATATTCTCCGCGTAGATAACTTCTGTAAATGTTAAGTTTTGGTTAATAATGCTTGTTATATTTCTTATAAGGCGCCAGTAGCTGAAGGATCCATTTCCCGAACGATATTAGGCCAATATTATCTGTGTAACGTAATGGAAAACCAAACGATTCAATACAGTTCTTGGACTAATAATAGTAGGTAATCTATAGGTAACTTTTGGATGTGAACTGTATTAGCTGCATACTGGTGTACTTTCTAGTTGCCGCCGCGCCGCAGTATTAAGGGGTTCACTGATTACCAGTCCACCGGACGATATCGGCCTGTCAGTTGTTCGGAACTTTTAAATTTTTGTTCTAACTGACAAACTGATATCGTCCGGTGGACTGGTAATCAGTGAACCCCTTAATACTGCGGACTGATAACTGATAATCAGTGGGTCCCTTTACAACGATTATTAAGAGCCGATACGCACTGTCGACTATTCGCTGGCGGTCTAATATGTTTTTGTTCTCTCTGTGTAATTAGTGTGTGGCTGTGTGCTGTCAATCACCATGACTTGGTTGCCGTATGGTTTCTTTGAGAATATTACTGTATAAAAATCATTACAAAAACAGGTCAATTATTAATATTACCTATTGTTGTTTAATAATGGAATTTATCAATTGGTAATATTGAATTGATATAGAAGTGATCTAAATAATAGATGTAAGATGTATAGAAATAAATTTGAAAGTTGTGACCTGTAATACCTTATTACCAGTAAATTATGTCTATGTCTATTGCTTAAATAATAAGCCTCCTTTCCATCGCCAGCCAAAACAGCTTTGGGACTAAATAGAGTAATTACCTTTATTCCGTCGAGAGTAATCTGCTCATTGAGGTTCTATTTTACTATTTTCTCATAATTTTGAATGGAATTCATTATGAAAATAGATCATTATAATACATTCCTGGCGTTATTCGCATTAAATAAAACTTCTGAACAATATCAGTAGGTACTGATGAAGTTTTGATAAGTATATAAATATATTTCTGCGTCAACAAAAAAAAATCAGTATCCAAATTTGCAACTCATTTATTAAAGACAGAAAAATCAAAAATAATTATTGTTAGGAAGTGCTTAAAATATAATGTAATACTAAGTAAAATCTAATTACTTCGCCTTCGTATACCTAATCAATCCCACGGGATAATTCGTTTGGGGTAATCTTCTATACATTAATTTATTTTAACCACGATTAGATCCCACTACAGAAGAGCAACCGCTTTGATCAAATGTAGATAGATCATTTGAACCTATTCTATACTAGGTATGCTTTATTTTGTTGAATATAAAGTATTATAACCAATATACAATCGAAAACAATGATAAAAAATAAACCGAGCTTACACATAATGCCTGCGCAGGAACATACACAGCAGAAAAAAACGAGTAAAAGTTTCTTATAAATCCTTAATCTTTATAACATAATTCGGAGCTTCGTGGTTATGTTCCAAAGACGCTGTGAGTATTTTCATGTCATGAGTAGCGAGGAAACGGCTCTTGCAGTTGTTCTTGTAATTTGTACACCTATAAGATATGCTCTTCTTTCTTGTTGAGTTCCTGCTGAACCTGTACCCGTTTATCAGTACCAGCTCATTGCCTCGTGAGTTCACCGTCCAAATTACTAAAAAAAAAACAGGTATTATACTATTTGTACCTACGACTGAAATTTATTATCTCCGAAGGTATTGGAAATTGGAAGGTAAGCTATTGGTTGATATTGAAACTCAAGTTTAAAAGAAAGTGATATTTTTAAATACATAGGAAAATATTCATAAATCAGAAACAAATGTCTATGATAAAAAAAACTAATAAATACTCTTAACAGCGGCCATAACACGGTCGCATTTTTATCACTTGTCACCATGCCTGTCATGTTCTAACAAGTATGTAAGTGCGAAAGTGACAGGCATAGTGACAGGCGATAAAAAGGGAACCATGCTGCCACCGCAGGATTCGAAACCGGCACCTGTTGCTTCGTGGGCCCTACGGGCTAGGGCACGTGGCTCGGACGCGGTAAGGAAGTTTCTTATAAATCCCGTTCTCTTGAGTAGCGGGACGGAAGTAACGCTCAGTATACATAGAGAGACACATCAAAGTGCCAACATAGCGATAAACGTCATCGTCAAAGAAGTTTTACTTCAATCGTGCGTAAAGATTACACACACACGTTTTTTTTTATATAGCCTAAATGCTCCGTTTAAGCCGAATCTCATTGAAACTAGAGACACGTAAAGCATATGCTGGCTCAATTTATTAACACCTTTGACAGTTGCCAACCCTATTATTATATTTTAATGACAACTCCATTCCGTATGTAACACGGCTCAGGCACATGGTTGTGGTCAAGACACCCGTCTATAATCCTCCCGTCCTTGGTGGCCAGAAAACGGCCCCTACACTTCCCTTTGTAGCTTTGGTTACATTTCCAAGATATATTCTTCTTTGAAACGTTGTTGATACAGAATATGAAACCGTTGATGATCGCAACCTCTTTTCCTCTTACATTTTTTGCCCAGATAACTGAAATAATTAAGGAATATAAAATAACGGAAAACATGAATTCCTCAAAAAACATTGTCAATAAAATAACAAAATATGCAAGAACATTTTTATTTATTCCACTAAGTTAATTTTATTTCATACTAAACGTAGCTAGACATCGGTGTGCTTACATAAAACTATACGATTATGCAAGTTTTTCTCGTAGTACACAGAAGCGAGGCTAGAAGAGCGCGGGCGATCGGCCGGGCAGCGCCAGTCGACGGGCACACTCTGACGCACGCGCACAACAAATACTAATAAGTACGGAACCTTCGGTGGGCGAGTCCGATTTGCACTTGGCCGGTTTTTATTAGTATAGTTACACTTTGATATAAATTCCATTGCGTATGATATACCCGGGGGCGGCATGGTTGTGGCTAAGACACCCGCGAATGATATTCCCAGCCCTGGTGGCCAGAAAATGACTCTTACACCGTACGTTGCTGTTGCTATATTGAGTGCACTTCCAGGAAATGTTTTTGTTATTTTGCTTGTTTATGCAGAATGTAAACCCGTCGACGATCGCCATCTCTTTACCTTTTATGCTTTTGGTCCTTATCACTAAAACACGCAAAATAAAATAGTGCTTAGACTAAAAATTAAAATCAAATGAGACTAGCTACACTAATAAAATACAACCGATACGTTTTAGAAAATAGCTTATAAAAGTAGAAAAAATACACACTGTAAATTACCACAATTATTATATTTTCCATCAGACAAACATCCGCAAAACGTCTTAAAACATAAAAATGCGTATTAAAAATAAAGTACTAATAAGGGCATTTTCACTTAAAAGTGTGTGTAGTGTGTGTGTGTGTGTAAGTGTATTTACTTTTTTTCGAAAATCCATTAACTTTTGGGTTATTTCTACTCAGAATCACGAGGACTATCCATATAAAAAGAAAAAAATATGTCCCTAAAAAAGTGACAGTTTTGTAACGCATTTTCACATACATTTTGCCCGTTACAAAACTGATACCCAAAATTTGTATGAAAAACTGGGGACACTTTTTTTCTTTGTCTCATAAACATGATATTTTTACTGATGAATTATTTTAAAACAGTTCCTAGTTGGGGTAAAACATAAGAAAAGATTGCACGATTGACACTTCACTCTTGACCTGTTTTGGCAGCCACGCATTCGGCATCGATGTTGCTTCCCATCAGGGAATTCTGGCATGTGCTGTGATCCATGGGTACGCCGGGGCCTGGGTGGTATGGGGTCTGTAGGCGGCCGGCCACGGCCACGCGGTTTACTTACCTCTTCGAATAGAACTTTTAATACTAAAAATTACCATATTTTGGTTAATCATATATACTTGTATCAGGATAAATGTTATGGTGTTAGTAACATTTTTTTGATGGATTCTAATATTGAAAAAGAAAAACCTGGTCAATAAGGAGGGAGTGGGGGAGAGTGAATAACAATAATGAAATGATTTCTGTTTTAATACTCGTAATACACAAAAAATCAACAGATTAGGTACTAAATTCTAGAATACATTTTTGTATAACTTATAGTCTCATATTTTCCCAAAATAGTTTTTGTAATTTACTATATTAAATGTAGGTAGGTACTTTTTTGTAATGCACTTGTACACTTTAGTCGTTTAAGTAATGATAGTCGGTATAAATGTGGTAAAGCGATAACAAATAATCCCTTTATGGCCACACTTTAAAATAAAAGCCATTTATTATAGTAAAAGAATCATATGGCCCCTATATGATTGTGATCTATATTTCCGGGTAATATTTTTCCTTTACTACTGGCGAGAAAATGACTCATACATCGTGTCCTAGTCCAATATTGGGTACACCGCCATGATAGCGTCTGGCTTTTGATGCTGGGCTTGCCATTTTTACAGAACGGAAAACCATCCACGATCGCTATATCGTTTCCATTTATTTTTCTAGTCCAGATTACTGAAAAAATAATATATGGAGCAACCAGTTAAAAAAGTAGGTTGTTTAAAAATAAGCTTACCTAATAAAAGATAGCGGGAGAAAAGAGAGTTTGTTGAGTGAGAAAATAGGAGAGGAAAGATGCTAGAACACCTGTTATGACACGATTAATTTTTCAAAAACTACATAAAAGTGTTCGTTGAAGCAAAGAGGAAGAAAATAAGACCAATGAAAGCGTACATGAGTCAAGTAAAAGAGTCGTTCTCGTATCACGCTATCAAGGAGAAGGCAACTAGACTCGAAGCTCAATGTCACCATGAGATGCATTACTGGGACAGTGAAATCTACACCTTTCCACTGGCTTCCGGCGCTTAGTCGAATCCCGCCTCCACATCTGAGAAGGAAACAGGCGCTGCTAAGAGAAAGTAACAAGATCAGAGCATGTCCTTCTGTCCCAATGCATGAGGAGTTTACCAACCCGCCTATGGCGAGACTAAAGTCCCGTCGCCCGGCATACACAGCCGCTGCAACACTCACACAAAGTTCCTTCGACGTACAGCAGCACTGGAAACAAGAATGGATGAAGCAAGCTGACGGTACCCCGGCCGCGAATATAGATCCGACTATCATGAGCAAGGGGACCGACCTTCCTAGGAAACTATGGTGTCGCTTAAACCGCCTAAGAACCGGGCACGGGCGATGCAACTTCTTCCGGCATAAGTGGGGCTGGAGTGACTCTGCGCTATGCGATTGCGGCATCGAGGACCAGACCATGGAGCACATCATCCAGCGGTGCCCACTCCGCGCATACGCGGGTGGCCTGGATGACCTATTAGACCTGACGGCCGATGCTGTGCAGTGGTTGCAAACTTGGATGTTGCCTTATAAAATAATATACTGTACATAATTTTTGCCTATGTGACTATATCGCCATACGATTAAATTAAAGGAGAAGGCAGAGGCAGATGCACATGGAAATCGCTGCAACACCAAGGGTTTAACTCTTAAATATATGATGATGATTATGACGCAACAATCAAAAAATAGATTTTCTCTTCTTAATATTTATTCATATTCATATGAATATCATGATGATTATCACGCAACAATCAAAAAATATATTTTCTCTTCTTAATATTTACTAATAACAAATTTCTTTATCGTAATAAACTGATTTCATATTCAAATCTATGTACGTTCTGCCAACATATAAATGTAATCCATATTACCATTAATAAAAAAAACATAGTTTTCTTGGTAAATAGAAAACGATTAAATTAAACTAAACTTAACCGAAGTATAAGTTAGCCCTTTTTGTGCTGCTTGAACCAACATTGATGATTGTCTGAAAATACATTTATATTATTACACTTTGATGTAAATTCCATTGCGGATAATATACGCTGGAGCATTATGGTTATGTTCGAGCTTAGCACGAATAATTCTTCTATCCTTAGTGGCAAGGAAGTGGCTCTTACATCCTCGATTGGCGCCGTACAGTGTGCATTTCCAAGACACATTCTTATTATGGACTGTGTTGATGCAATATGTGAAGCCATTGATGACTGCTGTGTCCTTTCCTCTTACCGTCTTAAGCCAGATCACTGGTAATAAAATAAAATGTTAGATAGATACGAAATGATACAAACAGGATTAAGGTGCTATTTATAATCACAATACTTGTATCAACTAAATCTTACTTTAATAAATGTGTCGTTTTCAAGCAAATGGTACCACATTGTAGCTTGCTATAAGGACGCTCTGACAGGTTTTTCGTATAAACATACAAGCAATTTTCTTCCTTATGGTAAGCGACAATGTGGTACCTTTTGATTGAAAACGTCACAAATATTGTGTTACATGGTGTTACCTATATTAGTGCATTTGTTGGCGTTGGAGAGCGCTGGTGGCCTAGCGGTAAGAGCGTGCGACTTTCAATCTGAAGGTCACGGGTTCAAACCCCGGCTCGTACAATGAGTTTTTCGGAAATATATTCTTCTTCGGAGCCGTGGCTAAAATGCCGAGATAACGCGAGGAAGAATATGATTAGTGCATGTTGGCTCGACCCAATAAACAAAAATAAAATATTTGTTATTTTTGCAATAAAGATACAGCGAAAATAACAAATATGTACTTTAAAATGCACTAAAATGATTTTGTTTTAGTAAACAGTGGTGTATGTAAATATAATTTACGCCAACAGAAATTCTTCGTAAGTACTTTTAATTTCTTATCAACAGGTGCACTTGTTCTATATTAATATACTAGATCAGACTTTAACATAAATTCCATTTCGTATAATAAACGAAGGCGCCGCATGGTTATGCTCAAGATATGTTCTAAGTATCAGTCCGTCCTTAGTCGCGAGGAAATGGCTCTTACACTTGTTCCAATGGTTCAAACACCTCCAAGACATGTTCTTGTTTGATACATGGTTAACGGTGAACGCGTAGCTGTTTATAATCGCTATGTCTTTCCCGTACATTGTTTTGGCCCATGTCACTGGAACACAAGAAAACAGGTTAGTTAATAAAACTTTGTCGTCGTAAATAGTTATTTGTGCAACAAGAGAGGAAAGTTGGTTTTTCTTACGAGTGTTTATTCTGCGTCCCGAGCGAGCGAAAGATCCTATAATTGAATCACGAGCGAAGCGAGTGATTCTTAGTTACAATCTTGAGCGTGGCGAGGGACTCAAAAATACGAGATGTAAAATAACTTTGCTCTCGTGTTGCACATATCATTTTTCACCTCAGTAGTGAGAGCATATTAAAGGTTAAAATGTATTTCTAATTACACAGAATAATACAGTAACAAAAAATTTAATTAAAAAAAACAAAACTAATTTGTAATAGAAGTATGAAGTGGCAGTTCATGGCCTTCACTAAATTAAAAAGCTAATACTTTGTTTCACTCCCTGGAGTGACGAAAGTAGGCTTGTTCGAGCTGCTGAGGTGGAAAATCATTTTTGATACAAGCATTAATTGCATACCTACACGAGTTTACAGCTCAATTGAAAAATGGAATGTCGGTTTAATTTAGCTTGCAAAATTTCACCCGAATATACAATGTGTATTGCATTTGTTGCATTTCAAGTGAAATTTTTTATTTTTATTTTTTTTAAAGTAATTTTGAAATACGCAGTGAATTGGTATTAGTACCTAAAACACATACATTGTGATGTTTAACCGACACACTAACTTACAAAAAAACTCAAATTTACTAAATTGCTAATCAGTCTGTAATGAAAAGGTAGAGTAGTAATATGTAAGCCATAATACTTACGCACAATGTGTGACTATTATCATCTATTATATATCTACTCGTAATTTCAATTGGTTTTTAGTACCTAGGACCTACCTACCTATACTTTATTACAAGGCTCATCATTATCAGCTCATGTAGTTTTTGTTTACAGAAAATGAGGAATTTATAACATTACAAAAAGGGGTGGTCTAGTAAAACAAGTTACAGATAGCACATCGTAACACAACCAGTCACCAGTGTGGGTTTCGCCGGTAGGTTAACAATATTTCTTTATTAACCTAATTAATAAACTCAAATAATAGATGTAGCTCGGAAAGCGGCCAAGTTAAAGTGGGACTGGGCTGGTCATGTCTGCCGCATGCCGAATGACATGTGGGCCAAAATAACCACAGGGTTTTAAACCGGGAGGAGTGGAAGAAGAGGGGGGAGGCCTTTGCCCAGCAGTGGGACACAATAGGCTCGTAATTTATTTATCGTATGGCATTACAGTTACTGGATTTAAATTAAATACTAATCTAAAGATTGAGGTTTGCACTCTTCAAATACTCGATGGCCCTTTCACTGAGGTTCGCGAGGTCTTCAATCCGTCCCTTGAATTTGGTGAGAGGGCATTCCAGAACAATGTGTTTGACCGTCTGCTCGGGGTCACCACACATGCACTGAGGGGAGTCACACCAGCCCCATTTATGCCAGTGGTAAGCACAGTTTCCAACGCCTGTTCGAATGCGGTTTAGTTGACTCCATACTCGGCGCGGTTTGTCGAAGCCAGGTGGGCATCTATTTGGGTTGAATGTAAAAAGTTGTTCACCATTGGATTGTTGGGCATTCCACTCAGCCATCCATGAATCATGTATATCCCACTCGTTGTCAACATGCACCATACCAAGAGCTGGCGGGTTACGGGACTTGAGTCGTTTCGCTCCGAAATCACTGAGGTCTTTGTGGATAGGCAGCGTGGGTTGGTATTTGGTTTTTATTGCCTCTCGGAGGTGACACTTTTTTCGCCGCAAGTGTGGTGGTTCTATGGCGCTAAGAGCAGGGAGCCAGAAAGTTGGGGTGGGTTTGAGGCAACCAGTAATGAGCCGCATGGTTTCGTTCAGCTGCACATCCACGGCACCAGCATGTGCGCTGTTCATCCATACTGGAGCACACTACTCAGCCGTAGAATAAACCAGTGCCAGTGCCGTGTTACGCAGACAGGACGCAGAGGTTCCCCAAGAGGTTCCAGTAAGTTTCTGGACTATATTGTTCCTGGTCCTTATTTTACTTTTCAGCTTATCGATGTGCGATCCGTATGTTAGGCTTCTGTCGAGTGTAACACCGAGGTACTTTGGGGAAGTATTGTGTTGTAGGGTTGTACCACGAAATCTAACTCTCAGGGTCTTGTGTGCGAGCCTAAGATTGGACAGGTGGAAGCAGCAAACTTCAGTCTTTGAAGGATTTGGGCACAGACGCCAACGGGTGAAAAAGTCGTCCAACTTCGCCAGATCCTTCTCCAGTATGGGTTCCGTTGTTTCCATGCTCCGCTGCTGGGTTACAAGAGCCAGATCATCGGCATATCCAAATTGGCGAGATACAGTACTAGGGATGTCATGTATGTATAAGTTAAACAGCATTGGAGCTAAGACAGAGCCTTGAGGGAGACCATTATTGAGCACTCTCACTTTACTGGCCGATTCACCAAGAAACACCTGAAAGGTCCTGTTTGTGAGGGTGTCCTCAATTAGCCTGAAGAGTTTGATACATGGGATGACCTTAAGGAGGATAGGCTCGTAATAATAGCCTAATTAATAGGATCAACATGGTAACAGAGAACACAATCAACACAAAGCTATTATTCATTTCTACAGAAAGCTAATACTTATTTTATACAGTAGAATAAACCCCATTTCTTAAAACAAATGGTGGTGCCACATGATTATGATCGAAATGAAAGTATGGTTTAACTATTCGCCCTTTTTTGGTAGCGAGAAATCGACTCTTGCAGTTGCTCTTGTATTCTGTGCACCTCCACGACACGTTTATGTTATTTGGATTGTGGATGATGCAAAAGGAGAATCCGTTGACTATCGCTATATCGTTCCCTTTTTTGGTTTTGACGTATGTCACTGAAAATCAATTTATACAATTTAAAGTAGGATGCACTGGCTAAACTTCGAATGCGGTGTAATTTTGAAAATTGCATATAATGTTCCAGACTAGAATCACTCTCTGATGTAGAAACAGTATGTGCGATCTTGGTAAGAGTTGCAGTAGCTTCAGTGTTGTCAAAGTATGACATGCAATACAATATTAGCCCGCTTCCGAAGTTATCCCAATGCACTAAGGTGCATCCCAAAGAAACTTAAGAAAATATTATAGTTGTTTTAATAAACGAGAAATAAAAACAGTAGGTTTTTTGTTTACCGTTTAATTAATTGTTCGACATCTATACAGATATTAGACGTTACTACTTACTTGAACTAATAATATGCTAGGTATCGGAAGTAAGTAGTTACCTACGTAATAACTGCGCAAATATGACTTAGCGGCCAAAAGCTCATTTAATACACTGATAATTGATACAATTACCTACTCGCACTTAGGTAGAGTCAACCAATTTGATTCCTAGGCCACTATAGAACCTTGTCGCTTTAACCACTAAATACATGACATACATTTTTCGATTTTTTACTAACAAAATGTATGTGTCACAGTTACATGAGAATAAATGATTTAATTAATAAATTATTCAATAAGCACTGTCGCATAAAAGGCAAACAGTTTGATTCATTCACATGATTCTATAGTGGCCTAGAAATCAAACTGATTGACTGTAGGTACATCCACTATTAAGACTAGTAATACAATACATAGAATCAATGCCAACTTATGACTATCCATAGTAAACTAAACACAAACCAACTAACTAATAAGCACTAATTATTACCGTCATCTGGTGACTGTTTCAATTAAGACTTGATTATAACTTTTTCATCAGAAGTCGATAACTTAGAGAACTGTACTTTTAAACAACATTGCCTAACTAACAGAGTACCTACACTTAACTACTGACTCATTTACTCATTATTATTCACAACGACGGGACTTAATCGCGTAAAACTCGCGAGCCTAGAAGATATTGTTGTTGATGTCAACTTTAGCAAGTCTTCTCCGGGACCACGGGGACAACGCCGTCCTCGAATTGTCGGAGGTAAATTTAAAACTTATTTTACGCGATTAAGTCCCGTCGTTGTTAATAATAAAGAGTAAAAATCGTGAGTTTAAATCAGTGTGTGACTTATTTATTTATTTTATAGTAAACTCCGTTCCGAATGGTAAAAGAATTAGCCTCGTGGTTATGATCGAGGGTAGCGCGAATGATTTTCCCGTCCCTAGTAGCGAGTAAGTGGCTTTTACACTTGCGTCGGTAGTGAAAGTTGCAGTTCCAAGTTACGTTTACTCCTCTGGCACTTTGAATGCCGAATGCGAAGCCGTTGACTATCATTACTTCATGTCCTTTTACACTTTTGGCCCGGATCACTGAAAAAAAAAAACAGTTTTAAGTTCTGGTCTATGTGTGATCTGTCTAGTTGTGCAAATGTATACCTACACATAGTTAGAACGGAGTAGTCAGCTTAAGCCAGCCTAACGGCCCGGCCACGACATCGCTCGGCGGCGGCAGCGGCGAGCGGCGGCCATAGGTTGGAGCGAGACAGCGATCGGACCTTTCGTTCCCACCTATGGCCGCCGCTCGCCGATGCCGCCGCCACGCAACGTCGTGGCTAGGACGTAATGTCAAGTGGTTACAGTAACTTACGGGTCTACCGTTACCTACGACTATTTTCCTACGTGGTATAAAAAACTTGATGACAATATGCAAAATTGCAAATGAAATTAAATTCATTATAAGCAAGTTACCTCAAATTAATACCTACCTATTGTACTCATTTATCAACTGATAGTACAAGTAAAAAATACGTTAATTTAACGTTTTAATAAAACACAAAAATCTTATTTACAAAATACATATAAAAATCGTAAACAAGCTTTTAGCATGATGCAAAACCAAAATTATTTTGTAAAAAATTATTAAATTAAAATGACAAATACATTCATTTAAGACATAGTCGCAACTAGGGAAAACAGTTTATGTCTAAAAAGTCAAAAGCATTTATTTGTTCAACATAGGTAAGGTACATAAGTACAGGTCTCACATAATCATTGTATCACTATGTTGTGCCGTAAGGCGTACAATTTTCCATTCATGGACTGTGGCTGCATGCTGAGCACAGTTACCATTACTTATCAAAATCATCTAACAACAATTCACTTACACTATAATATGCTTTTCCCCTCACTAGCTCGGAAAGCCGTCTTTTATCCTTTAAAACAAGCGGGGAAAAACGCATTTTATCCACTAGTGGGGAAAGTAATTTGACCTTGAATGGAGCATGTTTAAGTAGCTTGACAGATAACAAAACGTAAAACGCTCATAATAATGGTTCGTTCGATATTAATTATCATTAAATAAATGGTTTGAGAATCTAATAAAAAATAACAAATTTAGCTTTATTTAATAATTTTAAGTCATTAACCTTAAAATTCCATAAGAAACGTTTGTTTTTTTATAATGATGTTAAATATAATTCTGAACGCACAAGTTGAGTCGATGCAATTTCAAAACGCATCGTTGACATTTCATACGTCAGAACAGAAATGTCAACATTGTCAACAAAATTTTTACTTAAAAACACTTCTCACCGACTCGCGTAAAAATCAGAATTTCCAGTGTTTTCTGTTATAATATCGTACAAAAATAAGTGATTCCAGTGATGAAGATGATCTAACGCCTGTGGATGTTGCACTTTCCTCGCTATAGTGAGGGGAAAAGTTTTGTGTTACACACGGGTGCAAATGTATTTTACTTCTTGTGTGTTGAAACACTCGCGGGTAAAATACAACTTTGCACCCTTGTATAACAAATAACTATTGTCAATTAAAAATTTTAATAACTTACTTTTAAAACTAATCATGTCATCTGTATTTCTTAGCTCATTTGGAATTGTATAAAAAATTTTTGGAGCCATTCCAAATATACTTTTTCTAAATAAAAAGTAAAATAATAAATAAAAAGGTATTACTACTAAGGAATATTTTGTTCATTACCCACTAACATTACTTATATACATATTTAAGATTAAAAGGTGACGTTCGAATGTCAATTCAATTTTGCATTACATCGTTGTCGCCGACGGTGTATCTATCAATTTCCTTAATAGAATACGTTCACCACCGCATTACTGCCGCGATCATGACGTCCATTCCGTCACTCATTTTATGGTATTTAAATTTACCAAACATTCATTTTTGTGGCAGTTAATAGTACATTATGATACAAGTGTGCTAAGTTGGTCATTACACACGACACGAGGCGATATTGTGCGCGCGAGCTGTAAGCGAGCCAGTCTGACCAATTAAAGAAGGCTCCCTTTCCATGCATATTATTAGCAATCAGTTACCTTCTTAACTCAGTCGGATAATATAATGAAAAAGCACGAGTGGAATAATACACTGAAAGAGCACGCGTGTTTAATATCTAGGATTATGAGCCAAAAATCGGTGGAATAAAAACGTCGTTTTGAGCAAGTGTGTTGAAAAAGCCATTACTTTATAGGGCCATCCTGCTTATCATGTTATGTTAGCACATAGTCTACTATTGTCACTTGAACAGTCAGTATAAAAAGTAATGGAGATTTTCTAATAGCTTGAGGAGTCTTTGTATTTAGAACAATTAGATTCTGACAGATACTTAGGCAATAACTTGAGATACTCGTACCTAGGTATACCTAAGTATATATCCCTAAGTAGAAAATAATTCCAGTGGTAGGTAGATACTTTAGAAGTGTTCTTTCCACTATTATTGACTCTGACTGGAAGTCAATCCTCATCTACAGTTTGATATAAACTCCATTTCGAATAATAAAATTCGGGGGCGCGTGAGAATGATCAAGAGGGGCGCGAAGAATCCATCCATCCTTGGTGGAGAGGAACCGGCTCTTGCAAACGTTGTTCTGGGTACACTGCCAAGATATCTTCTCTTTGTATACTTTGAGGTAGCAAAACGTAAAGCCGTTGACTATAGCCGTCTCCTTTCCTCTTACACTTTTTACTATGGTTACTGCAAGAAAAAACAAATAGAAATAAATAGTTAGTAGTAATATTCAATTTAGTTCATAATTAATTAATAATTAAGACGAAACATGTTGGAGAATAGCTTTTACAATGCATGTGCTCGAAAAGTGCGTTTCCTACGGAGCCATATCATGCGGAAAGTACTACTTTTCCGCACTAGTGCTTTTTGTTTTCATTTTTTTTTTACAGTACATATATACTTTCTCGCACTAGTGCGGAAAAGAGCACTTTTCGTGCATAGGTATGTCGAAAGTTTAAAGGGCCATATGTACTGTAAAACGTTGTACGATACCCGTGCGAATAGATAATTTGCAACTCGTGTCGATTTAAAACACTCCTTTTTTGCCATGAATTAAACTTATTTGCCATGATATGTTTTTTTATTTACTTGCACAATGCATAGTAAAACATTGTATGATACACGTGCGTAAAGATGATTTCCGACTCGTATTCCTATATACACTCGCTCGCTTTGCTCGCTCGTGAATACAATTCCACTCGTCGACAATCATACACTTTCCACACTTGTTGCATAAATAGCTATTACAGTACATATGGTGCTACTTTACTGCGCTAGTGCATAATTAGCACTTTCCGTACGTATGTCGAAAATTTAAAGAGCCATATGTACTGTAAAACGTTGTATAAATACACGACACGTGCGGATAGGTAGTTAATTCACAACTCGTTGCGAATTTCCAACTTTCCGCACTTGTATAAAATAACTACCTATTTCTGGTCCCCGTGGGGAAAGCGTTAACTTTCGGCACGCTGCGCTAAACGAAGTTGCCGCTTCCCCACTCCATCGAGAAGACAAATAGTAAACACACCTCGGCCAGTAAAAGGAAAGCCTCATCGCCGTTCCATGTCGTTCAATCCTGTGACCTAAGATTTTTTTTACTTTGCTGCCCTAAATGTGTATAGGTAATATGCTCTGAACAGGTCTTGGTGTAAGTCAACTTGCACCAATGTTTTAGTAATAAATAGTTTTTAAAGAAAAAAGTCAGAAATTCAAGTACTTAATCCAAACAATATTTATTTTAGGAAGTAATATATCGCTGTCTCCTTTAATGTTTTTGACTATAGTCACTGCAACAATACAGAAAACGACTAATTCCCGGCGATGCTAGTTGACAGCTATGTCAACATTTTCCTAGGTAGACCAAGCTTACTCTGCATGGTATTTGTAAGACTAAGTGTGGGAATGTCATCATAAATGTCCAATTTCTAGGGAAATATGTCATTTATATGTCGTATAAAATGACAGTTACACTTTGTTGGATTAAAGTCGCTGCAGAGTTAGCTCAGACTGTTTTTTTTATTTTGTTACCTCAGAACTGTCTTAGCCTCCTAAGTCCCAGCTCTTTTTAAACGTCATAGTCCTAGAGGCCTCTTGTTCATTTTTTTGCACATAATAAATATTTGCTATCAGTACTGAACAGACTATTTACAACTCTATGGACTGTCAGAATACTCCCGCGAACATTCAAATAAGAAAGCGGGGGGCATCTAAACATTTTGTACCGAAATATGTACTGTCGCTGTTCCCCATCGGCACACAAACCTCCATAAGGTTTTGCCTACGATGGGTCTTGTAATGATCTAAAACACTGTAATTTGCTTCCTTATTCAATAAATTAAAAAAAAAAAATTACTATAGTAATTTACTTAATGCTGGGATTGAAGGGCGACTTTCATTATGCACAATATTTGGTACCGCAGGACTTAGGAGGATATCGCAACCGATTTGGGTTTTTTTTGGATTGAAAGTATCTGATATAAACTTACAGATTGGTCAAGATTTGTCAAAATCTAGTTCTGATGATGGGATCCATGAGGAATCGAGGGAACTTATCAAATATTATAGACATGCAGTTATATTTGTATTTTCATCAACAAATCATATCATATATCATACATTAAAAAAAATGATATTGGATAAAATGGAACTCCTTATGAATAACAGAACGGAACGTCTGGCAACATGTCTTCTTCGTCTAGCATACTTATATTGATTTTTTTGTATCTAAAAATCAAACATTTGCATTTGATCAATGCAATTTGGTGAAATAGAATTACTTATGAAGACTTGAATGAAAGTCCTCATTATAATTAATTATATTCTGTTAACAAAATCCTGCGATACGTCATTTCTGCCACGGGTTTCCTTTGATTATCTTTGCATTTTGTTTTGTAATGTTCATACATTTTTCTAAAAGATGGCGGCTTATCTGAGTCCTTGCGAAGAGACGATTTTTTTCCACGGTGCGACTCCGGTTTGCTTTGAGAGAATGATTCGATTTGTTCTCTTATAAACATCAAATCGGATTCGCTTATTTTTGTTTTTATGTGTTTGCCTCTTTTGTCATCTTTTGTATACAAACCGTTAATGTCCCGATTTTCCACAGCTTCTGATATAACCTTCTGCGCTATGCACAAAGTTTTGCAGAAAAAATTCTGACATACTGGTTTTTGGTCATCTAACTCACCGAAAAAGCATCTTGTTGTGTACTTTCTAGGCTTTTTTACTGACTGACTACCTCTTACAACTATTGTCGGTGTCTTAATGACAACATGAGAAAGAATATAGTGTTTCTTTGCTTTGAAGTCTAAGGAATAATAATATCGGCACAATTTTTTCCTTTCCTCTTCATCAAATTGATCGTTGCACTTATAAGTACAATTAGAACAATCGCACGTCTGTGGTTTTTTTAATTTTTGTGCCTTTTTAATACTAACGTAGGGTACGCCATCACTTCGTGTCCTTCTTGCTACTTTATGAGACCAATGTTTTCTATTATCCGTAGTATGCAACTGTAATGTGTCAACCATCGATGAGTCAAAATTCGGGTCGTCTTTGTCCGCTTCGTGAGCTGAAATAGAAATAGATTAATCTTATTTTATTAAAATTTTAATAGTTATGCAAATATGCATTAATAGAATATAATAAAATACTCTTTATTGGCACACTTCAGGAAAAAAATACAAGAAGAAAAAAAAGATTGATTAAATGTAGATGATGTTGTAGATGTTGATGTTAATAATAGGCACATGGTTTTTACAAAAAATCTAATAACAATAATAACATATTTTTATTTATTCACAAGATGGATCTCGTTCTCTCGGGGCAGAGAAAGACCAAAACGGAGATGGCATTTAGTAATTTGAGTGGCGGGAGAGTGCATTGGATAGGACCAAATGGTGGGAAAGAGGGGAGGCCTTTGCCCAGCAGTGGGACTTATAGGCTAGTAAAAAGAATATAGGTACCTCTTTCTCCGTTACATATGATTATCGTAGTTTTTTTTTAATTCACAGTTTAATGAATACTCCATCGCGTATGACAAAGTTAGGGGCCGAGTGGTTATGACAGAGTTTAGCACGAATTATATGTCTATCTTTAGTAGCGAGGAATGTGCTTTTGCAAATATTGTTTTGAGTGCACCGCCACGATATGGTGTTTCTGTGAACAGTACTGATGCCGAATGAAAAGCCTTCAAGTATTGCTGTCTCCCTTCCTCTCATACTTTTTACAAAGGTCACTGCAAACAATAAAAAACTACATCATCATCTTCCTCGCGTTATCCCGGCATTTTGCCACGGCTCATGGGAGCCTGTGGTCCGGCTTGACAACTAATCCTAAGAATTGACGTAGGCACTAGTTTTTACGAAAGCGACTGCCATCTGACCTTCCAACCCAGAGGGAGAACTAGGCCTTGTTAGGATTAGTCCGGTTTCCTCACGATGTTTTCCTTCACCGAAAAGCGACTGATAAATATTAAATGACATTTCGTACATAAGTTCCGAAAAACTCATTGGAACGAGCCGGGGTTGGAACCTGCGACCTCCGGATTGAAAGTCACACGCTCTTACCGCTAGGCCACCAGCGCTCATAATAAAAAAAACTACATAGGTATTAAATAAAATCCATATTCATACTACAGTAAATCGCAAGATTGATAGATATATAGGTACATTATATATTAGTTACTTAAGTAGCTACTGTTCAATGTTCACGCTATTTCGCTTTAATATAAAACAATGTTTCATCTGTATTATTATCTGGCGGTATTTTATTTGCTCAAATATCCTTACTTATCTTATCCTTAGGTAATCCAAAAATTCATCAATCATAATAGATATAACCTTAAAACTACCATACATATTACAAAATGTAAGTTAAATGTAACAAAAACAAACATTATAGGTGACAGTCCATTTCTGACCGCAGCTGCGCGACTGCACCGACACTACTGCAGCGGCCTGAACGCGTCGGTGTTATTGTCAATTTCCATAGTAAAATGAATGACGATATCGACTGCACGTAATATGGTGATTTTAACGTTTTCCCGACCGCAGCTGCACTACTGCTCCGACACGTCGGTGTTATTGTCAATTTCCATAGTAAAATGAATGACAAGACCGACCGCACGTAGCATGGCCATTTTTGCGTATTTGGTGTATTATTGCAACTGCGGCTGCAGACCGCACGTCAAATCTGTCACCTGCACTGAAATGTCTTTGGTCACAGATATTAGTAGTTCTAAGCAAAGAGGATATAACCACTACGTTCTAAGGAGCTTATTACACCCACGGACAAAGAATCCCGATGGTACAGTCGCCATATATCGCAGATATATCGGGGCGGCCAAGGAGGTCACACATATCTAAACACGCCTTTATTGTCAAGGCGCTAGAGTGCATGTTCAGATATTTTTAGCACCTCGGTCGCTCCGATATATCCGATGGCGACTGTACCTACTGTAAACTTTTTTGCTAATCTATATTGAGCCCTAGGAGGATATAACAAAACGGAGTAGCCATTGGCATTCCCCTCTGTCGAAAATAGTCGGCCAATGGTCATACACAATGTATGGACTGACGTTTATCTGACATGGCTATTTTGACGTTACGTATACATTTGACGTTCCCCTCCCCCGCAAAAATTGGCAGACGTTTTTGTACCGCAAATTACAGACGTGGCGGCTCCGTTTGGTAGTATCCTCCTAGATTGAGCCATGTCACAGAGCCAGTCAGGAAACTATAATGATAGGTCCGAAAAGAGAGCGTAAAATTCAGAAGTTAACTATAGTCTGGCAAACACTTCGAGCAACACCGGCTTCCGACACGTCGGAAGGGAGGAGCCCAAGCGATATCTTACCGTACAAATCGTTCTGCCATTTTTTACGGAGGAAAACGTGCACACAGTCGCACTTCTCACTCACTACTTACAAAATCCAATCTCTAATGATGACACAAATACATAAAAAATGACACACGTCAAAGACAAGTCTTGCACACCTCGATCTCTATATAATAAAGAGCGCATTACACAATTATTGTGTGCAACACGAGGTGTGTGTTGTACGTACCGCGCTGGTTGTATGCATGCACAATTGATCTTGTACCTCGACAGAGGGGAAATAGTGCGAATGCCGACTCCCTTCCGTGTTGCTCGAAGGGCAAACCAAATCTGTCAGTAAATAAGAACAACCAAAAATCTACTCATCCATTTCCTTTGGGTGCTATAGTATACTAGCCCAAGACAAAGATAGTATATGATTCTCTCTGTCTGTTTCAATTGAGACAGTCCCTATATTTTCCTATGTGATTTTTTTAACATTTCATGATAAATTCATTATATAAACTGTTCTTATATTTTTTCGTAGTTTTGCGAAGATAGCCATAAGGCCTATAAGCTCGACAGGGCACGAGCGATAGAGAGGCAAATAGAATACCGAATATTCGGCAAAGTGGCCGAATAGGCCGAATACCGAATAGTTGCGAATATTCCTGGCAACTCTAGTCGTAATATCATAGTATAGTTGGTCATCTAATGTTTGAAATGAGACAGTCCTTTGACAAACTATAATTATATATTGTCGTTTATGGTGACACTTTCTCATTTTGTCATTGCAAAGCCATTCCTGAGCTAAATAAAAGAAGCAATCATTAATTTTTATTACAAGGGGCAAAGATGTTGTTTAATATCTCATGGTATTGATACCCAAACGTACGAAAGGATACAAAATTGAACTACGAGAGAAGCGAATGCTTTAAAATTTAGAATATTGACAGTTGCGGGGATCTCAAGGCATGAGGGTTAAACAAACTTTGTTACAGTGCAACACGTAATTTTTCATTACACCAACACGAGGAAACCATTTATTATTCAAATTAATTTATTTAAAGTTCTTTCTATCGGCCAAGGTGAGGGAAATAGCTTAAGGATTTCTTGTCTCGCCCGTCAAGTTTTATATGGATGGTGCGGTCATATCATGAAGAGTGGGACACCTGCAACACGAGAGGAATTATAAGATTTAAATTTGTGTTTCAGTTTGAAATACGAAACTGGACAATATGAAGTGTAAATTGCGCAATTACTTATAGCTCTTACAAATTATTTTATTCATCATACTTCATTGTTAGGTACCTAAAGAAAGTAAAATTGGCTTAATATGAATACTTAGAAAGATAAATCTGTAATACTTTGCTAATACGGAACGACTGTCTGCCCACCATTGGATAATTTATTGTTACGTGTCGCATCGCCATCTCCGGAACCCACGAATCACTGCAGAAATCAATGAAAGACCTGATAAAGAGCCTACCTGGCATGGTTTTGAGGGGACGTTTATCACAGACTTCTAAATCCAGCCGCACGTTTCTGACGGCCGAGTAGGTACCTATACTTGATGCAGGTGGATTAAGTAGTATATATCACGAACTACATGAGTCCCGTTTGCGTCGGCTTGCTGTGTGCGGTGGTCACGCATTCAGGCAAGAGGATGGGGAAGAAAATTTCACAATGTGATCTTACCTTAATGTTAAGAATAATATTTTTCTTCTGCATTAATTTCATTTGAGGAATTTGGTTGTATTTCGTCAATTATTAAGTCTCATTCAATGTTGAATTGCTTTTCATTTAATCGGCAATATTCCCTGAATAAACGATCACCATTAAATATCAGATTTTATATTAATATTGCGTAGCTGCCTTCGTCGGACTCTGACTATTGTACTATTGTAGAAAGGCAAACTGGTCTTCTTTTTCATGTAACATGTAGCATTATCGTCACTCGCTTCTTCTCGTAAAAAATACAAAACTAAAATAAGTATTTTATTTGTACGTCTGACATTATATGACTTGACATTGACAAGCCATCAACGAACGCTGTCGCGACTGCACGCCGCAACAGCAGCAGTCGTGCTGCTACAGTAGTGCTGGACCGCGTAACGTCGCAACTGCAGTGCAGCGGCAGTCACAAATGGACAGTCACCTTAAGGCAGGCAATGCTTTACGCAACCCCGCACGACCACGACATGGCGCGACTGGCGACGGCGGCGGCGACAACCATAGGTGGGTACGAAAGGTCCGATCGCTGTGTCTCGCTTCAACCTATGGTTTCCGCCGTCTCCATTCGCGCAATGTCGTGTCGTGGCCGAGCCGTCAGGGAGTTGGCCGCGGAATCGCCGGATTTTCGACAAGTTTGACTCTTCGTCCAAAAATGCTTCTTGTGAAGGTCGCTCGGCGTTGAGTCGGAAAAGCGCACCAAAAAATAATAATTATTAAAATTCACATTGTGCATTTAATGCGTCACTACCGTAATTGCAGATTACTCTTTTAGGTACTTATTAATTTAAGTAAAAAATAATAATATTAATTCAAAGTTTGATATAAGTACCATTACGAATAACAAAATTAGGGGCCACATGATTATGATCGAGATTGGCACGAACAATTTGCCCATTCTTTGTGGCCACAAAATGGCTTCTACAAATGTTATTCTGAGTGCATAGCCAGGATATTGTGTTGCGATGTACTTGTTTAGCGTAGAATGAGAAGCCTTGTACTATCGCTGTCTGTTTCCCTCTAGCATTTTTGACCAGGGTAACTGAAAAAAAAATACCATTAGTATTTAATACTTGTGCAAATTTTACTTTGATTACCTATACAAGCAATAAGATATATATATAGATAGATAAGAGCTGGAAACGTATATTTTCTAACAAATGCAGTTATTAAAAACATTATTAATAAAAAAATAAAATAAAAAAAAAGAATTTATTTTCAGACAGTTACAGTCCATAGTTGTTAGTATTAACTTACAGGCTATGTTATGTTACAGAACAGTACCTACACTAAATTACACACATGAAATTACATACTAATAAATTACAAATTGGCCGATCTATCGAACTGCATGTTTGTGAACATTATTACATTACAAAAATTGTTTATTTCTCAAAATCATGAGGAATGTAAATAAAAACGTTCAAATCCAAATGCTTTTTATTGAACACCTCAATTAAATATAAAGAATCGAAAAATAAACCAAAGAATCACAATAAAAAATAAAGCAATAGGGTTATTGAGGGTACAACAGGGTAAAGGGAAAAATTGTGTAGTATGTCCTGTTGTTACATAGCAATATCATAATTTTCTTATCATTACATTAAAATTATTGTTATTAATTTATTGAAAATAATAGAACATATTCGAGGACATTTTACCATCCTATTTCCAGGGTATTTCCTTGTATTAGTTCTATATTGTTTTTTCTGCTTATTTATTAACATTTTACATAATTATTAAAGTTTCATATAAACACCATCTCGAATGACAAAATTCGGGGCCGCATGATCGTGCTTAATAGTGGCGCGTACAATTTCACCGTCTTTAGTAGCAAGAAAGTTACTTTTACATCTTTTACTGTTCGTACATTGCCAAGTTATTGTGTTCTTGTGTTGTACTCTGGCGTAGAATGTAAAGCCACTAACTATTGCTAGGTCCTTTCCTTTAATATTTTTTACCACGATCACTGCGAACAAACATATAGAAATTTACATATTATAGATATACATTACAATCATCCTTTATTTAATGATTTGAAGACAAATCAAAATTAATAATATTCAGCAAACATAATTCTACACTTATAAAACCCCAAACCCCAATCAACCCGTCCAACAGGTCGGTCGGAGCAATCATAGATTAAAGCGAGTTCTGAAATAGTATTTTTAATTTGAGTGAAAACATATATACATATAACTAGTTACTAACTAATGTATCTACTATTGGACATTTCAGTTTCAGCTCTGTTGATTCAACCTCTAATAAAAATTCCATTTCGAATAATAAATGTAGGGGCTGCATGATTGTGCTCAAGATTGCCGCGTAGTATCCTTCGTTCTTTAGTCGCCAGGAAATGGCTTTTACATATGTAATGGCAGGTGCACTTCCAGTAAATTGTGTGTTTATTTACTTTGTTTGGATAGAACGAAAAACCTTCAACTATTGCCGTCTCCTTTCCTCTTAAATTTTTTACCACGGTTACTGAAAAACAATACAAACAATATTAAATCCTTGTATTTATAGTATGAATTTTCTCAAATGATTTTTACGCCTAAGACCATAATCTGTTAAACAAAAGCCATTGTTTCTTTTGTGCGAGCGAGCGGTTAGCTCCCGTATTAGCCACGTGGCAAAGCAACAACGTCCTTTAAAAACCGGCTAAGTGCGAGTCGGACTCGAGCACCGAGGGTTCCGTACTTTTTAGTATTTGTTGTTATAACGGCAACAGAAATACATCATCTGCGAAAATTTCAACTGACTAGCTATCACGGTTCATGAGATACAGCCTGGTGACAGACAGACAGACGGACAGACGGACAGACGGACAGCGGAATCTTAGTAATAGGGTCCCGTTTTTACCCTTTGGGTAGGGAACCCCAAAAATGCGACTGTATACAGAAATACAGACTTTATTAAACTTACTTTATTTTTTGTATAGTGGTGGTTTTAAGCTTCAAGTATATGTATATATAGCATGTTTTGGTAATGTAGACCGATCGACAACCTCAATGTATGCCAGCGCTTATATTATTACTTATATAGATTTGAACCTTAAAATCAATACGATGCAGCAGCTTTTTAAAGGACATTGTTGCTTTGCCACGCGCTCAAAACGGCAGCTGACCGCTCGGATAAAAGAAACAATGGCTTTTGTTCAACAATTAACAGATAGTACATCTGATGATGGTGATGATGGTTAGAGAATGCCTTAAGGCATTATGTTCGCCATTTGTACAATTTTATATCGTGCAATAAAGTTTAAATAAATAAATAAATGAGGCTCAAAGTTTTATATATACACCATTTCGAATAATAAAATTAGGAGCAACATGATTATGTCCTTGAGGCCCACGTATCATTTGACCATCCTTAGTAGCTAGGAAGTGGCTGTTACAAATGTTACTATTCGTACACTGCCAAGATATTGTGCGCCTATTCACTTTATTGATGCAGAATGAATAGCCATCAATTACCGCCGTCTCTTTTCCTCTTCTATTTTTTACGATGGTCACTGCAAATAAATACACAAACAATTAAGATCACGGTACTCTATAGGTCAGTGAACATCAAAAGTAACGTCTCGTCGGCCGCACCGGGTATTCGGTCGCGGAGGGCTGCAGCCCGCAGTCGCGTCGGGCGACCAACGCGAGCGCTCTATGAAAATGCTCCTCGTTATGGAGCGAAACATGTCAAGCAATTATCGACTGTATAAACGTGAGTGACCCGGTTTAATATATTTAATATGTCAGTGCCTCACGGAAGTTTTGTTATTAAAATTTAAAAAAAATGTAAACCTAAGTAATACCTTCTTAGTACATAATTACTCGTATAGTTTCAAAATACTATAATGGACAATTAAAAATCCATGCAGGGTTGGTATTTATTTTTCACTATTCTGCTTTATTGAAATTAAAAACTAAATATCTTTATTATCGTTTTTAAGAAGTTTTCAACAACTTACTACCGCAATTTACGAAGTTACTAAATGACCATGTCAAAAACCTAGATTGACCATTGCTTTGTGCGCAACTACACCACAGCCCCAAAAATAGGTCTGGTCTTAACCAGTGGTCGTTTTTGATATTCATAAATGCATTGCCTAAACTGAAGAATAAAGACATTCACTTTTGCTTTCTAATTTAATATTTAAAAACATCTAAATACTGAATGATAAAAAAGCGCAGCCAGTTCAGACTTTGATAAACACCCCATCCCGAATGACGAAATCAGGGGCCGAATGGTCGTGGTCGAGATGTCCGCGTATAATCATCCCTTTCTTAGTAGCGAGAAAGTGACTTCTACAAAGTCTTCGTGTGCACCGCCATGAGATTGTATTCTTATTTTCTTTATTGTGGCGGAATGAGAAGCCATTAACTATCGCTGTCTCCTTTCCTCTGACACCTCTTGCGAAAATTACTGAAAAAATATATAAGTAGCAACGGTTATCTACTCATATAATAAGTACTTTAGTAAAAAACGCCACACAAGCCTAAGGCTAATCAATGTTATTACTTCAATATTTCCGATTAATCTGCTGTAGAAAAAACAAAACAATTTCTTTAAGTTTTACGCCATTTAACAATGATATGTTTTATTACATCCTTATATATGTACTCCAGGATAGCACTTTTGACACCTTGTTTCATCTGGTACAGTTGCCATCAGATATATCGGAGCAGCTAAGGCGCTCACAAATATCTGAACACGCCTCTATCGTCAAGGCGTTAAGTGCTAGTTCAGATATTTTTGAGCACCATGGCCGCTCCGATATATCTGATAGCGACTATACTATTGATACTGACTTGCTGACTGTACCTATATTGTAAAAAATTACGCTGTAGCTGTACACAAATTTAATCCATGAAAGATGAAAGATCTATTTTAAAATGAAATTACATTTGTACCTATACAATCCTGCCTTACAATGACGTTTATGCTGCTTTTATATGTCACTGACATAGAAATAAGAGCATTATCAACAGCAACAAATTCTTCTCTCTCTTCTTCCTGCCCTTATCCCACGTTATGTGGGGTCGGCACAACATGTTTTTCTCTTCCATTCTCCTATATCTTTCGTCACCTCAGCACTCACTCCTTTATTTCTAAATAAATGTATTTTCTTTCTTTCTTTCTTTCTCATATCCTCTTTCACACAATCCATCCATCGTTTTTTGGGTCTACCATTCGCTCTCCGTCCATCAACATTCTTTTGCCTTTATGGCATTCAACAGCAACAAACACAACCAATATATACCTCTCAATTGTTTTACTTCACTTACTCATTTTCATAAAACGTCCATCCTTTATTACAAACTTAGGCGCTACATGTCCATGATCGATCTTAACTCTAACGAATTCCCCCGTGACAGTGTTCGTTATGACCCTGGCCATGCAGGTGGGGTATTTGGTGCAGCGCCACTCTGTTGTCGACAGCGTGCTGCGTCGGTTGAAGAAAGGGTAACCTGCGACCACCAGCAGGGGATTTCCGCGTTTCGATTTTGAATACATCACTGAAACATAATAGAAATACGAGTCTAATTACTTTGATGCTGTACATAATAATACTGGGAGTGGTGAAACGAGGGGGGTAAGTGAAATATTGGAAACGGGGGTGTTAAATACCCGAGTTTGCAATATTCTTACCCCTGGAGTTACAATGTTTCTCATCACACTTGCGAAGAAAAAAACTAAATTTTAAGCGAAATAATTCTTAAATAAGGCTACATTTCAAACATTCGTCCGCCATATTGACTTTTTTGTCATGTAAGACATCGAAGGCCCATTACCCATCGATTCAGCCACGATTGAAAATTATGTAGAAATATTTTAAACGGCTATTAAAATAATCAAATTAAATTACAAATAAACAAAAATACATAATAATCTACCTACGCCCGCGCTTAACCAAATGTTAACTTAATATAAAAAGAAGGGAATTGGGCCATTGCTTACAAAAATTACAATTGTATTAAATATATAAACTAGTTTAATGTAATGAAACACCCGTTTTGAAAACTTGATAAAATATTTTTTTATATATAATATTAAACAAATATTATATATAATAAATATAAGTTAAATTAAAAATTAAGTTAAAAAATTATCATTTGATTAGTTTAAAATTTGACGGCGGATGTGAATGGTCAGTACATATACTTTTGAATTTCCCCGTGTCCGATGCCCGGATGATGCGAGCTTTGCAGTGAAGTGCTCCACCTCCCGTGCTGCAGCGCCATTCCTGAGTCGTCTTACTGCATCTGCGTTTGTAGAACGTGTAACCATCTATGACCATGGTGATGTATCCGCGGCTGTTTCTAGCCCAAATTACTGTAAAATAAATGTGAACTGTGATTAATTTATCTCTTGTCTTTAGTACACCTTTAGTAGGCATAGTTGGGCAGTTATCAGAGAAGTTTTCTCTAAAAAGATATAACAACAATAACGGTCTTGTCTGTTGTTGTTATTAAATACAATGAAATTCTAACAAAACTTAAAAATACTATTTTATTGGCACATGAACCGTTTATTTTCACTTGAACAGGACACAAAAATAAATGTCCTTTGCTTACATTACATATTACGTAACACGGAATACATACCTACTTATTAAATTCGACAAGTATAAGAACAGCGCGCTTCCTTACCTATCTTAAAAGTCTTAAAACGGTGTCATTATGTTTGACTTCTAAACATTCTTCCGTAATCTTCAGTAGTAATGCAACCAGATTTTTGCCAATGTAGGGCCAAGATTAAAATACAAAATATCTTGTGTATTTAAACTTTTTATCTTCATTAAATTTCATGATTCGACGTTGTTTAGCCGTCATAGAAAATGACATGTCGGACGCCTCGGCCCAGGCACGGAGTCATCCTTAACGCTGCTAGTGTGGTGGGGACCTTTGGACCCGGCATGGCTCAGAACGGGTTTTACTTTCTTAGGATTTGTAGTTAGTCGAATGTATTTATTACAAAATAAATTTAATCATCAATTTACATTTTTAAAGACGACTTCGTTTTCAAAGTTCAAGTTTTATGAACAAGGTTTTGTAGGTGGGATCATTTCATTTCCCTAAATAACGGCCAATTGCAATATTTACTATTTTTATCAGTTGTTGCTATCTATATCTACATTAATAGATTACAGTAAGAAAAATCAAGACTACAATTTGTGACAAACTCAATCTCTAATAATATGATTAGGTGCACAGGATGTCCATATTGCCCATGCTGCGCGCAAAACTGGAGATTTCCCTCAAGTTGGATCCTGGGATAGCTCGATACTATTAAAACCGCCTCAATATCTTAGATGCCAAACGTAAAGAGAGCCTCTCCTGCATATACGTATAACGCGTCTAGCCAACTCTATTCTAGCACTTGCAGAAGTCTTTAAGACCAAGTTCGGCCTGGCCGAATGTGGCTATTCGGGCCCATAATAGGCGTAATCCATAATTGCAAAGGTCGCCGTTATCGAAATCGATGAGGACTATATATACGATACTATTGATACGATATTTTGTGATATACTCCATTCTTAATAATATATTTAGGTTTAGGATGTTCGTGTTGTGCGCAGAACCGGTGTGTGGAGATTTCTTTCAGGTGTGAGGCGAAGACACGCGCGGAACATATGTTACTGGCTGTGCATCGCCACTCAACCAGTTTGCTGCCTGCTCGCTTTCGGTAGAACGTGTAGCCTTGAAGTAGTAGGAGCTCGTTGCCTCGTACATTCTTGATCCACATGGCTAAAGAAAAAATTGAAATTGTAATTCGCAATACATACTTAAGTGTGATAAACCTTTATAAACCTTATAGTATGATTATTGAAAGTAAAAAAATGTAGTTATAAAATTTTATTTAAGTAATTATTTTTGGCCTAAGTTTTACCCAGCAGTGTGACAGTAAGTGAGACAAATAAAATAATGTAGAAACATTTTTCACATCTATGCTAACGATAGAGAGAATATATAAAAGATTAAGCATTACTTAGATAGATAAACCATTTATTCGTTTGCCACAATACACACAAAATACAAAAAAGCAACATTAAGATAAAAAACAAAACTTAAAAAAATAAACCGTAGAATTACTGTGCGTTGCAGCAAAACAAAAGGGTTCTGGCTCAGTTATACACTCCGCTCTTTCGAGCGAAGCACTGGTAATTCTGCTAGAACCCAGGTCACTAACAGACTATCAATGTAGAAATTATAATGTTATAATAGTAATGAATAATTGGCCTATTTCTAATAAAATTGCCATTATACTTACTGTTAAAAAGTCTCTTAAATTCTAAAGAAGACCCCATCTTTAACAACGAATCTCGGAGCTTCATGACAATGGTCCAACGTTTTTCGGATGAGTTTGAGGTCATGTGTGGTGTATACTAAGGCCCGACATCTGGCTCCGTACGTACAAAGCCATCGTTTGGATTTCTGCTGCTCTCTCTGGATGTAAAACGTGTAGCCGTTGATGATACAAATACTCTTACCGTTTTTATTTTTCGCCCAGCTTACTGAAAGTAAAAACAAATTATTATTATTTATACTGACAGTGTGATTGGATCGTCAGTTTCAAATGATTTTTGCTAGTGCATTATAATATAATTAATTAAATATTATAATATAAGTAATTTGTTAGATTGAAACAATTATAAGCAACAAGTATTACATCACCAGCTATAAATAAGGAAGCAGCCAAAAAATATTACTATTTATGGGAACAACATTAGGATAATGAAATGTTAAAATACCATATAAAAATTAATTTTTTATTCAACTCATAATTATGTACCTCTACAAACATTTGTGGAAACATAACAATTTTTAATAATTTAAGTATATGTATCTGTAGTTTAACAAAATAGGTACATAATATTGTCTTCGGTTACCGCGATAGTTACTCACCCGTTGACCACGAACGCTGTAAAGAGTTCGAAACGTCGGGATGTATAATAAATTCAATATACGCGATATAATCCGTTTTCATAGTTTTATTTCAAAATAGGTACACCTAACAAATTTAGATCGCAATTGCAACGGGTATTGATAAACCTGAATGAAATGCAGTCTGTCTAAAGCAGTTTGTCTGCCGTCTGTCTAAAGCAGTCTGTCTGCAGTCTGTCTGCCGCTTGGTACCCATAGAACAAAATTAAGTACATAGAAAAACCTATCTAATGACCTAATTCTCAACTCTGTTGGTTTTTGGAACATTTTGACGCATAGTTCAAAGCACTGTGCTGCCGACGTTTTGGTTTGCTACATTGTATTTATAATACAACAGTTGTTCCCATTTATAAATTTCTATTGCCTCCTTGGCATTAATTCCTTCCCATTTTGGATATCGACGCGCCACATGTTAGAGGCCAGTGGGCTACAGTTTGTGAAAAATGCCATTGTAGATGTCGTATCTAGAAGGCGGGTGTGTATGATTAGACAGAATATCTATGAACTCCCGCCGCGGGGGCTCAGCATTCGTAGTAATGATCTCCGCGCTGCATCTCGTCCCGGAGAAGCAGACCCACCTCATGGAGTTCTGCTTACTCATCAGATGACTGTACGTGAAACCGTCGATGATGCATAGGTCGAGGCCGTGTAAGTTTCTAGTCCATGTTACTGGAAAATGAGAAATATTGTACCCACATACTGGCAGCATCCCCAGAAAGTGAGCCCATTAGCATGTCGTCTTTAACTGTAAAAATATAAAGAATATCTCACACGATATACTATCGCGGCCCACGATAGAGATGCAGATCTGATAGAAATCAATTAATTCACAACACTAATAATATTAAGAAGATCGACACGGTGGTTAATTACAATGTTTATTATCAAAAGATATGCTTTATTTTTTAAAGGTGTTTTGGCTAAATGTCATAAATGCATATAGGTCATGTAATGGTTAATGTAATAGTTAATTGCATTAACGTTTCGGCCAACACTGATACAATAAAATCATCTATTACGACCCTTATGTACTTAGCAATAAAGTCCATAATCTGTTATAAAAACTTCAGCTGGCGGCCGGCGGCGGCGCGCCCCGACCAGCGCGCTCCCGACTGGCGCGCCTCCGACCGGCCCTAGTAAGATTTTCTTTAGTCTTGAATAAGTACGGTAAAAATAACCTTAAATATTGGATATTGTTGTATATTTTACTCACAATCAAAGTGAAAAGTAATATAAGGACGTGCTCAAGCGTCACCTAAACGCGTGTGGTATCGATCCTGCACGTTAGGAGGAGCTCGCTGGGCAACGGCCATCTTGGCGTTCTACCACCTTTGGATCCATCAAGTCGTTTGAGGAAAATCGTCTAGCGACACTAGACGTAAAACGCCAATTACGCAAGGAAAGACCTAAGCCCTCCTACGTATACGTAAAACACAGCCAACTCTACTGCTGTGGATGTGAAAGAGATTTTAAGAACGTTTGGCCTGGCCAGCCACCTAAGAGCTCATAAGAGGTAAAATTATTGCTGAAAGTCGATGTGGAGGTCTTTAAATATATATTTCACCATTTATGTTTTTTTTTATCAACCGCATCATTTTAACATATACACCATTGACGATTGTAAACACAGGGGGTCGGTGACAGTGGTCCAATGTGTAACGGATGACCTCTCTGTTGAAAGTGGTGTAGATCTGAGCGCGACATTTTGCGAAGCTCGTGCAAACCCAACGCACAGTGGTCTTGCTCTGACGGTGGTAGCAAAACGTATAGCCGTTTACTATGCACATTTGTTTGCCGTGGTGGTTTCGTGTCCAAGTTACTGAAATAAAACAAAAAACTGACACGTCATTTACCTACCTGAAAAACGCAACGTTTTTGGTTGATACCATCAGGCATAACATTTCTAAAACACCGTATCATAAAATAATGTTTATTATCGCGCATATAAAAATCATTTAAATGACGGACTTAATGCTACTTGTCCACCATAATTTTAAATAATAAGTACATTTTCAAATAAATAATAAATACATTTTCAGATATATTATAATATGAATAATATAACACGTCGTTCATGCGTAGGTATTATTAATAGTTAACAACTGTTAGAGGCTGGCGCGACGGTTTATGCTAATTATTTATATTTATGTGGTTATTTTACATAATTATTTAGATACGATTTCATATGAATACAAATACCATTAACAATTTCAAAGGTAGGTGGTAAATGACAGTGGTCTAATGCGGTACGAATGACTATCCGATTGTGGGAAGTGTAAAACTGGGCGTGACATTTATCCGAAGTTGAGCAGACCCAGCGCATGGTTGCCTTGCTCTGACGGTGGAAGCGAAACGTATACCCGTTTATTATCCCCATCTCCCTGCCTCTGGCGTTTTTGGTCCAAAAAACTGAAATTTTATTCATAGCTAGTAAATAAGAGTTAACTTTGTTTTTGTTTGGTAGGTAGTAAATTGCTGAGCTAGTCTTTAAAGTCGAGGAAGAAGCGCGCGTGACGCGCGAAGAAGTTTGTACAAGAAACGTGCCAAAAATACTTACTGTCCCATATTGGTTGTATGCAGGGTTGTTTCTTAAAGGTATAGTAAAGACCCACAGTGAATTAATTTGTAAAGATTTTATTTCAGAACGCACAAAAATGTACATACACATCAGATACTAAAGCAATTGCAGTACCGGCCGTACAATTAATAAAATAAAAAATAATTAGATAATTTAAAATCGTTTATAGAAACCTATGTACAAATTTCATACATACTTTTTTATTATCTTATTGAACTAATAAAATAATCTTATTTAGCATAGCATAAAACAATGACTACTACACTAGACTATGACATATGTATATTCCATTTTTACCTCACAATAAGTCAGAAGCACATGATTATGACCCAACGTTGCCCGGATCACCTGTCGGGCATGTGTTGTGATACTGTAATCATCTTAGCCCGGCACGTCCAGCCGAAAGTGTAAACCCACCGGAGTCAAAGGTCCATTGTTAAAACAAATAAAATAATCTTATTTGGCCTAAAATACTTAGTAAACTAGACTAACATAAATCCCATCATTAATAATAAAAGTCGGAGGCGCATGATTATGTTCTAACGTAGCCCGGATCACCTGTCGCAAGTGTGTTGTGATCATCTTAGCCCGGCACGTCCAGCCGAAAGTGTAAACCCACCGGATTCAAAGCTGGTCCATTGTTAAAACAAATAAAATAATCTTATTTGGCCTAAAATACTTAGTAAACTAGACTTTAACATAAATCCCATCTTTAATAATAAAAGTCGGAGGCGCATAATTATGTTCCAACGCAGCCCGGATCACCTGTCGCGAGTGTGTTGTGATCATCTTAGCCCGGCACGTCCAGCCGAAAGTGTAAACCCACCGGATTCAAAGCTGGTCCATTGTTAAAACAAATAAAATAATCTTATTTGGCCTAAAATACTTAGTAAACTAGACTTTAACATAAATCCCATCTTTAATAATAAAAGTCGGAGGCGCATAATTATGTTCCAACGTAGCCCGGATCACCTGTCGCAAGTGTGTTGTGATCATCTTAGCCCGGCACGTCCAGCCGAAAGTGTAAACCCACCGGATTCAAAGCTGGTCCATTGTTAAAACAAATAAAATAATCTTATTTGGCCTAAAATACTTAGTAAACTAGACTTTAACATAAATCCCATCTTTAATAATAAAAGTCGGAGGCGCATAATTATGTTCCAACGCAGCCCGGATCACCTGTCGGGAGTGTGTTGTGATTTGTGATCATCTTAGCACGGCACGTCCAGCCGAAAGTGTAAACCCACCGGATTCAAAGCTGGTCCATTGTTAAAACAAATAAAATAATCTTATTTGGCCTAAAATACTTAGTAAACTAGACTTTAACATAAATCCCATCTTTAATAATAAAAGTCGGAGGCGCATAATTATGTTCCAACGTAGCCCGGATCACCTGTCGCAAGTGTGTTGTGATCATCTTAGCCCGGCACGTCCAGCCGAAAGTGTAAACCCACCGGATTCAAAGCTGGTCCATTGTTAAAACAAATAAAATAATCTTATTTGGCCTAAAATACTTAGTAAACTAGACTTTAACATAAATCCCATCTTTAATAATAAAAGTCGGAGGCGCATAATTATGTTCCAACGCAGCCCGGATCACCTGTCGCGAGTGTGTTGTGATTTGTGATCATCTTAGCACGGCACGCCCGGCCGAAAGTGCAGACCCACCGATTTGAAAGCTGGCCCACTATTAAAACGAATAAAATAGTCTTATTTGGCCTAAAACACTTAGTAAACTAGACTTTAACATAAATCCCATCTTTAATAATAAAAGTCGGAGGCGCATGATTATGTTCCAACGTAGCCCGGATCACCTGTCGCGAGTGTGTTGTGATCATCTTAGCACGACACGCCCGGCCGAAAGTGCAGACCCACCGGGTTGAAAGCTGGGCTTGTCCTTGGAAGCAGAAGGAGTATCCATCGACGATGCACAGGTCTTTGCCGCGTTTGTTGCGAGTCCAGAACACTGAAATGTGGGTTAAAAAGCTTTGTTACTTATTTCTTTGTTTTTATTTATTCAACTGTAGTGTTAAAAATAATATACATGTTTTAAGCATCACTTAAGGGTGAAAGCATGTAGGTACAGTCGCCATCAGATATATCGGAGCGGCCAAGGTGCTCACAAATATCTGAACACGCCTCTATTGTAAAGGCGTTAGAGTGCGTGTTCAGATATTGTGAACACCTCGGCCGCTCCGATGGCGACTGTACCAACTGTGGTATAAGGGATGTTAGGGAAGGAATTTTAAATGGTAAGATTTGGAATCAAAAACAATAGACTCCCTCAAAAGAAATACATTATTTCTGAGATTCAAATGTTTTATTTCATATATTTAACATAATAGACATTCATTAATTCTTTCTTTTAAAATTATGGCTTCAGTCCAGTGGGACTATTTCGGCAGTATCAAGGTATTAGGAGCTTTAAATACGACTAAAATTGTACGGTTATTGTACAATTACCCTTACCTACTAATCCTACTATTGTAAACATCAGGAAATCTTGTCCCACCCGTGTTTCACAATATACATATATATTTTCATAAGTATAAAGTGATTTATTTCATGACTATTTATTTATGCCACACATGTCAAAATCAGTACATAAAAACAACTTAAAATTATATACCATTAATCTAAACAAACAGAAATACAATTTGGTAAACCTTAATATCTACTTTCAAACATTACAAAAATCTTAACCTAAACTAGAAACTAACAAACACAAAAACTGTTCACAAAATTCGTCCCGGGCCTTCCAGATGCAAAGGAGCCCATCACGCTCGCCGCGTTGCCACGTTGAACAGCGATGGATAACCTTTGCATAAGGAACGACCCGGAGCGAGGGTCATGACCACTCTCCCGCAACCGGCTGGCCACTTCCCCCATAAAAGTCTTGGTCTCAGCTAATGTAAGTTACTTTATTGTATAAATAAAACAAATATTTCAGTGCCTAAAAATTTAATGATCCAAAAATGTTTTCGCAACATAATATATTGCATTATCTTATTAATATAAAATATACGTATAATATGTACCTACAGACAGGGTGGGCCATAATGTCAACTACATTTAAAATGACATTTAAAATAATAAATCATTTGCATAGGAAAAAATGTATATTCGTTAAGAAAGTACCGTAAAATGGGGTGAGTAGGGTTCGCCGGGAGAGTTGGGTTATGAATGGGGAGAGAAGGGATGAAAGGGGGGTGATATGGGATTTTAAGGCTACTGCTACAAAAATAATGTATTTCAATTTAAAATGAAGCTATAGTAATACTCATAATGAAGAAACCGGCAAAGTGCGAGTCGGACTTGCGCACTGAGGGTTACGTACATTACACAATTTAAACAATGTATTTTTTATCTGAAACGTGAGTGAAAGTTAAATTGCGGTTTACGATTTATGACGTATTAAAAAACTGCTTACTAGATCTCGTTCAAACCAATTTTCGGTGGAAGTT